>NC_140167.1:199782305-200027305 GCF_963971535.1 Notolepis coatsorum | reverse complement strand
GTAATTCCATGTACGAATATTTTTTTTTTAAATGATGATGATGATGATGACACCTTACTTTCACATACATGGACGTTTATGGACATTTATATAGCTCTTACAGCTTAGGCCTCACATTCACCCATTCAATCACACATTCACACACCGCGCCCGCGCAAGGTGCCAACCTGCTTATCGGCAGCAGTGAGGGGTTAAGTGTTGAAAGATTATGATTGTTAACAAGATAAGTACGTAAAGTACATCACCTTTTAATTCTGGCAAAGTGATAAATGGTAAATCTGTATTAGACAGAGCTAGCCGATAACGAGACAGAGAGCGTTGAACGGAGGCCTGGCTAAGACAGAGAGGGCCAAGGCCACATCCTTAAGGGGGAACTATTTTACTATTTCTTTCACTATTTGGGCACTTTTACACAATTCCTGTGAGTCTATGGAACACCTCTGTAATATATATATTTTTTTTATTCATTGTTTTGTATTTCTAATCAATTCCTCAAAAACAGCATTTTTCTACCTCAAGATTTCGAGCTGTTTTGCAGCCGCAGCTGCAGGTGCCACCTAAACCACTGTGTGGCAGCGCCGCCTCTTGAACATTAACATGCAGCCTGGGCTCCTAAACCACTGTGTGGCAGCGCCGCCTGCTGAACATTAACATGCAGCAGTGACTATATGACATCACATATAGGCACATTTTCAAACGACTCAGTTCAGTGAGGGTGAATATTGTGAGAGGAGAATTGGAAGAATGCGCCAATATGAGAATTTTGAGACATAGATCATATTAATATAAGTTCACATAGCTAGGAAACAATGCTAAACACTCAAAAAGGCCATTTATAAGATTGTTCCCCTTTAAGATAAGGAAACCATGTTCAGTAGACAGAGCAGTCGGGGAAGACGGGGGAAGGGAATACTCTGGACCCCCATTAGCTGGACGCCGTGACATCGAGCTGGTCTTCCTGGGGTCCAAGACAGACATACACAAACATAAAACATAAACACATACATAATCAAGCAATCCATAATCCTAATAACAAAAAGATCAAATCTATTTAATTTGTCATAGACATTTTTTTTTTATTATTATTTTAAAATTCAAAGACAGAAAAATAAGACAATCATGTTCATTCTATTTAGACTAAAGAATGTAGGTGGATTCTGAGTATTTTCTTAAAATATGCCTTTCCACTGAAGGTTATTCTCAGTCTCACAGCCCTGTAATTGACAGTGTTATTCAGGCTATTTGTTCTAGGTAGGGGTAGAGTCGTCTGCCCTCTGGTGGCCGCTCTTGTAGCATGCATGTGTCTCTGCACTGTAGCTCACAGTCCTAAAGATAAATGCAGGTGTCTGAGTATGAATTGCCTTGTAAAAGAATACAAGCAAACGACTCTATTGATTGATTGATTGATTGATTGAAAACTTTATTAACATATTGCAGAATGGGTACAGTACAGTACAGTTCAATACATACAATTGTTAATGGGATGCAGACCAGAGAAAGACTTTCGTCTTGTTTACATCAGGGTCCCCCATTTTCAATTATTTTCTCCACACTCAGCCATTTTAGTTTCTCATGCATTTCAGCAACATTAGCCCTTGATGAGCAACCCAATACAAGTCTCACTCCCTTGTTTTGTATAATTTGTAACTTCCTGAGAAGGCCTTTTGAAGCAGATGACCACACCCCTGAACGATAATCCAGATGACAGAGAACCAAGGAGCAAACAATTTGATTCAACAACACAAATGGAAGAAAAGGAGCACATCGATCTTCTTGCTGTTGCTACTGATGCACCCGTTCTACAGACAATGTTATTTATTATGGTCAGACCAGGTCAGTGGGCTGTCAAGCCATAGTCCCAATAGCTTAGTCTTCTTTAATTGTTGAATGGGTTGACCCTCTATGATTAGATTAAGTTGAGGATCTTCTGCTAATCTAAGCTTTGAGCCAAATAGCATGGCAACCGTTTTAGATGGATTCAGCACAAGTTTTGATCCAATTGTATATATGCTGTTAAGCTACCTAGTCAAAACCTGTTTGAGCTCTGTACAAGTGTGAGCAGCATAATAAAGAGTAGAATAATCCTCGTACACGGTCAGGGATGCATCTCTAATCAAGTGGCATATCATTCATTTGTGAAAATGGAATATAAGAGGGGGCCCAGGCAGCTCCCCTGTGGAACTCTGCAGTGTACATTCCTACTGTTTGATGAATGAATGAATGCAAACTTTATTTAACAGATTGCAGAATGGGTACAATACAGTACGGCTCAATACACACAATTGTTAAGGGGATGCAGACCAGAGAAAGATGTTTGTCTTGTTTACATCAGGGTCCCCCATTTTCAATTCATAGTGACATTTATGACATACATGACATCATGACATTTATGGCATAGGGACAGGGGTATAAAAAGTACACAGAAATTATACTTAAGTGAAAGTATGGGTAGGCTACCGTCTCAAAATCTGACTCAAGTAAAAGTCAAAGTATCTGGCTAAAAACACACTTGAGTAAAAGTAAAAAAGTCCTACTTTTAAATGTACTTAATACTTAAGTATTGTAACGAAGTACAATTACTCAAGTACTTTACACCCCTGCATAGGGACATACATGACATACAGGTATATAGTACCGTTACATTTGTGACATATACAATATGCAAATATACAGTAATACAGTACTGTTACCATAGATCCTGACAGAGTATATACATATGATGGGGAGGAGACTGTACATTAGGAGGGGGTGGGTGGGTGGGAGAGAAATATACATATGGTGGGGAGAGAGTATATACATATGATGGGGAGGAGACTGTACATTAGGAGGGGGTGGGTGGGAGAGAAATATACATATGGTGGGGAGAGAATATATACATACGGTGGGGAGGAGTCTATTAGGAGGGGGTGGGGGGGGTTTGGACATTTTACGGTGGCCAGTTTAAAATTGCAGCCTCCCGTAGGTGCTCTTTAACACTTTGAGTGCCAACAACGAGATTTCTCGTTAGTTCATGCCAACCGTTCAGTGCCAACGACGAGAGATCTCTTTTTTTTTTTTTATTAGCGCCGATTTCCATTCATATTTCATCAATCTAGCCTCACGTTACCACTGGAACTCTCTCTGAGCTCCATTGGGAAAATACCGCCCCCTATCATCTCTCCGGATGGTACTGCAACCCTTTGGATTGGATTGAATGAAACGCATGGGGAAAAAAAAGTCCTGCTTCCACATTTTACTTCTCAGGCATGTACCTCGAGCTGATCGGATTCATTGTGGACCATCAGAACAGTGTGGAATCAGTGTTTCGACCACCCAGCATTGGATCAATAAACACGATCTATACTTGGAATGGCGATCAGGCTTTTTTCACCTATATATCAACGTGGGCCCTATGTGTGTGTGCGTGTGTGTGTGTGTGTGTGTGCTGATCAGGAAATGGATAATCGATTTTTCAGCCCGCTTCTATAGCGTGCATAAGTACACATATACTATCAATAATCTAGCGTTTATTTGAAAACGATTCATAAATAGGCAGAAAAATGACAACGTTTTTTTTGTATTCCAGTGTATTCCACTAAAGGGCGATTATCACAGCATCTTTATATTTTCCTGAAACGTTCAAAAAACTAGTTTTTCAAAATGGTATAAAACGGAAATGAACCGATTAAAAAACAATCCGTTTCGACAATGTTTACTGCAAACAAGTCATTGATAAGCGACGGCCATAATTTAAGATATAGTTTATGTGTTCGCAAATATGAGAGCTCTATCATTGAAGTGGGCGTTGCCACGCAACGGGGGTCTGGAGTACCGGACCTGTGGCACTGAAAGTGTTAAGAGCGGTTTTGAATGTGGGTAGGGATTCACATTCCTTTACAGCTTTGGGTAGGGCGTTCCACATTGATGTGGCATAATTGTGAAACGTGTTTAGTCCCTTGTTTCAGCCGAATCTGGGTTTAACATGATTTGTTGAGCTCCCTCTGGTGTTGTGGTCGTGGTATTCACTGACCTTTAGGAAGTATTTTGACATGTACATGGGTACCATAGTTGTATAGTGTATCTTGTAGACCACATTGCAAGTTGCTGTACTCTGTCGTCTACTCTAAGACGATAAGACTGATAACGTGCCCTTGAAATAACATCTCTGTGACCTTGATGACAGGTAGCTCCTAATCCATAAAAGAGTGTCCCAAGCCATAGGTGAGTCTGTTAATTAAAAGGTCATAGTCTATGTTACGCACCCCAGTAAGGTGATGCAACACAAGGCCACATACATGGTAGGTGAGGGTGTAGTGACACAAAACCAGGAAACAGTTTGCCAAAATAACAATATTTATTTACAAAAACACAGCAACACAGAGAGCAAGGAGGACTACCAGTGGCACCAAATCAACACACAAAAGGAAGAGACCCCCCCCCCCTTTACAGGTGTCAAGCGCCCAGAAGTACAGGTGGTGGTGCATACTCTAAGCTGGTGTCTCTAACATCAGGGCACCTATGTGATGCAAAATGTAGACCCCAGGGTATCTTCCTATCCTCAATTGTCCCTGTGTGCGAAAACAAAATGTTATTATACAAGAAAGACAATCACCATAGGCTTGGTGAACAGGGAAACAAATGTACAAATACAGGTTAGGGTTAGACAGAAATGTACACAGTCTCTGACGCAGCCAGAATGTCAACTTTGTTTAACTTCATTCATTCATTGTTCATTCATTGTTCATTCATTCATTCATTCATTCATTCATTCATTCATTCATTCATTCATTCATTCATTCATTCATTCATTCATTCATTCATTCATTCATGCATTCATTCATTCATTCATTCATTCATTCATTCATAACTGCAGAAAGTGATAAAGTTCCTGTGTTTTATTCCTAAGACTACAGGTGTTGATATGACCCAAGACTAAACCTCTAGGTTCGTCATAGGTAGGCTTATTGTCACATTGACTTAGTCTACCAAGTAGTCTCGCCTTGTCCAGACGAAAAAGTTTTTCATCTTTTTCATTTTCATTTTGTTTTCATTTAAAAAAAAAGGTTTCCGTAAAAATGTAATAGTTTCAAGAAATAAGTGCGTGCCACAAATTTACAAAATAAATGTCTTTCCTGTTTTAGACGTCACTCTTTTATTTTGAAAAACCCCGACTGGAAGTGTTGTCGTTGTTTTCGATAACTTGTGTGTCCGGTTCTGTGCTTTTGAGCTGACGCTAGTTTCCAACGGATAGGAGAGAGACGACACCGGGGCACAAAGGAGGAGGAAGAGCTGCAGATTTTAATCGGCAGGAGAGAGAGAGCTCAAAGCCGTATATAATATAATAGCCCCGTGGTGTGGTCGGAGGCAGCTCAAACTACCTGTGTTGTATTAAATTAATTGATTGATGTTTAACTTATCCGTGGCCAGTCCTTTCGACTAGCAAACGTTGTCTGTATTTAACGTTACCTCAGGATACCACTGTCTATTGTATTTAGTTGGTTAGCTATTTAGCTATGTTGATAGCATAGCATCAACGCTAGCTCGCTGGCTATAGCTCAACACCAGCTATGGGAATAGTATTTACTAAATGATGGAGGCTTTTTAATCGTCAAGGTAAGAGAGGATTTGACATGATCAACTGAAAGCGTATGCTATGGAAGAGTATGTGCTTGGCCTTGGCTACTACTTGGGTTTTCAGAAAAAGTACATTTAGCTGTAAAAGCCCGATCAAGCTCAATAGCTTCTGTAACACTGTAAGGGAGATGTCAATCTGTTGTCAACGGTGGTTGTGATGTTGGCTGAGTTTGCACATGCGGGTTAAGGGAGAGGTGGGCTATCGCGTCATCGGTTCAGGAAAAGACTTGTATCGCTTGTAAAGACGGCCACGCAAGTGGAGCGTCTTCAGAATTGCGCACTCTGGAAGCCGGTTTCATTTTGGCAGAGGTGTAAAGTACTTGAGTAATTGTACTTTGTTACAATACTTAAGTACTGTTTTGGGGGATTTGTACTTTACTTGAGTATTATTAGGTTTGTATACTTGTACTTTTACTCAATTACATTTCAGAGAAAAAAACATACGTTTTATTCCTTACATTTAAAATGCAGACCTACAAAGTACAAAGTACAAATCTCGCAGGTCCAACTATTTTAATTAGTATATTTGTTTCTCTGGCCGAACTAACATTAACGTTATTAATCCTGCGGCCGCTCTTTATTTAAAAACAGCCAATCAAATCCCCATCAATGGAAAATGAACCCGCCCATACCCATGCTGATTGGTCCTTGTGCAAGACTAGAAAGCAAGGATCTTTGATTAAACACCTGCTATCAGAAGAATAGACAGTCAGAGTGACGAGCCACAGAAGATGGCCACAAACGATAGTACGAGTGATGAAGAGGACGAAACGGAACATTTCATTGCCCCGGAATAAAAAAAGTTTTGTACTTTTACTTTCCGTGCCACTCACGAGATTTCTCTGGTTTTTTTATAGGTGGTTGCTAGCCACTCACGAGATTTCTCGGATTTTTTTTTTTTTTTTTTTTTTAGCGATCTGAAAAATTATTGCATCACCCGAGCCTACCCGAGTATAGCCGAGGGGCGCCGGCGATCACTGTGGAAAAAAGCGCCCCCTGTCGTCTCCCAGATGACGACATAAGTGATTTTGGAATGGACTCAATGAAAATGAATGGGGAAAAAAATCCGGTACTCCACATTTTCCAGTTCACTGATCCAGCCGGGGTTACCACAGTTCATTCTGGAACCTCAGATCTCCGTTGATCATGGAGATCTACAGTATCGCGTTGGATCCATACACGTATCGATTTTTTCGAATGGTGATCAGGAATTGGAATATACCAGTTGGATACCATCTGATGTCAGGTAAGGACTCTATGTTATCAGTGTTAGGATAATCAGAGTAAGTTTGATGAAGTTATAAGCTGTTTTGTGAAATGTCTTCTTTCGGTTTCACTGTAAAAGTCCGTGAGGAAATCAACAGAGCGATTATCAGTGCGCGGCCGTAATGTGCTTGCGTGCACGTATAATATTGATCATCTAGCGTTTATTTGAAAACGATTCATAAAAAGGCCGACGAATATCAACGTTGTGGAATATTCCACTAAAAGACGATTTTCATAGAATGCTCCAGAATGAGCTGTTTTTTATATCAAAACGGGGGCTTTTCTAACTGCTCTGAAACGGAAACGACGTGATAAAAAAACAATCTGCCTTCACAGCACTGACTGGAAAATAGTATTTGATAATGCGATGGGCAGATTAGACACATAGCCATAATTTAAAACATAGATTAGGCGATATTAACGTTAACATTGGCACCGATGGTGGCATTCAGCCGGTAAAACGGAAAACCAGGCGTGGCGCTCAAAGTGTTAAGTACATTTAAAAGTAGAAACTTTTTTACTTTTACTCAAGTGTGTTTTTAGCCAGATACTCGGACTTTTACTTGAGTACGATTTTGAGACGGTACCCATACTTTCACTTAAGTATAATTTCTGGGTACTTTTTACACCCCTGCATTTTGGTATGAATTTTGCTCTTTCCAAAAGGAAGATGGATGAAGAGAAAGAATCTCACTAATTCCTAAACACTGGTTATGGTCAGGAGGACAGGTAACACATACAGTTTTGTATGTCCTTGGTGTTTTGTAGATTGCTTGACTACCACCTCTGCAAATCATCTGCAAGATTGTTGTTATCCATCTTCTGCAGAATCTCTATCGTGATGTCCTTTGCACCGGCTGGGAGAAATTTCTGCACCATCCTGTCCACCGTTTTCATCCTGTCTGCATCCTCCAGATTACAGATGGGTATGGGATTTGCACACTTAGTCAGGTGTTGGTGGAATATATGCAGTTCATCAGACTTTAGCCCGTTCAGGGTGTTGAGGAGTAGGTCTGTCATTCCGATTTTCTCTAGACAGGGAAATCTGTTAATAAAACTTTCATTCAATCAATCAATCAATCAATCAATCAATCAATCAATCAATCAATCTGCACAGTGATCTTTTATTAACAGATTGCAGAATGGGTACAATACAGTACGGCTCAATACACACAATTGTTAAGGGGATGCAGACCAGAGAAAGACTTTCGTCTTGTTTACATCAGGGTCCCCCATTTTCAATTCATAATGAATTGTAAGTAAGGGTGCAACTTGCTCCGTGCAATCCATTCTTTGTGGATCTAGCCCTCAGTGGCTAAGGTGAGGCAATACAACTGTAAAAAGACATCTCCCCCTTTTTTAGAGGGATATATGTGTGTGTGTGTGTGTGTGTGTGTGTGTGTGTGTGTGTGTGTGTGTGTGTGTGTGTGTGTGTGTGTGTGTGTGTGTGTGTGTGTGCGTGCGTGCGTGCGTCATTACAGTAGCCTACCTGTCGTGTTGTCTGATGGTGGAGTGGCTATGGATGAAAAGGAAACATGTTCAATTTAAATATTTTCTAAAAGAAAATGAATGAATACAGTACTTTTAAGAATATAAAAGATTTGTATTTAGAACCAGTGTTTGGGTCGTAACTCAATAGAAGGGGTAGCATGTCTGTCTGTCTGTCTGTCTGTCTGTCTGTCTGTCTGTCTGTCTGTCTGTCTGTCTGTCTGTCTGTCTGTCTGTCTGTCTGTCTGTCTGTCTGTCTGTCTGTCTGTCTGTCTGTCTGTCTGTCTGTCTGTCTGTCTGTCTGCCTGTCTGTCTGCCTGTCTGCCTGCCTGCCTGCCTGCCTCTCTCTCTCTCTCTCTCTCTCTCTCTCTCTCTCTCTCTCTCTCTCTCTCTCTCTCTCTCTCTCTCTCTCTCTCTCTCTCTCTCTCTCTCTCTCTCTCTCTCTCTCTCTCTCTCTCTCTCTCTCTCTCTCTCTCTCTCTCTCTCTCTCTCTCTCTCTCTCTCTCTCTCTCTCTCTAGCGTATACTCTCTCACCCAACACACACATGTACAGTCAGTGGTTCTGCGTTATTAGTGTAACTCTCACCGTTTAGCTTGACGACCCGTCTCCAAACCACTGAAGCCTCCGGGCCGAACAGCCAAGACGCCAGGGGCCAGTGGGACTGACGTCTCCTGTGGTGCCTCAGGGCCAGGTCCACTGTCTTACTCTCTGTTGCCAGATGGACCTCAAACGAGGCAGTGTAGTTGTCATAGTTGTCGAAATTGAGAAACCTTGCCACCTGGGATAAAGAACGAGTTGTCAAAACCAGAAGCAATCTTGTTTCCTTTTCACAGTAAGAGCTCTATGAATAAAGTTGACTTGATTTGACGTCCAGAACGGCTGACCTCAGGCTGTATCAGCTGTGCAGGGGCTCCAGAGAGCTGGTACGTCTCGTTGGGGACGAGCTCACAGTCAGGAAGAGCCTCGATGTACTCGGCCCCGATCCTTCTCTTCCACTCCTTTGCTACCTGCAAATACAACAAGGGGAAAAATACAACAAAGAAGCCAGAAATATCGGTTAAATAATATATCACAACTTAAAATAATATATCACATCTTGAAATGATATATCGCAACTTAAAATAATATATATCACACCGTAAAATAATATATCACAACCAGGGGCGGAGCTTCCTATAGGCGGTTGCCTAGAGCGCCACCCAGGGAGGGGCGCCAAAAACTGCACCGCAAAAAAATATATATATTTCTTTATATATATTTTTTTATTATTATAATTATTTTTTGCTGAACACAGTTTTTGCGCCCCCTCTATATCTGCAACCAATATTTTGACATAAAAAAAATCTAACATAGGGCGACTGGGTGGCGCAGCGGACATTGTGCTCGTCACCAACGCAAGAGACACCGGGTTCGACTCCGGCTGTCGGCGTTGCCTCCGGCTTGGGCCGGCCGTCATACTGGCTCAATTGGCAGAGTTAGCGGGTGGAAGTCGATGGGTGGTAATCTGGACGTTGTGGACAGCGACTCCTACAGGTCGGTTGGGGGACGCCTGCACAGCAGAGGCAGGAAATGGCGGGGGGTAGTGTGAGCCTCCCACACGTTACACCTCGCCAATGAGAGTCCCCGCTGGCAGGTGAAAAGATGTGACAGGCTGCGTCCTCGTGTACCGGAGGGGACACGTGATGCAAGGCTTCTATCCTCCCTACAACCGGCCAGTGGGGGGCATATGCGAGCAACGTTCAAGACAGGGGAGGGAAGAATTGGCACAATGGAATTGGGATGGGAGAAAAATAGAAAAAGAAGAGGAAAAAGTGGATAATAAAAAAAAGAAAATCTAACATAAGGGAAAATCTAAAAATATAGATTGTGGTATTGTGAGGCCTTGTTATTGTTATTGTTACTGTATTGTGTTTGTCTTGTTTTGTGTATAAATACAAATATTTGATAAAAAATGTATTATTTTGCACACCCACCTGTGGAATCAAGGCGTTTCTGGGCAGCAGCAGCATGTACAGCGAGGAGTACAGGTCAGGGTCGTCGGAGGGCTTGTGGAACAACAGCACCATTCCATGGATAGGGCTGGCAGAGTCGGGAGGGACGTCGTCTTTCACGAGACCAAACGCGGAGAATCCCGTGATGTTTACGACAACGTGTTTGTCAGTGGTCCTCTCGGGGGCGATGAACTCCACCCGGTCATCGGTCACATGGACCACCGAGAGGACGTCACGTCGCCTGTCTAGAAAACAGAAATGTGAAGCTGGCTTTAGAGAATAGATACATTATGAGACATTTTCAGCTATATCTCAGAAATAGACTGTATTATACCTCCAATTTCTGCTTGGTTTTCCAGAATCAAAATATGTTATATTTGTTATTATATCTTCGAAACTGCACCTGGCATTTATAAAGTCATTACTAAAGACATTACTAAAGACTTTACTAAAGTCATTACTAAAACGTGAATAAATACAATACAATTGATTAAGTGTATCTTGATCCACGTTACAAGATAACTCAGAATGCCCGGAAGACATTCAATGACGCACAGAATCAAACTTCCTTCAGAAAGTAAGTGCAACATCGGCCGCATACAACCAGGCGACGGTATCGGACCGTTGCGATCTCAGACAGAGTGCCACACATTTCCACAGCACAGCAGGTCGAATTATGAATGGAAATAGCGAATAAAAGAAATAACAATCCAATAATGAGTATACTCGTTGTTGGCAGAATTCAATTGGCGGGCTATAACGAGTTGACTCGTTGTTGGCAGCCATTGTGTTAATAAAGTCATTACTAAAGTATATATCTATTAATCAATTAATAAAAAACAAACTTCTTTACTAACTAACTTCTTGCTTTAACTCAATCAGCGCCAGACCCGATTCGATATTTTTATTAATTTCTCTCACACAGACCTCGGGGTTACCATAGGGAACCACTCTGAGATCGCTAGAGTGCAATACCAGCCGCATCCCGATAGGTGGCAGCATCGCCCACCCTTCGAAACCTTTTCTTCACACCCGGTGTTACGTTTAATTCACTCCAGGCGCAGTTTTTTTGGTCAGGCGAGTCTAGCGGTTCACTTGATGGCATTGAAACGCGTCCAATTCCCCCGATGCATGTGTTGTGGTGGATTATGATGGCGACACGATGGATACCAATACTGGAAATCGCGATCAGACAATTGGAATATTCTTTTTGGGGGTACCTCCTAGTGAAGGTAAGGACTATATGACATCAATCCTGCTTTGATCCAACCATGATTTCAATTGCAACGACCATGTGTAACGTACTCCAGAAACGTATGCCGTTGGTGACGATCAAAGCATAAAAAAACGACCCCCCCCCCTTTCATGCATTCATGATGAAACATAATACCTATTATATACATTTGATTTGGAAATAGTAGCGTGTCCAGGTGGCGTGTAGCTTTATGCCAAGCAAGCAGTGCAAAAACTTACCGTAGTGGCATGCAGTAATGCGCCTTTCATTTTCCGCCGCCCAGCGCCCAGGTCGCGCGGAAATAGGCTGTCTATTGCCATTCTCTTTGACAAACTCTAACCTTAACCAGCTCCTTAACAACGCCTAAACTTAACCGTTCTAACCTTAACCAACTCCGAAACAATGCCTAACCTTAACCATAGAAATTATATTGCCATTCTCTTTGACAAACTCTAACCTTAACCAGCTCCTTAACAGCGCCTAAACTTAACCGTTCTAACCTTAACCAACTCCGAAACAATGCCTAACCTTAACCGGCGAAAGAATACACGTTAAAAAAAAATCACGTTTTCGATGGGATTCGAACTCGCCAGCAAACAAGCCATAGGATCCACAGCCATGTGTCCTTGCCAATTGAGCTAGTGCCAGATAGTGAATAAGAGGCGGTGACTTATATATATTGAGCTCCAACCAAGGCGGGATCTCATGCGCATGCGCGGGCACCTCGCGCGAGCACGCCGGCGCACGCACGCACCTGAGCGAGCACGCCGCCGCCGGTGCACGCACGGTAGCATTTGTCTGAAAAGAAGGGCGCTTTACCGCACTAGCGTGCGGTGACGAATGCGGAAGCATTTTTGCACTGCTTGCTTGGCATTAACGTACAGGCGTCCAGGTGAGCAACGCCAACGCCTTTAGTAAAATTCACGTATTCCTCCATAGCGCCGTTTTATGGAATTAGCCAGGATCACTCTGAAACTATACTTATAAATTCACCACGGTATAACATGCGAACGTATACATGAAAAAATGTATTCTTTTCCACATATTGAACGATGGATAGTTGAGTCAAATGTGCCATATTATTGTATCCATAGCTATAATACAGAATATAGATATAGCCCTGCAAACACCGCCACGCATTCCTATCTCTTAGAGCGGTGGCACAGTAGGAACAAAGATGCTCTAGGCCCGCGGCGCTGAATGAGTTAATGTAGGTGATATATTCATGTTTCTAAGTGAATTGAAAGTTACGATCCATTGCGTTTGGCGCATTTTCAAAACCACCGCACTGTAGCTAGCTGAACGTTTTCTTAATATCCGAAAAGTTATAGGTCAAAGATATGAACGTTTTCATTTGCCAGCAGCAACAGTGTAGTGACAGAGGCAGATCCCGTTGTGGACACTCACCAGGAAGCCTCTCGCAGTGGGGCAGGTGCAGTTGGCTGAAGGAGCCCTTGATGCAGGTAAACTTGAACAGGGGCCCTGCTGGCCTTTTGCCTTTTCTGGACAGGAACTGTTTGTCCCAAGGAAGTGTCCAGTAGATCACCTCACCCTCTCCCACCAGCACCAGGCCTGTGGCACTGCACTGGAACACCCCTGCGTGGGGGCACTGCAACCTGTGATAGACAGTGATGAAGTGTAATGGTAAAAATGGTAAATGGTACATTTATATATAGCACTCAAAGCGCTTTACAATTTGTTCCTCACTTTTTTACCCATTCACTCACACATTCACACAACAACCTGCTCACCAGGAGCAGTTAGGGGTCAAGTATGGAATCGAACCAGGAACCTCCGGATTACCAGACGACTGCTCTACCTCCCCGAGCCACTGTCACCCCATTCACTTTCTGTTTTCAATCTCAATCCTATCGTTCTGTTGTGAGGAGGACAACGTGTCAACTTGCCAACGTGTTTCATGTCAGATGATCACAACAGAGCTATAGGATTCAGGTTAAAAATGCAGGCAAAATTACTTTGAACATGTATTATTTAGTATATTATAAGTATATTATAAAGAATAAAGACCATGTTACCTAAACATGTTGCCGTCTTCGTGGACCTTAGGTGTGATCAAGATCTGTAGAAATATCATATATATATATAGTTATTTATACATTGTATAATTATTGAACATATAAGAAGCCTAATGTTATTAATGTTTAGATCAAATTGACATTTGCAAACAGGCAGGTTCCTCAAATCTATATACATTTTTACACATAATACCCAGGGCAGAATGTTGGTGGTTTTCTGTCCATGAAATCTTATATAGACAAAAAAAGAAAATGGAATATCATTTTAAAGAGAAAATAGGACAATTAATTAAAAGAAAAAGATTTTTTTATTTGTTTGTGTTTACCGGGGTCATGTCTGGGTCCAGCGACTCTGAAGCCGGCTCTCTTCGTCCCGGCTCTGCAGCTGAGAGCCATGTCTCCTTGCCTTCAATACCAACACCTGTGTATATATACATATCAACATTTAAGTCAATGTGTTTTTCACACACAAATGATCAAAATGCCCATACAAATGTAACTAAATGAAAATGTGACCTGAGAGAAATGTACTTGGAATCATCTTCCTCAGGATGGTCAGTGTGATCGCCGTGGCGCGCTCGGGGCCATAGTGGCGTTCCATGAGTTCCTCCGTCTGCAGCCTGTTAGCCTGGTTGATTTGGCGTTTGCGAATGGGGGGGCATCCTTCCTGGACGTGCTGGGTGAGGTACCACTGGAAGGTCTTCAGCTCGTCTGAAACCAGGCCCTCCAACAAGCACCTGAGTACAGGTAGCATGGTTGGTTCCTAATACAACAAAGTAATACAAGGATGTAACACAAGGTTAGGTTAAAGTTCAGTAATGACTTTAGCAATGTCTTTAGCAATGTCTTTAGTAATAACTTTAGTAATGTCTTTAGTAATGTCTTTAGTAATGTCTTTAGTCATGTCTTTAGTAATGACTTTAGTCATGACTGTATTAATTACTTTATTAATTACTTTATTAATTACTTTATTCATGTATTTAGTAATGACTTTATTAATGACTTTATTAATTACTTTATTCATGTCTTTAGTAATGTCTTTAGCAATGTCTTTAGTAATGTCTTTAGTAATGACTTTAGTCATGACTGTATTAATTACTTTATTAATTACTTTATTCATGTATTTAGTAATGACTTTATTAATTACTTTATTCATGTATTTAGTAATGTCTTTAGCAATGTCTTTAGTAATAACTTTAGTAATGTCTTTAGTAATAACTTTAGTATTGTCTTTAGTAATGTCTTTAGTAATGTCTTTAGTAATGTCTTTAGTAATGACTTTAGTCATGACTGTATTAATTACTTTATTAATTACTTTAGTAATTACTTTATTCATGTATTTAGTAATGACTTTATTAATTACTTTATTCATGTATTTAGTAATGACTTTAGTAATGTCTTTAGTAATGACGTTATTAATCAATGTATTTATTAATAACTGTAATAATGACTTTGTAATAATGAATGAAATATAATCTAAATATCAGAGGCCAACAGTGTGACAGACATTTTTACGGGACTTTAATGTTGGGGTGGAATTTTCAACGTCACTGTGGGTGGGATCACCTCTGAAACAGGGTTGGGAAGCCCTGCCTTAGCCAGTGAACCGGTTGCCTTTCGAATAGACGCGTCCCGTCCCTCCAACTCCTCCAGCAGGTACGGCTCTGCCTGTCTCAGGACCTCATAGAAGACCTCCGACGCTTCACTGCCCTTTCTCAGAACCATGTCCACCAGCGCTCTGTTCTTGTCCTGTAAAGTATAAACGCTTACAGCCTCCCTCTCTGCTTTACTTAGAACACTGTGTTTTTGGAGAGCGTCTAGGACACCTTCAGTGTGTTGCATCCTGTTGACAAGCTTCCTACGGAACCTTCTTGGAAAATCAGGGGCAGGCTTTGGAGCTGCTTTAGCCTCTGGCAGGTCTGTGTTCTGGGGGGATCGACTGTGAAGCTCATCGACCGGGCTGCAGTCCCATTCCATCTTCCTCAGGATCTTATCCGTAATCCTTACAGCACCCTCATCACCGTAGCATTTAACCATTGCCTTAATTGTACTCGGTGTATCAGAAAACTTCAACCACTTTTGAGGGATGGGAGGAAAGTCCTTCAAAGCACCCTGTGACAGATACCACTGAAATTGCATCAGTTCCACTGGCACCAATTGGTGGAGAATGTTCGTGATAAGGTCTTGATCTAACTTCATTGTGGCTATTGTGTTTTTTTTGTATCGAGTCTGTAGAAACATGGGCCCAGTAGAGTCAAGTATACTTTCTAAGACGTAAACATTGGTCAGCAAAGCAACGTGTCACCATCTAAAGAGGCTGTCCAATGGATGATGATTTAATTTGGTGAAATTTGATGAGTAGCTGAATGATATACTTTACAGCAGGTTTGCAGATCCCTTCATGAAAAAGAAAGAACAAAATAAAAAAAACATGGTAATCAGTATTGTGCAGATTCATTATAGGAAAAGTAAAAGATTTTCTCTCAGCCAAATAAAGAGTATTTTTATTAATATATTTATTTATATAATAGATTTCAAGGAATGCAGAGTGTTTTAATGACCATTTGGTACACAGGAAATATACATACTATATATACCATATAGTGCTATAAAAAGAGTGTTGCTCAAAAGAAGCACCTATCCTCTATGCCATATAGAAATGAGTAATGATTTATATCAATGAGTAATGTAACTCATTTCTAAATGACATAACATATTTTAGTTTTATTATACAATTATTGACATTATTTAATTATACTGTGGGTATAGGTCTCTAGATACAATGCTATTGTTGTGTTGGAAGTGCCAACATCAGACCTGTTAAGTCAAAATAAGTGTCACATCAAAAATTTACATCTTGTGTACTATTTTCTAATGATGTATAATCCAACAATTTCTTAACTGCTATTTTTGGCATATTATTTCTGAAGTATGACAGTTGAATACCATTTTATTATCGAGAGGAGAGTGGGGAGCTGCTCAGACTGCCACTCACCTTTGCGCCAAACTAAATGTTTAACTTTTTCTTATATATTTCTTATATATATATACACACACTTTTAAGTATTTTATTTTTAATTACTTTTATTATACTTTTATTTTGAGTATATTTTTTTATAGGAGAAGTAGAAAATGTGATTGTATACAGCAAATAGCAGAGTAAGAGGGGAATAGTATAAATGTGTCAAAGGTTGATTGTTTCTGTGTGACAACTTAAATAAAAATTGGTGATCTCCACCAAATTCAAAATGAATACAAAAATGTATTTCAAATTAAAATGTCAAGATAATATTTAGAGCAAGTTTCATAATAAGTGAGAGGCTTCACCCGCTCAGTAGGCGTATTAGGGCCTTTTAAAATATTTTAATAAATACAATTATGAAGCCATGGGAAGGGGGGGGGGGTACAGTATATATTCTCGGAGATAAAATCATACATTTACAAGATGAAAATCTCAAATTTACGAGAACATTTTATCATCTGAGATTAAAGACACACATTTACAAGAAAAAATCTGAAATTCTCTCAGATGAAAGTCACAAATTTACAAGAAAAGCTTGCTTAGCGTTCCATGGGTCTGACATGTCAGGCTACGGCAATGGAAGCGTGGGTGGAGAGTGTGTTTCCTCACTGAGCAACAACCATGAAGGCTTTAGACGCCTGCAAAGTTCACAAACTAATGATACAATGAATTAATACCACATTGTGTGTACAAGCGTCATGTGTCACATACTATATTTTACTGGTGGTTAAGATCGAAATGAACCGCGAATCAAGAATACACTTGTCATTTATGTCATATTTGGACAGCTCACAGGAGCAATATCTTATTCCTCTTGCTCAATAAATCATATGTGCACATTTGATTTATATTGGCTTAGTTCTAGATTTGGATGTGAGTCGCAGTGGGCCTGTACTGTACTGTACTGTACTGTACTGGTAAACAAGGTGCCCAGATGTGCTGCAGCACAAGGCACTGAAGGCAGATGGGACTGGGCACTTATTACTACAGTGAACCACTCTAGTAACCTTTGTAGAATAGCAAGTCCATTTAGATGGAATTAATAGTTCATTAAATAGTTAAGTTTAGGGGCGCCCCAGTGGCAAACCACATAGCGCGCTCAGCCGCGACACGGCCGACCCAGGTTCCACTCCCGAACCCGTCGTTATTTGCCGAATGTCTTCCCCCCACTCTGTCTCCCATTCCTCCTCTGTCTCTCTCTACTGGACTGCCCAGTAGCAATAAAGCGATAAAATGCCAAAAAAATAATCTTAAAAAAAGAAATTGTTAAGTTTAATAGTAAATGTTTGCTTACAAAACACATTTACCACTCTAGTAACGTTTGCATAATAGGAAGTGAATTTTGATTGAATTAAATAGTTAAATAGTTCAGTTTAGTTCATCTTTGCTTACAAAACACATTTTACCAGTATAGTAACCTTTGCAGAATAGCAATACATTTTGATGGAATTCCTCTTTATTAGTTAATTAAATAGTTTAAATAGTTATGGTTAATAGTTCATCTTTGCTTACAAAACACATGTTACCACTCTAGTAACCTTTGCAGAATAGCAAGTACATTTTCATGGAATTCCTCTTTAATAGTTAATTATTTAATAATATATTAGGGCGGCTACGTGGCGTAGTGGGCAAGGCGCTCGCCACGAATACTGGAGACGCTGGGCTGAGCCCAGCACTCCACATTGCTTTCAGTTTAGCTGGTCGTCCGTACTAATACACATTGGCCGTATTAGGGGGTGGGAAACTGATGGGTGGGGATCGGGCGTTGTGGACAGCGACTCCTACAGGTCGGTTGGTGCGCCTGCGCAGTAGAATCAGGAAGTGTCGGGGGCAGCGTGAGCCTCCCACGCGTTACTCCTCGCCACTGAGAGATCGAGCTGCGCAGGTGAAAAGATGCGACTGCTGTTACCTCAAGTACCGGAGGGGACTTGTGCTATGTATGACTTAGTCCACATTGCAGCCGGCTTGTGGGAGGCAAGAAACAGCGTTCGTGACAGGGGAGGGTTGAATTGGATGATACGAAATTGGGATGGGAGAAAATATAGAAAATGGGAGAAAAAGTGGATAATTTTCTTTTTATTTAATAATATATTAAATAGGAATTCCATTAAAATGTACTTGCTATTCTGCAAAGGTTATTAGAGTGTTAACATGTGTTTTGTAAGCAAAGACAGTTGATATACTCCAACATTTTATGAGTATAGGTATGTATAATATAAAGCTTACATTATATCATTATAATCTATATAATAATATTGAACATGTTTGATTCTCTTACCCTTCTCCTTTTGATAGGTTAATTTGCTAATTAGATTTGGGGAAATTACAGCAAGATATATTTGGAGCAGACACAGGATGTCGTTCATACTTTAGGTTTTGTTCATATTTAGGTTTCCTGTCATATACACTTCACAAAGCCACAGTGAGAGAGTATAGCACCTCCCAACTCTTGAGCTATAGCGCTCCAAATGTGGGACGCCTATTTGTGAATGGACATTTCTTGTCACATGATTAGTACAGAGCTACATAACTGCTTATATGTCTAGGTAGGGAAATAACAAGGGCAAGAATGATGAATAAATTATATAATACTGAAATAAATCTTCTTTTCAGTTTCTCATTATTGAAGATCCCAGTCCTCAACTTATAGTGTAATCAATGTCCACTAAACTGTAACAAAACACTTTAAATTTTTGCTCAAGCCATGGAGAAGAAAAGTGTTGAGATCATGAATGAACTGAATACATTAATACTGCTATATAGACGGCGGTTAGGTGGCCGAGCGGAGATTGCGTTCGTCACCAACCCCGGAGCTCTGAGCTGGATTCGCCTGTTCGAATCCAGCTCACAGCTCCGGGGTTGTCACCAGCTTGGCTGGCCGTCTGCACTAATACAATTGGCTGTATTAGAGGGTGGGAGAAGCTGGCGGGGTGGGTCCGGGTCGTTGTAAACAGCGACTCCTACAGTTCGGTCGGGGCGCCTGCTAAGCGCGGATAGGACTTGAGGGGGATAGTGTGGTCCTCCCACACGCTACGCCCTCTCGATGAGAATCCGCGCTGCCAGGTGAAAAGAAGCGGTGATTGGCTGGACGTGTGTCGGAGGAAGCACGTGGTAGCCTCCACTCTCCCAGATGATCTGACTGTGGGGGGTAAGTGCGCAGCGACCAGGAAGGGACTGGGAATTGGCATACGACTAACATTGGGATGGGAGAAAAATCGGAGGAAAATGGAGGGGGAAAAAGATCAAAAAAAAAAAAAAAAAAAATACTGCTATATAGTTCCAGGCTGGTGATGAGAGGGAGCTGCAGTGTCAAACCTGTCGATTTCCATCTGTAGTGCTTGATTGCAATAAGTAAAATATTTTTGATGCCAGATTATATAAACATTTAGAAATAAATCAGCGGTTGTAGTTAATGAAACTTTAATGATACTAATATTACGTATTACAATGATGATATAAGTGACATAACTGAGTTTTCTTTAATTATACAATTATTTACATTATTTAATAAAAATTTGGGTATATTTATTTAAAGAATATGCTATCCATTGTTGTTTTGGAAGTGCCAACATCAGACCTATTTCACAGTAATGTTACATAAAAATAAGTGTCAATTTACACGTTGTGTGCTTGTGATTTACTTTTAAGTGTATTTTAATTAAGAGAAATTGAAAACTGTATATAGAATGTGCTTGTATACAGCAAATAGCAGAGTAAGAGGGGAATAGTATACATTTTTCAAAGGTTGATATTGTTTCCGTGTGACAACTTAAATAAAAATGATCTCCGCCAAATTCAAAATGAATATAAAAATGTATTTCAAATTAAAATGTCAAGATAATATTTAGAGCAAGTTTCATAATAAGTGAGAGGCTTCACCCGCTCAGTAGGCCTATACCATGGCGTATTAGGGCCTTTTAAAATATTTTAATAAATACAATTATGAAGCCATGGGAAGGGGGGGGGGGGGGGGGCGCGTACAGTATATATTATCGGAGATAAAATCATACATTTACAAGATGAAAATCTCAAATTTACGAGAACATTTTATCATCTGAGATTAAAGACACACATTTACAAGAAAAAATCTGAAATTCTCTCAGATTAAAGTCACAAATGTACAAGAAAAGCTTGCTTAGCGTTCCATGGGTCTGACATGTCAGGCTACGGCAATGGAAGAGTGGGTGGAGAGTGTGTTTCCTCACTGAACAACAACCATGAAGGCTTTAGACGCCTGCAAAGTTCACAAACTAATGATACAATGAATTAATACCACATTGTATGTACAAGCGTCATGTGTCACATACTATATTTTACTGGTGGTTAAGATCTAAATGAACCGTGAATCAAGAATACACT
Source organism: Notolepis coatsorum (assembly GCF_963971535.1). NCBI lineage: Eukaryota > Metazoa > Chordata > Actinopteri > Aulopiformes > Paralepididae > Notolepis > Notolepis coatsorum. The sequence goes on along the minus strand of NC_140167.1, from coordinate 200,006,295 downwards.
TGTCATTTTTGTCATATTTGGACAGCTCACAGGAGCAATATCTTATTCCTCTTGCTCAATAAATCATATGTGCACATTTGATTTATATTGGCTTAGTTCTAGATTTGGATGTGAGTCGCAGTGGGCCTGTACTGTACTGTACTGTACTGTACTGGTAAACAAGGTGCCCAGATGTGCTGCAGCACAAGGCACTGAAGGCAGATGGGACTGGGCACTTATTACTACAGTGAACCACTCTAGTAACCTTTGTAGAATAGCAAGTCCATTTAGATGGAATTAATAGTTCATTAAATTGTTAAGTTTAGGGGCGCCCCAGTGGCAAACCACATAGCGCGCTCAGCCGCGACACGGCCGACCCGGGTTCGACTCCTGAACTTGTCGTTATTTGCCGAATGTTTTCCCCCCACTCTGTATCCCATTCCTCCTCTGTCTCTCTCTACTGGACTGCCCAGTAGCAATAAAGCAATAAAACACAAAAAAAAAAATCTTAAAAAAAAAAAAACCACTCTAGTAACGTTTGCATAATAGGAAGTTAATTTTGATTGAATTAAATAGTTAAATAGTTCAGTTTAGTTCATATTTGCTTACAAAACACATTTTACCAGTATAGTAACCTTTGCAGAATAGCAATACATTTTGATGGAATTCCTCTTTATTAGTTAATTAAATAGTTTAAATAGTTATGGTTAATAGTTAATCTTTGCTTACAAAACACATGTTACCACTCTAGTAACCTTTGCAGAATAGCAAGTACATTTTCATGGAATTCCTCTTAGTTAATTATTTAATAATATATTAAATAGGAATTCCATTAAAATGTACTTGCTATTCTGCAAAGGTTATTAGAGTGGTAACATGTGTTTTGTAAGCAAAGACAGTTGATATACTCCAAAATTGTATGAGTATAGGTATGTATAATATAAAGCTTACATTATATCATTATAATCTATATAATAATATTGAAAATGTTTGATTCTCTTACCCTTCTCCTTTCGATAGGTTGATTTGCTAATTAGATTTGGGGAAATTACAGCAATATATATTTGGAGCAGACACAGGATGTCGTTCATACTTTAGGTTTTGTTCATATTTAGGTTTCCTGTCATACACTTCACAAAGCCACAGTGAGAGAGTATAGCACCTCCCAACTCTTGAGATAGCACTCCTAATGTGGGACGCCTATTTGTGAATGGACATGTCTTGTCACATGATTAGTACAGAGCTACATAACTGCTTATATGTCTAGGTAGGGAAATAACAAGGGCAAGAATGATGAATAAATTATATAATACTGAAATAAATCTTCTTTTCAGTTTCTCATTATTGAAGATCCCAGTCCTCAACTTATAGTGTAATCAATGTCCACTAAACTATAACAAAACACTTTAAATTTTATCTGCACATTATGTCCCCTATAAACCAAGCCATGGAGAAGAAAAGTGTTGAGATCATGAATGAACTGAATACATTAATACTGCTATATAGTTCCAGGCTGGTGTTTATAGGAGAGGGAGCTGCAGTGTCAAACCTGTAGTGCTTGATTGCAATAAGTAAAATATTTTTGATGCCAGATTATATAAACATTTAGAAATAAATCAGCGGTTGTAGTTAATGAAACTTTAATGATACTAATATTACGTATTACAATGATGATATAAGTGACATAACTGTGAGTTTTCTTTAATTATACAATTATTTACATTATTTAATAAAAATGTGGGTATATTTATTTAAAGAATATGCTATCCATTGTTGTTTTGGAAGTGCCAACATCAGACCTATTTCACAGTAATCTTACATAAAAATAAGTGTCAATTTACACGTTGTGTGCTTGTGATTTACTTTTAAGTGTATTTTAATTAAGAGAAATTGAAAACTGTATATAGAATGTGCTTGTATACAGCAAATAGCAGAGTAAGAGGGGAATAGTATAAATTTTTCAAAGGTTGATATTGTTTCCGTGTGACAACTTAAATAAAAATGATCTCCACCAAATTCAAAATGAATACAAAAATGTATTTCAAATTAAAATGTCAAGATAATATTTAGAGCAAGTTTCATAATAAGTGAGCGGCTTCACCCGCTCAGTAGGCGTATTAGGGCCTTTTAAAATATTTTAATAAATACAATTATGAAGCCATGGGAAGGGGGGGGGGCGTACAGTATTCTCGGAGATAAAATCATACATTTACAAGATGAAAATCTCAAATTTACGAGAACATTTTATCATCTGAGATTAAAGACACACATTTACAAGAAAAAATCTGAAATTCTCTCCGATTAAAGTCACAAATTTACAAGAAAAGCTTGCTTAGCGTTCCATGGGTCTGACATGTCAGGCTACGGCAATGGAAGCGTGGGTGGAGAGTGTGTTTCCTCACTGAACAACAACCATGAAGGCTTCAGACGCCTGCAAAGTTCACAAACTAATGATACAATGAATTAATACCACATTGTGTGTACAAGCGTCATGTGTCACATACTATATTTTACTGGTGGTTAAGATCGAAATGAACCGTGAATCAAGAATACACTTGTCATTTTTGTCATATTTGGACAGCTCACAGGAGCAATATCTTATTCCTCTTGCTCAATAAATCATATGTGCACATTTGATTTATATTGGCTTAGTTTTAGATTTGGATGTGAGTCGCAGTGGGCCTGTACTGTACTGTACTGTACTGTACTGTACTGTACTGGTAAACAAGGTGCCAAGAGGTGCTGCAGCACAAGGCACTGAAGGCAGATGGGACCAGGGGCGGAGCTATAGGCGCGGCAGGGGAGGCAGCTGCCTTAGGGCCCGCCCACCGTCTGGCGGGAGGGGGGGCCCGGGCCCCGGTCCCCCCTCCGGCCCCGGGCCCAGGCCCGGGACTGAATGGAGTTGCCGTTCGCGTGTGGGACTGGATCGAACACAACTGGTGGTAACGGCAACTGGGACTGGTGCGTTTGTTTTGATTCTAGGCTCCTCCCGTTTTGCCAGTACTGTGGTACGAGTACGACTGATAGCGTGTGGTTTAGGAACAGGGCGTTTTGCACAAATCCAGCGCTCCCTTTCCTTGGCTGTGACGTAGCCACGTAAATCTCACAAGCAGCGCGGAGGTGCCACGTTCACGTTACGTGGGAAGAATCGGAAGAAACAGCTTCCGACTGGGAAAAACCATTCACGTCAGCCTCCTAGTTGTAATTCCTACTAGGACATATGGGATTTTTTATAGACCCCGATATCTCCCACTTCGCGTCACGAATTGCGGAAGTATGGATGTGGGCGTTTTGATCGAGTCAATGCGTGAAGGCTTCCTAGTTGTAGCAACGAGATGTCCTCTGGTTCTTCCGCTTCTTCCCAGTAACGTGAACGCGGCATGGTGCGCATGCGCTGTGACACCAACGGCGGAGATGGACGTTCGGTCTGTAAATACCACTCGTCGAGTAACAATGTTTTAAACTGTTTATTGGCAACTGCGAGCTTCCAGACCCCATCGTGGAGCTGTGTTGGACCCATATTGTACGCTGGGTATCTTTGAAATTCAGATCTGATGTATTCTTGACACACCGCGAGCCCCTTGACGACGCTTGGTCGTTTCTCTACTGGGTGATCGGGGCGGGTGGGCAAGTGACTCCGGTCACAAAAGCCACAGGCTTGCAAACCGAAAGTCACGAAAGGGGCTAACCGAGGACCAGCACAAAGTGTGGATATATTATGATTTAACAAGTCTTATCTGTCCAGGACGATGACAACATTATTGCAGGTAAGCTAACTAGTACTACTATTACTAACGTTATCACGCTAGCTTGGATGCTAACTAACGTAATGTGAATGAATGAATGAATGAATGAAAACTTTATTTAACAGATTGCAGAATGGGTACAATACAGTACGGCTCGTTAAGGGGATGCAGACCAGAGAAAGACGTTTGTCTTGTTTACATCAGGGTCCCCCATTTTCAATTCATAGTGATCATAGAAAACATATACGTTACCACCTAGCCACAATCTATGGTATTTCTAGGTTACCACATGGGTGGCGTGGCGCACGTGAACACTTTGTGAATTATGTGAGGGTGTATCATGATGATGGTAATTTGGCACTTAACGAACGTTACCTATCTCTTTGCCGTTTTGCATAGTGCACTGCATAGTACCAGAGATGACAAAAGTTATGTGGTAACATAGGTCGCATCACTGCCAGTAGTCGGCATATTACCCAATTCTGACTCTGGTATTAGTCAACTAACGTACTGTTAGCCAGCTACTGTAATAACGAAACTGAAATATCTAATGATGATAGTCAATCATAAAGACAGAAAACACTCTCATCACAGACAAGCTGGATCTGGCCAAATACCTAAACATGTCATGGTGAATGAATGAAAACTTTATTTAACAGATTGCAGAATGGGTACAATACAGTACAGCTCAATACATACAATTGTTAAGGGGATGCAGACCAGAGAAACACTTTCGTCTTGTTTACATCAGGGTCCCCCATTTTCAATTAATTATAACATAATGACATACAGATAGACAGTAGTGCTACATCTATACATGACATACCAGATTTGCAAATACAGTACTGTTTGTGATACGAAAAGAGTCCAGAAAAGAGAGTATATACATTTGACGTATTATTATTGTATTGTGATATGTTTTGTTTCATGTTGGAATTTTTTTTTTTTTTTTTTTTTTTTTTTTTTTTAATAATACAATAAATATCGGGGGGGGGGGGGGGGGGGCCCGAGCTGTCAATCTTGCCTCAGGGCCCGTGGGGCATTCCAACCGCCACTGGATGGGACTGGGCACTTATTACTACAGTGAACCACTCTAGTAACCTTTGTAGAATAGCAAGTCCATTTAGATGGAATTAATAGTTCATTAAATTGTTAATTTTAGGGGCGCCCCAGTGGCGAACCACATAGCGCGCTCAGCCGCGACACGGCCGACCCGGGTTCGACTCCCGAACCCGTCGTTATTTGCCCAATGTCTTCCCCCCACTCTGTCTCCCATTCCTCCTCTGTCTCTCTCTACTGGACTGCCCAGTAGCAATAAAGCGATAAAACGCCAAAAAAGAAAATCTTAAAAAAAGAAATTGTTAAGTTTAATAGTAAATGTTTGCTTACAAAACACATTTACCACCCTAGTAACGTTTGCATAATAGGAAGTGAACTTTGATTGAATTAAATAGTTAAATAGTTCAGTTTAGTTCATCTTTGCTTACAAAACACATTTGACCAGTACCTTTGCAGAATAGCAATACATTTTGATGGAATTCCTCTTTATTAGTTAATTAAATAGTTTAAATAGTTATGGTTAATAGTTAATCTTTGCTTACAAAACACATGTTACCACTCTAGTGACCTTTGCAGAATAGCAAGTACATTTTCATGGAATTCCTCTTTAATAGTTAATTATTTAATAATGTATTAAATAGGAATTCCATTAAAATGTACTTGCTATTCTGCAAAGGTTATTAGAGTGGTAACCTGTGTTTTGTAAGCAAAGACAGTTGATATACTCCAAAATTGTATGAGTATAGGTATGTATAATATAAAGCTTACATTATATCATTATAATCTATATAATAATATTGAAAATGTTTGATTCTCTTACCCTTCTCCTTTCGATAGGTTGATTTGCTAATTAGATTTGGGGAAATTACAGCAAGATATATTTGTAGCAGACACAGGATGTCGTTCATACTTTAGGTTTTGTTCATATTTAGGTTTCCTGTCATACACTTCACAAAGCCACAGTGAGAGAGTATAGCACCTCCCAACTCTTGAGATAGCACTCCTAATGTGGGACGCCTATTTGTGAATGGACATGTCTTGTCACATGATTAGTACAGAGCTACATAACTGCTTATATGTCTAGGTAGGGAAATAACAAGGGCAAGAATGATGAATAAATTATATAATACTGAAATAAATCTTCTTTTCAGTTTCTCATTATTGAAGATCCCAGTCCTCAACTTATAGTGCAATCAATGTCCACTAAACTGTAACAAAACACTTTAAATTTGAGCTGCACATTATGTCCCCTATAAACCAGGCCATGGAGAAGAAAAGTGTTGAGATCATGAATTAACTGAATACATTAATACTGCTATATAGTTCCAGGCTGGTGTTTATAGGAGAGGGAGCTGCAGTGTCAAACCTGTAGTGCTTGATTGCAATAAGTAAAATATTTTTGATGCCAGATTATATAAACATTTAGAAATAAATCAGCGGTTGTAGTTAATGAAACTTTAATGATACTAATATTACGTATTACAATGATGATATAAGTGACATAACTGTGAGTTTTCTTTAATTATACAATTATTTACATTATTTAATAAAAATGTGGGTATATTTATTTAAAGAATATTCTATCCATTGTTGTTTTGGAAGTGCCAACATCAGACCTATTTCACAGTAATGTTACATAAAAATAAGTGTCAATTTACACGTTGTGTGCTTGTGATTTACTTTTAAGTGTATTTTAATGAAGAGAAATTGAAAACTGTATATAGAATGTGCTTGTATACAGCAAATAGCAGAGTAAGAGGGGAATAGTATACATTTTTCAAAGGTTGATATTGTTTCCGTGTGACAACTTAAATATGAATTGGTGATCTCCACCAAATTCAAGATAAATACAAAATATAAGATAGTATTTAGAGCAAGTTTCAGGCATCACAGTAAGTGAGAGGTTTCAACCACTCAGTACTACGGTGTATTAGGGCCTTTTAAAAACATTTAAAAACATTACAGCAAGATATATTTGGAGCAGACACAGGATGTTGTTCATGCTTTATGTTTCCTGTCATACACGTCACAAAGCCACAGTGAGAGAGTATAGCACCTCCCAACTCTTGAGATAGCGCTCCTAATGTGGGCTGCCTATTTGTGAAGACCTTTCTTGTCACATGATTAGTACAGAGCTACATAACTGCGTATAATGTCTAGGTGGGGAAATAACAAGGGCAAGAATAAAAATATATAATTATAACTTGTTTTTTTTACATTATTTACATATTTGTTAAAAAGGATAGTGACAGTGAACATAACTCATTTTAATGCAGGCTATACTTTCCATTTTTACATAACAGAAATAAGTATTTAATTCAATAAGACTATTACCAAATATGTACAGTATATGTTTTCATCTTTTAGAAATATATGAAAAGGACAAAGATCTGAATTGTTGTGTTGTGACAGGTGGGGAATACTCTATATAGTAAAAATTATAGTATATTCTAGGAATAAGGGGGGGGGGAAATAACCCATCAGTCATGCTATGATTCAACCCAAGAAAAAGGTCAAATCAACCCAACGCTTGAGTTTGGTCATCAACCCAACGTAGTGCGTTAAATGTAGCCTACAACCCCTCTCAGAATCTCCCCTTTGATTTGAAATCTTTATTTCGAACATGCAATGAATACAAACAAACAATAACAAAAGCAAAACACAACTCAATCTACATGTTCGAAAAGGAGTAGGAAGAAGTATACACTTATTTAATCCTACCCCTTTTCCACTACTCAAATGAGTGTACTATTTTAAAACATAAAAAAGAAAAAAAAATATATATATGCAAAACAAAAAAACTAAAACTATATATGTAAAACATGAAATAAATAAAAATAAAATTTAAACACCCGTGAATATCAAGTCCCTTCCTCATCCCTGTACCTTGTGAACATAATTTCCTTATACATCAGTTTGAATTGTCTCATGTTTGGACATTTCTTTAGCACCACATTTAGACTGTTCCACAGTTTCACTCCACATATCGAGATGCAGTGTCTTCTCCTGGTAGTGCATACATTTAGAACTTTAGAATTGTGTTCTCCCCTCATATTATAACCCCCCTCCCTATCAAAGAACAATTCTTGAATGTTTCTTGGAAGTGCATGACTTTTTGCTTTATACATTAATTGTGCCGTTTTAAATTCCACAAGATCATTTAACTTCAATGTCTTTGACTCCAAAAACAACATGTTAGTGTGATCACGATAACCTGCAATGTGAACTATCCTTATGGCCCTTGCAGTTCCACTGTGGTTACTTCATGACAAGTTCAAGTTTCAAGTTTCAAGTTTCTTGTCATACACTCCTGAGAGTGTGCTAGATAAAAAAATAAATACCGTAGATAAGTTCAAAAAAAATATCAAAAGTACATAACAAGTGTAAACAAAAGTGTTCAACAAAAGTGTTCAATATACATATAATATACAATACAGGGTAGAACAAATGTAGTAACTGAGTTACAATACAATATAAAGTACAATGCAGAAATGGGATGAGGTACAACTTAGGGTAAGGTGCAATGAGGTGTGAGTTGTAGTGCAAATCTCTTTACCAATAAATATAAATATAAAGTGTGTTAAAGTGTCTAAAGTGGGTAAAGTGGGTGCTACAGTCAGTGAGTTGTTTATTTAAGTGAGTGTGTGCGTGTGGATGTGGATGTGTGTGCTGTGAGTGTGTTTGATGGTTTGTTACATAGTGTTTTTTTTTTTTTTATCCACTTTTTCTCCCATTTTCCTATATTTTCTCCCATCCCAATTTCGTATCATCCAATTCAACCCTCCCCTGTCACGAACGCTGTTTCTTGCCTCCCACAAGCCGGCTGCAATGTGGACTAAGTCATACATAGCACAAGTCCCCTCAGGTACTTGAGGTAACAGCAGTCGCATCTTTTCACCTGCGCAGCTCGATCTCTCAGTGGCGAGGAGTAACGCGTGGGAGGCTCACGCTGCCCCCGACACTTCCTGATTCTACTGCGCAGGCGCACCAACCGACTTGTAGGAGTCGCTTGTTCACAACGCCCGATCCCCACCCTTCAGTTTCCCTCCCCGTAATACGGCCAATGTGTATTACTGCGGACGACCAGCTAAACTGAAAACAATGTGGAGAGCTGGATTCGAACACGCGAATCCTAGCGTCTCCACACTGGTGGCGAGTGCCTTGCCCACTACACCACCTAGCCGCCCGGTTTGTTACATAGTGTTATTGTCATTGAGCGTCTTGATGAGTCTTTGATTATTCTTAGCTCAGACTCCCCAGCCTCCCAGATAGCCTCTTAATATCTCTTATATACAAGAACTTTCATCATTTCCGTCATTTCATGTGTTTAAGCAGAAACAGCAACAGTCCCTATATAGTAAGTAAGTAAGTAAGTAAGTATAATAGGTGACATGTTGATTCCCCTTCTCCTCATATATTACACACGGCTGCAACTGTCACCCAGCCTTTTAACTGTCATTTGACTGTATCATGTATGTAGTTTTATTTGGTTGTTTGTTTGATGTGTGTTTTAATTATTTCCCGTACCTCTGTGATGTTTGTACTCTTTTACATTTGTTCTTCTGTCCTCTTCCCCTGTGACCCCTCGAGGGGACCTTCTGTCCTCTTCCCCTGGTACCTTTCGAGGGGACCTTCTGTCCTCTTCCCCTGGTACCTTTCGAGGGGACCTTTTGTCCCCTTCCCCTGTGACCTTTCGAGGGGACCTTCTGTCCTCTTCCCCTGGTACCTTTCGAGGGGACCTTTTGTCCCCTTCCCCTGTGACCTTTCGAGGGGACCTTCTGTCCTCTTCCCCTGGTACCTTTCGAGGGGACCTTCTGTCCTCTTCCCCTGGTACCTTTCGAGGGGACCTTCTGTCCTCTTCCCCTGGTACCTTTCGAGGGGACCTTCTGTCCTCTTCCCCTGGTACCTTTCGAGGGGACCTTCTGTCCTCTTCCCCTGGTACCTTTCGAGGGGACCTTTTGTCCCCTTCCCCTGTGACCTTTCGAGGGGACCTTCTGTCTCTTCCCCTGGTACCTTTCGAGGGGACCTTCTGTCCTCTTCCCCTGGTACCTTTCGAGGGGACCTTCTGTCCTCTTCCCCTGGTACCTTTCGAGGGGACCTTCTGTCCTCTTCCCCTGGTACCTTTCGAGGGGACCTTCTGTCCTCTTCCCCTGGTACCTTTCGAGGGGACCTTCTGTCCTCTTCCCCTGGTACCTTTCGAGGGGACCTTCTGTCCTCTTCCCCCGGTACCTTTCGAGGGGACCTTCTGTCCTCTTCCCCTGGTACCTTTCGAGGGGACCTTCTGTCCTCTTCCCCTGGTACCTTTCGAGGGGACCTTCTGTCCTCTTCCCCTGGTACCTTTCGAGGGGACCTTCTGTCCTCTTCCCCTGGTACCTTTCGAGGGGACCTTTTGTCCTCTTCCCCTGGTACCTTTCGAGGGGACCTTCTGTCCTCTCGCTGTAACGTCCCACTGGACTGTTCTCCCCTGCTCTGCCGCTCCCAGTCCCTGTATGTTTGTTCCTTGTATTTATTTCCCTTATCTCTCTCTTGCTCTCTCTCTCCTCTTCTCTCTCTTATAATAATAATAATAATAATAATAATAATAATAATAATAATAATAATAATAATAATAATAATAATAATAATAATAATAATAATAATAATAATAATAATAATAATAATAATAATAATAATAATAATAATAATAATAATAATAATAATAATAATAATAATAATAATAATAATAATAATAATAATAATAATAATAATAATAATAATTGTATTTGTAGTGCACTTTTCGTTCACTAGGATCCCAAAGTGCTACAGGGTTAAAACATAGTTAAAATGTATTATTATTATTATTATTATTATTATTATTATTATAGAAATAACTGAAATAAGCCACAAAGGCACCTCCTAATAACGGAGTTCATACAAATAACCCAAATAACAATAAACCTCCACTAAGGGAGTTTATGTGTAGTAGTGGGTTCAGAAGGAAACAAAAGAAAACTGTCATAAATAGAAACACACTACAATAAAAGGCTCAGCTTCTAGAAAATAAAGTGCTGGGGTGCCAGGGTGGCGCACCGCGTACAGCACTGCGGTGCAACACGGCCGTCCCGGGTTCGACTCCCAGACCCGGCGACCTTTGAACCGAATGTCCTCCCCGTCTATCTCCCATACTTCTTCTCTCTCTACCGGACTTGCCGGTAACAAAAACCAATAAAATATCTACCAAAAACACAATACATTTTTCTTTATAATAAATAAAGTGCTAAAATAAGCCAGTAGCCTAAAACCAGAATGGCTACAGAAAAAAGCTAAATGCTGAATAGGGCAGAGATCAGCACTATAGCCCTACTTTAATATAGCAAAGCCTGGCCGGAAGGGTATAGCCAACACGAAAGGAAATGAGAAAGCAACTAACACTGCAAGATGCAAACTTAAATAGACTCAGGATACAGCTGCACTGAATCACACCTGCCCTACCACGAGGCAATTAACCACAGAGGCCATTGATTGACAGCTTTCCCTAACAGGAAGACGAAATAGACAGCTGTCCCTCACACAAGGGGCGAAATTAAGCAAAAACCATGATTTAAAAGAGTCCAGGCTCTGTGGTGCCCTCAGCTGGATGGGGAGGCTGTTCCACAGGCGTGGTGCAGCCGTGCAGAAGGTCCCCCATGGTGCAGAGCCGGGTACTGCAGGCCCGGAGGAGCAGGCTACCTGCAGATCTGAGGGTCCCCCAGGGTGCAGAGCCTGGTACTGGGGACCCAGAGGAGCAGGCTGCCTGCAGATCTGAGGGTCCCCCAGGGTGCAGAGCCGGGTACTGGGGACCCAGAGGAGCAGGCTGCCTGCAGATCTGAGGGTCCCCCAGGGTGCAGAGCCTGGTACTGGGGACCCGAAGGAGCAGGCTACCTGCAGATCTGAGGGTCCCCCAGGGTGCAGAGCCTGGTACTGGGGACCCGGAGGAGCAGGCTACCTGCGGATCTGAGGGTCCCCCATGGTGCAGAGCCTGGTACTGGGGACCCGGAGGAGCAGGCTGCCTGCGGATCTGAGGGTCCCCCATGGTGCAGAGCCTGGTACTGGGGACCCGGAGGAGCAGGCTGCCTGCAGATCTGAGGGTGCGGGTGGAGGATTGTGGCGTGATGAGTTCCTGTAGGTAGAGGGGTTGCTCTTCATGTTCCCCTGTTAGTCTAGTCTAGTGTTACTCTTGTCTTGTATTAGGTTATCTGTTTAGTCTTTGTAGTTACTGTCTGTTATTAGGTTCTCAGTTTAGTGTCAGTTGTCTCCTTGTTTTGTCCCAGTGTCTGGTGTTTGTCTTGTCATCCATAGTTGTAGTTCCTTGTAGTTCTGGTCAGTCTGTTTCCCCTTCCAGGTGTCTCCAGTTGTTATAATCCCAGGTGTTCATATATCTACTCCATTCACATATATGCTTACCACTTGTATCTATTGCTATGTCCGCCCACTACAATCACATGAGCTGTCTAACGCCTGTCCCGTCTCCCTGTCTCCCTGTGAGTTGCTGTCCTGGAGTGCTGACCGGAGTGTCGGACGTCCCGTGATGAAGGCCGGGAGGATGCGACCCCCTCTGCGTGCCCCCCTGTCTCCGGAGGTCTCGTAGTGGTGACCGGAGTGCTGGACGTCCCGCGATGATGTCGGGGAGTTCGCGACCCTCTCTGCACCGCCCTCTATCTCCATGTCTCCGGCTGTCTCGGAGCGATGACCGGAGTGTTGAATGTCCCGTGATTAAGACAGGGAGGATGCGACCCTCTTTGCGCCGCCCCTGTGCCTCAAATAGATTCGCTATCAGCTCTATCTTCAATCTTTCAAAATGTTCAGTTGCTATCGCTATCAGCTCTATCTTTAATCTTTCAAAATGTTCAGTTGCTATTGCATGCACTCATCTGTGTTTCACTACACACATGAGTGCATGCTTACCAACTGTTAGTCTGCAACACTACTATCACCGACATCTAAGAAGGGAGATCCCCCCTTGAATGGCCCTTCTAAGGTTTCTCTCCTCCACACTGCCTGTGGAGCATTTTTCCCTATTGTTAGGTTTTAGTGAGTTTTTCCTTACCTTCGCGTGGGGTATGTCTGGGAGTGCTTGCATTCAGGGCCGCCTGGGAGAAATGCGAGGCCCTGTGCGAGATTTAAACGCGAGCCCCCCCCCCCCCCATTTTTTTTTTTTTTTAAATTATCTTTTTTTTTTTTTTTTCATACAGTCAACATATTCTTAAATAATAGCGCTGCCCGAGGCTGGGCATGATACAGTCAACATATAGCAAGAGAGAGAGCGAGAGAGAGCTCCCGTTCTACAGTCAATATACAGTGTTATCGCTGCACAGTTGTGTGTGTTAGAAAGAGAGAGATAGAGAGAGAGCATGTCTGTTTGTGTGTGTGTTAGAGAGAGAGCATGTATATGTGTGTTAGAAAGAGAGAGAGAGAGAGAGAGCATGTGTGTTTGTGTGTTAGAGAGAGAGAGCATGTCTGTGTGTCTGTGTGTTAGAGAGAGAGCATGTATGAGAGAGATAAGCAAAGATGAGCCCCTAAAGGATATTCAACTTTTAATGGAAGAACAAAACAGAAGGAAAAGATAACTTCACAAAGGCAACATGAATATACATAGATCCAAAAGGACAAAGATCAACACTTAAATCCAAAGAGAAGAGGGTCTATACCAGAGAAAACAAAGTAGCAAGGAGCCAATGGCCGACATCAGCTAAATAGGCTAACTGCAAATAGAGTAGCCAGGTACTGACACCAGGCCACACACAGCTTTGGCCAACGCTACCCAAGCTACATAAACGACCAAGACAATTCACACACAGCACATGTCGTATCTCCAAATGTTGTGAAGTAACATGTCTTGCCTGGAAAAAAACATTGTTATTAACAAAACATTCGGGAGGGGAAGGAAGGAAGAGTGGGGTAATGTCCAATGGACATCTTACCTGCACCAAGGAACGCAGGGCAAAAGGCCGCAACACAGGTCTCCATGTTGACGAAAGGCCTCTCGCTGGCGGGACAAAAAGAAGCTATGGCCGGAGCCTTGTCATGGTGCAGGCCTGACTACATCTTCTGTCAAAGATGATGTCGTAGTCAGAGTGCCAGGGCCTGCTATTCTCACGGCTAATGTCAATGGTCGTAGCACAAGCTAACAGCTAACTCTAGGCTAACTGATAGCATCAAGCTAACGTTCCCAGCCGAGCGAAAACGAGCAGCTAACGTCGTAGCTAAACAGCTAACTGGCTAACAGTTAGCTCAACCCGGCTATCGCTAACCATTAGCTAACGCAGAAGCAAGCTATGCGGCTACCACTGAAAAACTGTACAACGTGAGAAAAGCAATACAGGCCAACACTTCAGACAGCCGCTGTGTTTTCCTCTTCTCATACGAAGAGAGAAGGGAAAAAGAAGGCAATACACGTCCCACTACAGAGTGGTGTTTACCATAGCGGTGCCGGCAACAAGTCCCTCGCGGACTATAGCCGACTTGAGCATGGAGATATTCTCATAATGAAACACCAAGCTCACCTCCCTCGCACCAGGTGCTGACACCAGGCCACACACCGTTAGCTACTACAACAGCTAGTCGGCCAGTTTGGCTCCCGAGAGAGAGAGAGAGAGATATCCACGGCGGGAATAGAATAGAGTGCATTAAAAACTCACCAAACGTCCATGAGGATGGAGACAACCGCGTGGAGTTGACGAAGTTCATCTGCCGAACGACCGTCCTCTTCATCTTGGCATAACAATGCTGCACGTGCTCTCTCTAGGTTAGCTAACGCTAGTTAGCCTTTAGCTAAGCTAGCTACTAGCCGACATCATCATGGCTATTCCGACTGAACCACACGTTAGCACTCAATATTATAACGTAGCTAAAGCTAACTAGCTGTCCCTGTCTTTAGCCGGGATGGCTAGCCGCTAGCCTGACTGAACTGTCTAACATGCAACAACTTTCATCTTCAGTCCATCTGCCGAACGATGTCCTCTTCATCTTGGCTGGCATAACCTCCAAAGCTGCACGCGCGAAATAGTCAGACGCTACCTTACCTGTAACCCCTCCCCTCATTGAAACCAATTCTGCTGCAGAGCCTCAGAGCTGCCTCCAATAGTGTATTTGCAGAGCCGCAGAGCCAGGAACAAGTCAGACACATTCTACAAACGTGTCTAATGTGAAATATATAAGCATATAAGCAAAACTAGATTTTAGGTCTGTGATGAAAAAGGGCCTCGCGGGAAGGGGGGCCTCGCAAAATAAAAATAAAAAATAAAAAAAATAAATAAAAAAATAAATAAATAAAAAATATTTTTTTTAAATTTATTTAAAAAAAAATTTGTACGAGGCCCCCCTTCCCGCGAGGCCTTGTGCGACCGCACTGCTCGCACACCCCCTGCGGCGGCCCTGCTTGCATTCTTTCATTTATTTGCATTTATTTTAAATTTGTTGGACCTTATGGTGTTCTTGTTCTGTTCTTAACTTATTGTTATGTTTTCTTCTTGACTTGTTTAAAGAAGACCTGTACGGCCCATGGGGACATTAACGTGTGTTGTCGGGCCTTATAAATAAATTTGATTTGATTTTGATTTGTGTTTCTCGTTTGTCATTTGTTCCTGTGTATTTGAGTTCCTTTGCCTGTTCTCTGTGTCGGTTCATTGTCTCTACTACGCTGTCTACTGTATGTTGCTCGTTCCATGTTTCTAGTTCCATGTTTCCAAGTATGTGTTCCCCATGTTTCAGGCCTTCACTGAAAATAAGAATTGTTCTTGACTGACCTGCCTGGTTAAATAAAGGTTAAATAAAAAAGTTATGTAAACGGGCAAATTAGGCACACGTTAGTTTGTAACTTTGGGCAAATAGTTAACCCTGCGAGATCCAGGGGCGGCTGGGTAGTGCAGCGGACTAAGCACCTGCCTACCACCGCAGAGACACTGGTATCGAATCCAGCTGTCAGCGGTACCTCCGGCTTGGTCGGTCGTCCATACTAACACAATTGGCAGCGTTAGCGGGTGGGAAACCGGCGGGGTGTGTATCCTGGTCGTTGTAAACAGCGACTCCTACAGGTCGGTCGGGGCGCCTGCTCAGCGAGGGAGGGAACTGGGGGAAGCAGTGTGAGCCTCCCTCCCACGCGCTACGCTCCCCCAGTGAGAGTCCTCGCTGTCCGGTGAAAAGAAGCGGCTGGCTGACTCCATATGTATCGGAGGGGACATGTGATAGTATCTATCAACCCTCCCTAGACCGGCAAGTGGGGGGAAAATGCACGCAACGACTAGGAAGGGGAGGGGGGAATCGGCATAACGACTAAATTGGGATAGGAGAAAAATACAGAAAAAATAGTCGATTTCGACCGCTAAAAATATAATAAACATTTTTAAAATAAATAATAATTACTCATTTGAAGTATGTTTGTGTTTAAAATGCACAACAACGTGTAATATATCAAATAAAAATCATTGTTTGTGCGTCCTATTCATCCCCCCTCTCTCTTCTCGGGCGCTAGAAATCAGCGCCAGCATCAGTGCGCAACTCAGCCAATTGAAAAATTCACAGGGCAACATAATGAACCTAGCAACTAAATTGAATCCAATCAGCGTCTTCAAATATGATGCCTGAAGGGCGCTTTCTCTAGCGCCCGAAGCAGAATCAATGTCGAATTGTCTATTCACTCTATTGACTGAGCGTGGCATTCGTGTGACATCAAATCCCAAATCACATCCACCAGGAAATACCATAGCTAATAGTTGTTGTTGTCGTCGTCGTCAGAAATTGATAATAATCACTAGATACATTCAGACAGTGTTGGATCTAACTAAATGGATTTATATTGTAATGTTTTAGCGTTATTGACGACTCTAGTCTCGAGGCAGGTTGTTAGTTCTCACTCTTTGATTTATTCAACATTCAGTTACAGGTTGCAGTATAAGTGACTCATTGCTACAACTTCGCATGCCCCAAGAGAGCGCACCCTAGCTGCTAGCCCCACCCCAATACCCGCTAAACACAGTACTTAACTCAACACAAACAGTACACAGACCCACCCAGTACCCAACCCACACAGTACACAGTTCCCAGTTCCCAGTTCACAGCAGAGAGTTCCATTTACTCCTGGCTCTGCACATGGCAGAGTTCCATTCGGCCACGGCTCTGTACACGACATACAGTTAGTTGTGTGCTCCGCACACTTGGCACATGTCCTCACGCCCGCCGGGCCAGGCCCCCAATGTCCTCGGCCAACCCCTGCAGTGGCTCCCTGGGTTTAGCGGCGTCCGCGCTGTCGAGCCCGCCATGTGCCATGGCCACCGCCATGCTGCCCGCATCCTGATCCTTTGACCCCCGACCGGCGGGAAAACGGAGCCGCCGTGGAACCCTCTCACCTCAACATGGCTCTCAATGTCCTCGTCCATGTCTCCTGACCACCCGCACGTTCCTTCTTCCTCTCCGTCCTCTCCTTTCGACCCGCTGCAGACATCCACGCCGCTGCACCAAGCTAGCCGCTAATTGCAGCTAAGCTAGGCTACGCTAAGCTAGCACACCTCCGGCGAACCCCTTCTGACGCCGAACGAAACGTCTTCTCCCTTCTCTCTCTCCACTTTTACTTCTGACACCAATGTAACGTTTTAACGTTGTTGACGACTCTCGAGGCAGGTGAAGCTCTGAGAGCGCGCACCAAAGCATACAACGACGGCCTAGTGGCAGGCAACATGAATGACCACAAGGTGGCGCAATACAACGTAAGGAGGACAGTGACAGAGGCCAAACGGCGCTACAGGGATAAAATTGAACTCCAGTTTGAACAGGCTGACTCTAGAGCTATGTGGCAGGGGCTCAAAACGATGACAGACTACAAAGGCGCCTCCCTCAAACTGAACAGTGACATCTCCTTAGCAAATGACCTCAATACCTTCTATGCGAGGTTTGACGCTGGTAATAACAACACCAGCCCACAAGCCACGGCAATGGGGGGGGGGGGGGTCTGCTGCTGATGGAGACTCAGTGTTCAGGGTAACAGAGCATGAGGTGAGGCGGACCTTTAAAAAAGTGAATAGCAGGAAGGCAGCAGGACCGGACGGCATCCCCGGCCGCGTCCTAGAAGTCTGTGCCGACCAACTGGCCCCGGTATTCACTGACATATTTAACCTGTCCTTAGAACAGGCTGTCATCCCCACCTGCCTGAAGAAGTCCACTATTATCCCTGTACCCAAAAAATCCAAGCCTGCTTGCCTCAACGACTACCGCCCTGTAGCTCTCACCTCCATAGCCATGAAGTGCTTTGAGAAGCTAGTAAAGGGCTACATCTGCTCCTCCCTCCCCATCAACATGGACCCCCTGCAATTTGCATACCGCCCCAACAGGTCCACGGAGGACGCCATAGCCCATGTGCTGCACACAGCAGCATCACACCTGGACAAGAGGAAGGGGAACTATGTGAGAATGCTATTCATCGACTACAGCTCGGCATTCAATACCATAGTCCCCTCCATACTCATAGCCAAGCTCAGGGACCTGGGCTTGAACTATGACCTCTGCCAGTGGGTCTTGGACTTCCTGACGGGCAGACCCCAGGTGGTGAGAGCAGGCAACTGCACCTCCTCATCCATCACCCTCAACATAGGGGCCCCCCAGGGCTGTGTTCTGAGTCCCCTCCTCTACTCCCTGTACACACACGACTGTGTGGCTCAGCGGAGTAGCAATACAATCATCAAATTTGCTGACGACACAGTGGTGGTGGGCCTGATCTCTGCCAACGACGAGAGGGCCTACCTGGAAGAGGTCAAGGTCCTGGCGGGATGGTGCCAGGAAAACAGCCTCTCCCTGAACATCAGCAAAACAAAGGAGATGATTGTGGACTTCAGGAGGTCGGGGGTCAAGGACTACAGCCCCCTCAGCATCGACGGGGCACCGGTTGAGAGAGTCAACAGCTTTAAGTACCTCGGAGCCTACATATCCGAGGACTTGACATGGACCACACACATTGACAGTGTTGTGAAGAAGGCACGACAACGCCTCTACTTCCTCAGGCGCCTAAGGAAGTTCCAAGTCAGTCAGAAGATCCTTAAGAACTTCTACTCATGTACAATAGAGAGCATCCTGACTGGCAACATCACCTCCTGGTTTGGGAATAGCACTGCACAAGACCGAAGCAGACTACAAAGAGTGACACGTTCAGCCGAACGCACAATTGGAGGGGGGCTCCCCACCCTCCAGAACATTTACAACAAGCGGTGCAGGGGCAAGGCTAAGAGAATCATTAAAGACTCCAGTCACCCGAACAACTGCCTCTTTGAACTGCTGCGGTCAGGCAAGAGATACCGGAGTCTCAAGGCGAGCACAGAAAGACTCAGAAGAAGCTTCTATCCCCAGGCCATCAGGCTGCTAAACGAACAATGAACACTACACAACAACAACCATCAAACGCACATAGCACACACATCCACACGCACACACTCACTTTAAACAAACACACTGTAGCACCCACTCCACACACTTTATAGCACACACTCACTTTAAACAAACACACTGTAGCACCCACTCCCCACACTTTATATTTATTGATGAAGGATTGCACTACAACTCGTACACCTTACTGTAAATTGTACCTAAATTGTACCTCATCCCATTTCTGCTTGCACTATATAGTATTGTACATTAGTACACTGCATAGTATTGTATATTATATGGTAACTCAGTTACGTCTATTCTGCATCGAACATTGTACATATGTCTATACTGAACACTGTGACCTCATTTTCTACTTCTAAATTACATGCTATACTATGTTATTTGATACTATCTTGTCTAGCACAGTCTCTGGAGCGTAACAGTAAGAAGCATTTTGTATGAAAGTATTCTGTACTTCTGTATGACAACTATTAAAGAAACTTGAAACTTGAAACTTGAAACTTGAGGTTGTTAGTTCTCACTCTTTGGTTTATTCAACACTTCAGTTACAGGTTGCAGTATAAGTGACTCATTGCTACAACTTCCCATGCCCCACACCCTATGCGCACCCTAGGTGCCACGCCCTCTTATACCCTTTCCATGTCAGCCCCTGCCTCCTCCCCTCTGCCAACCCCCATCTCGCGTGACCAATAGCATCGCTCCAGGTTGGCAGAGTGCAGAGTGACAGCTCGGCTGACCAACCGCCCCAAATCCCAGGGTCGCTACAATATGGATACATTTATGGAAAGTTCAAGTCCGGACCACAACGCTTCTGGAAGGGTTAAGCGTGACACAATTCGTACGTGATGTTCTATCGGCAAAAAAGTGAGTCCTGTGAGACAGCCTCGATATATACTGTTCTGTAGTTAGTTACTGAAACTGATTGAATATGGCACGGTGGCACCGCCCCACCTAGAATAATGTTCACCAGGCGCCACTGACACCCATTGGATGCTGCTATGGTTGACGAACCACAACAAAGTGAATTTTCACTAGTACTGAATGACGTGACAATAAAGGAATCTGAATCTGAAACAGTAGATGATCTTTAGGGGGAGATAGCAGGTCAACAGTAGATGATATTTAGGGGGAGATAGCAGGTCAACAGTAGATCTTTAGGGGGAGATAGCAGGTCAACAGTAGATCTTTAGGGGGAGATAGCAGGTCAACAGTAGATCTTCAGGAGGAGATAGCAGGTCAACAGTAGATCTTTAGGGGGAGATAGCAGGTCAACATTAGATCTTTAGGGGGAGATAGCAGGTCAACAGTAGATCTTTAGGAGGAGATAGCAGGTCAACAGTAGATCTTTAGGGGGAGATAGCAGGTCAACAGTAGATCTTTAGGGGGAGATAGCAGGCCAACAGTAGATCTTTAGGGGGAGATAGCAGGTCAACAGTAGATCTTTAGGGGGAGATAGCAGTTCAACAGTAGATTATCTTTAGGAGGAGATAGCAGGTCAACAGTAGATACTACATCCGGCTTCAACATGGACGGTCGCATTTTACGTAGCTCCCGTAACCAACGCAACAGAGCAACAACAAAAAAGTACTTTGCGCATTTTCTACTTTCCCTCCTGTGGATTATGGATTTGTACCTGAATTCACAACTCAAGCAGCAACTCCAGACAGAAGTGGAGGGTAGCGAAAACGTAAAACAGCAGTCCCATTGCGACTTCTATTTGTTAACGGGCTCGGAGAGGAAACATCCAGCCTTCGGAGCCACGACCATCCACACAGTACTTACTGCAAATCCGGAACGAAAGAAATTACCCCCGGCAGGCAAGTGTAATAAGAGATCAATGTTTTTATTATATCTGCTCATGTCGGGTGACATTCATCAGAACCCTGGTCCCGTAATGACACGGAACCAGAGACTACAGTCAAATCTGCTGACCCAAGAAGCAGCAGCCAGCACAACTGATCAACGGCTACCCACACATACTGCGGCTAACGACATGATCAACGGCAACATTCCTCCTCTGCCACCTCTGCAAAAGAACTCACGAGAGGCCACAGCGAGAGGGAAGGAACCGGGGTTCACAACCGAAGCGCCCTGCACGTCGCGGGGACAAAACAGCGAGGCATCGCTCCTCACACCGGCGCCGGAGATCAACAGCATCCACGCAATTGACGCTTCAGCCAGCAGTTGCACCAGCCGACCAGCAAGCGGCGACATACCCTCACAGAAGCCCCAGCGGACTCGGCGAGTGGCTAAAGGGAGAGCGGCGCGGAACATCAAGGTCACCAAGGACCCGACGGTTAGCTTGGCTGGCCCCGCCAAGGCCGCCATGCCAGCTAGTCTACCCGGGCCGAGGCCAGGACAAAAGGCACCCCCCCTCCCCCACAATGGAGTACAATCAGACATATCTGTAATCAACCAGCCCCCCCCCCCCCACATCGCGGGCTTTCACACAAAGGAATACAGACTCCAGCAAAGGACAAAGCATCACCCCCTCCCCCCCTCCCCACCCACGGCACAAACAGCAACAACGCCCCCCCTCCCCCCACCACAGGACAGGACACAATTGAACAGAGTTACCTCAACTGTGACGACGTCAATCTTATTACAAGCAAAAATGGACTTCACATATTTCATCTAAATACAAATAGCCTGAGACAGAAACTGGCTGAAATCAAACAGTTGTTTTTAAACGGTAAGGCTAACATATTGTGTTTCACAGAAACAAAATTAGACTCATCTGTACAGGATCCAGAGATTGAAATTGAAAACTACTCAATAGTCAGGAGGGATAGGAACCAGTATGGAGGTGGCGTCTGTGTGTATATACACAAGGATACCAAATACATCAACCGTACTGACCTTAACCATGATGAAATTGAAACTGTTTGGATTGAAATCTTATTAGACAGGGCGAAACCAGTACTAGTAGGCACAATCTATAGACCACCAGAACAGAGTGGGTTTTATGACACACTTGATGGGTGTTTAGCTGGGGTGGAGGGGGTAGAAAAAATTCTTATTGGGGACTGGAACACGGATATGCTGCGTAAATCAGCACCCGTCTTCAAGGCCTTCAGTAGATTTTCTGACCTGCACGGTTTCAGCCAGCTAATCACACAACCCACAAGGGTATGCGATTCAACACAAACCACCATTGACCTCATTTTGACCTCTGACAAGTCCATGATCTCCAGTAAAGGGGTGATAGCATGCGGGTTAAGTGATCATTATATGATTTTCTGTACCCGCAAAAAGCTAAAACAGAAGGCCGGCTGTCACAAAACAGTCACATCTAAAGACCTCAAAACTTACTCTAGAGAGGCCTTTAACCTAGAACTGGGGAGCTTGGACTGGTCAGATGAGCTCAGTGGTACACAGGTTGAAGAAACATGGCTTGGATTCAAAACCAAATTCACAGCAATACTCAACAACATGGCACCGATAAGAACCACCAGGGTTAAAAATCGCGCTGAGGCATGGATGCACACTGAAATACTGGCCGCTATGAAAACCAGAGGCAAAAAATGCTCTGAACTTCATAAAAGTCAGACAAAGCTTTCCAAAAGCTCAAACAGTGAACTCCAAGCCCACGTGGTTGAACTAAAAATCCAAAGAAACAGACTAAGAAATGACGTAAACATCATGATCAGAACCGCAAAAAGAAATTTCATCAACGACAAAACGGAGGAAAACAAAAACAAACCCTGCGAACTTTGGAAATTACTCAATAATCAACTAGGCTGCAGTAAAAAACTTAAAACCAGATTCTCAAACATAAACATAAAGACGGACAACACGCTCATCACAGACAAGCTGGATGTAGCCAATTACTTAAACATCTTCTTCACAAACATAGCCACAACACTGGTAAACAAACTACCCTCCCACTCAGGGCATTATGGGGTAGAACACATAGTAGCATACTACAAAAACCTAGGGGTCCACAAAGACGACTTCAAACTTGAAATGGTAACAACCGATGAGGTACTCAAAAAATTGAGCGCCCTCCAACCTAACAAGGCCACTGGCCATGACAACATCCCCTCCAAATTCCTCAGAGACGCAGCAGCCGCCATCACCCCAGTCATCACACACATAATAAACCTCTCTATAAGACAGGGGCACGTCCCCAAGGACTTCAAAATTGCGAGAGTGACCCCTCTACACAAAAAGGGCAGCAAATTAGACCCAGGCAACTACCGCCCTGTTTCTATTCTTACCTCCATCTCGAAAGTCATGGAGAAAATAGTCTACGAACAGGTCGAAAAGTACCTGGCGGAAAAAAACCTAATCTACGAATTCCAATCTGGCTTCAGAACGTCCCACTCCACTGACACATGCCTCCTCTATTTGAACGACCACATCAAACAAGAGGTGGACGCTGGCAAATACTGCGGCATGGTCATGCTGGACCTACAAAAGGCCTTCGACACTGTCAATCACTCCATTCTAATGGACAAGCTAAAAGCAATTGGTTTTGATAGCCTATCAGTGAGCTGGATGCAATCCTACCTGGAGGGGAGAGAACAGATGGTAGAGGTAAACGGTACTCTATCCCCCCCCCTCACAGTGAGCTGTGGTGTTCCACAAGGAAGCATACTAGGACCGCTACTCTTCCTAATTTATGCAAATGACATGTCGTCAGCCTGTGACTGCAACTTGTTCCTGTTTGCGGACGACTCAGCCCTGCTGGTCTCTGACAAGAACAAATTGCAGGTTGAAAAAACCCTCAGCACGGAACTAGGCAAAATCTGCATATGGCTCGCTGATAACAAACTATCATTACACATGGGCAAAACAGAGTCCATTCTCTTCGGTTCAAATAACAAACTCAGCAAGACCGACGGTTTCTCAGTTACAGTGGGTGACAATATTGTCACAAGGAAAGACGAAATTACCTACCTGGGTTCCATCCTAGAGGCAAATCTTTCCTGTGACAAAATGGCATCCAATGTAATAAAAAAAGTCAACCAACGAACTAGATTCTTGTACCGGATCTCCTCTCTGGTAAACAAGAATACCCTGAAGACTCTGGCAGGAGCACTCATTCAAGGGTACTATGACTATGCGTGCACCTCATGGTACCTCATGGCTGGAGTGATGCAAGGGGACACCCTTGCCCCCTTCCTTTTCGTCATAGTCCTCGACTATGCGCTCAGGAAGGCCATCAATGGACGGGAGCAGGAACTTGGTCTCACAATAACCCCAAGGAGATCGAGACGACACCCCGCCATAGTCCTAACAGACCTTGACTACGCGGACGACATCAGCCTGCTCTCTGACCAGGTGGAGCAGGCACAGGAACTCCTGTGCAGAGTGGAGACGGAGTGCGCCAAGGTTGGCCTTAGGCTAAATGCCAAGAAAACCGAGGTCATAATGTATAACATCCTCCCGGATCATCCACCTCTAAGGACAACAGGAGGCTCTGCTCTAAAGGAAGTCAGTGATTTCAAGTACCTGGGCTCGTGGGTCAACTCGTCCGAGCAAGACCTTAAAGTGAGGAAGGCACTTGCGTGGAGGGCTCTGAACGGCATGACCAGTGTGTGGAAATCCAACCTCCCCCGTCAAATCAAGCTCAACTTCTTTCATGCAACAGTTGAGTCTGTCCTTTTGTATGGCAGTGAATGCTGGACCTTGAAGCCCACCCTGCAGAAGTCCTTGGATGGGTGCTACACCAGAATGATGCGTGTGGTGCTCAACATCAACAGGGATGAGCATGTCACTAATGCAAACTTGTATGGGGGGGTGCTAAAGGTGAGCGATAAAGTGGCAGTCAGGAGAATGAGGCTGGCAGGTCACTGCCAGAGACACCATGAGATGCCAACCAGCAAACTTGTACTGTGGGAACCAACACACGGGCATCGATCACGAGGACGTCCCACGTTAACCTATGTGGACGTACTCAGGAGAGATGTGGGAACAGAAAGCACCGGCGAGCTAGCCAGATGCATGGAGGATCGGGATGACTGGAAGCACCGATGGAGGGCCCGTCCGAGGACGACCTAGATAGATCATGGTACCAAAGCACCTCAAAGGCGCTTAAAACAAAATTACAAACATCACAAAACAAACTGGTCAGACTACTACTTGACCTGAACCCCAGAACCCACCTCACCCCTGCCCACTTTGCCAACCTAGGATGGCTTAGAGTAGACGACAGAGTACAGCAACTTGCAATGGGCCTGGTCTACAAGATACACTATACGACCGGGGTGCCCATGTACATGTCAAAATACTTCCCAAAGGTCAGTGAATACCACAACCACTACACCAGAGGAAGCTCAACAAATCATGTTAAACCCAGATTCGGCTCAAACAAGGGACTAAACACGTTCCGCAATTATGCCACAACAATGTGGAACGCCCTACCCAAAGCTGTAAAGGAATGTGAATCCCTGCCCACATTCAAAACCGCCCTTAAAGAGCACCTACGGGAGGCTGCAATTCGAAACTGGCCACCGTAAATGCCCAAAACCCCCACCACCTCCTAATAGACAGTCTCCTCCCCACCGCATGTATATATTCCCTCCCCACCGTATGTATATTTCCCTCCCACCCACCCACCCCCTCCTAATGTACAGTCCCCTCCCCATCATATGTATATACTCTGTCAGGATCTAGGGGTAACAGTACTGTATATTTGAATACCGCCTATGTCACAAATGTATCAGTACTAAATACCTATATGTCCCTATGCCATAAATGTCATGTATGTTGTGTATGTCATAAATGTCTATATGAATTGAAAATGGGGGACCCTGATGGAAACAAGACAAACGTCTTTCTCAGGTCTGCATCCCCTTAACAATTGTATGTATTGAGCCGTACTGTATTGTAGCCATTCTGCAATCTGTTAAATAAAGTTTTCATTCATTCATTCATTCATTCATTCATTCATTCATTCATTCAGATCTTTAGCGGGAGATAGCAGGTCAACAGTAGATGATCTTTAGCGGGAGATAGCAGGGCCCTGTTTCATGTACGTGGTTCAACTAAGTCGATCAACATGTCCATTATCCAGCTTCAGTTAACCCGATGTTCAAAGCCGGGATTTTCCTGTTTCACAAAGGAGGATTCAGTCTCGTTAACTCAAGCCAGACTTGAGAGTCAGGCTCAAGTCAGGCTAGATGCGCGCTCCCGTTTTAGGTGGAAAGCCAGCACGTATCGATGGCAGAGACCCTGATTCTCAACGGCATTGATTGATTAATTGATTTAAGACTTTATTGACAGATTGCAATAGGCTCAATCGCCTCGCCGACAAGTTAAATGCGTTATCTATAGGCTAATTCTAAGTCCCTCATTACCTCAATCAATCAGATTATATTTCTTTAAACTTGCCTGCTGGATTGAATAATCAAATGAGATCTTGCTAGCGAAAATAACTAGTTAACTGTTATACAGAATTACGAGACGGCTTTCTTGCCCATTGATTGATGTATAGTCAATATTTAACTTATCTCCAATGTGGTCCAACGGGTTGTTCTTTTGACTTCCACACGGACGACCCGGGTTCAAGACCGGGGTCCTTCTTTTTGCAATATAGGAATAATTCAATTTGGTGCACGTTGAGAGCTATATAAAGAATGACATCCTCAATGCATGTAGATTTATAATATTTTAACTTAAAACCAGGCTACTTTGGCGTATAATCATTAATATTATATTCAAAAAAATCATATTGGAAACACGGGGATTTGAACCCCGGTCGGTGGATTGGGAGGCTTGAGCACTACCGCTGGGCCACTGGGCCAGATGGGATAAATTCATTGTTTATACATTAATGAACGAGAGACCCGTGTTTAGAATATCCTTTGTTTTGAATGAAGTTTATCTCTTTATCCTCATTCATTAATGTGACGTCAACGGCTCATTCAATTTCTCAAATCCGTCAAACAGCGCATCTCATCAGACATCTTAATCCCAGTTACAATTAAAATAACCACATCATGTGTACATCGCACGAGCGAGCGCCACCGTCGCCACGGTATATATAACGTGCATTATTTAGGACAAAGTGAATTTAATATCAGCATTTTGGGTCTATTTTACATTTCAAAAGCCCCCTCTGGAAGAATGGAGCACAAAAACGTAATTCAGAATGGTATAATGCAGATCGTAGACTGTGGGAATAGTTTCAGGAAACGGGCTGTCACTTCTTTGCGGGGGCGTGGCGATAGTTCAGGCTAACTTGAACTTGAACTCTGCTTTCGAGCAGGCTCAAACTTTTGGATATGTTGTCATGGTGATTTGGGAAATCCACGTACATGAAATCGGAAAGTCAGGCTAACCCAGTTATCCAGCTAAAGTTATCCGGCTAACTCGGTTATCCCGGTACATGGAACGGGGCCCTGGTCAACAGTAGATCTTTAGCGGGAGATAGCAGGTCAACAGTAGATCTTTAGGGGGAGATAGCAGGTCAACAGTAGATGATCTTTAGGGGAAGATAGCAGGTCAACAGTAGATGATATTTAGGGGGAGATAGCAGGTCAACAGTAGATCTTTAGGAGGAGATACAGTAGCAGGTCAACAGTAGATGATCTTTAGGGGGAGATAGCAGGTCAACAGTAGATGATCTTTAGAGGGAGATAGCAGGTCAACAGTAGATCTTTAGGAGGAGATAGCAGGTCAACAGTAGATATTTAGGGGGAGATAGCAGGTCAACAGTAGATGATATTTAGGGGGAGATAGCAGGTCAACAGTAGATGATCTTTAGCGGGAGATAGCAGGTCAACAGTAGATGATCTTTAGGGGGAGATAGCAGGTCAACAGTAGATGATCTTTAGGAGGAGATAGCAGGTCAACAGTAGATGATCTTTAGGAGGAGATAGCAGGTCAACAGTAGATCTTTAGGGGGAGATAGCAGGTCAACAGTAGATCTTTAGGGGGAGATAGCAGGTCAACAGTAGATGATCTTTAGGGGGAGATAGCAGGTCAACAGTAGATCTTTAGGGGGAGATAGCAGGTCAACAGTAGATCTTTAGTGGGAGATAGCAGGTCAACAGTAGATGATCTTTAGGGGGAGATAGCAGGTCAACAGTAGATCTTTAGGGGGAGATAGCAGGTCAACAGTAGATGATCTTTAGGGGGAGATAGCAGGTCAACAGTAGATATTTAAGAGGAGATAGCAGGTCAACAGTAGATCTTTAAGGGGAGATAGCAGGTCAACAGTAGATCTTTAGGGGGAGATAGCAGGTCAACAGTAGATCTTTAGGGGGAGATAGCAGGTCAACAGTAGATGATCTTTAGGGGGAGATAGCAGGTCAACAGTAGATGATCATTAGGGGGAGATAGCAGGTCAACAGTAGATCTTTAAGGGGAGATAGCAGGTCAACAGTAGATCTTTAGCGGGAGATAGCAGGTCAACAGTAGATGATCTTTAGGGGGAGATAGCAGGTCAACAGTAGATCTTTAGCGGGAGATAGCAGGTCAACAGTAGATGATCTTTAGGGGGAGATAGCAGGTCAACAGTAGATGATCTTTAGGGGGAGATAGCAGGTCAACAGTAGATCTTTAGGGGGAGATAGCAGGTCAACAGTAGATCTTTAGGGGGAGATAGCAGGTCAACAGTAGATCTTTAGCGGGAGATAGCAGGTAGATGTAGCAGTAGATGCTGACAGATGATGGTGACATCATAGTAAAGCTGGGGACATGAAGACTAATTAAACTACAGCTCATCACTGTGTCAAGTCTTTCTAGTTATGAATCTGTAATAAACATTTTCGGTTATGCACTGTAACACTCAATAATGTAATAATTTCCCAATAATATAATAACATTTCCTGACATTTTACTGATAATGATAATTATTGGGAATTCATAACATTTTCAGGTTGACAGTTTTTTTCAAATTGATGATGTAATCATTTTGACTGATAATGAAATACTGTGGTTATTTTCAAGCAGGAGTTCTACATTTTGTATAAAAAGATACCTCAAACCCTTGATTGCTCAGTCATTTATTCAACAAATGTGTTCCATATGTACCAGTGTTATTTACAGTTGAATCAATCTAGTCTCCCCAACACGCACACATGCATGCACGCACTGACAGACAGTGTTAGTACAATATACAAACTTCAACTATAATAATAAATAATAATGCAGGACCTGTTCAGAGGTCTTTAATTGGCATGCAATTATCCTCAATGTTTTGCGGTTAGCACACACGGTTAGCACACACACACACCGGAACACACACGCATGCATTGTCTTTGTAGGATCGTGCGATTCGTCTCTGCGCTTAACGCATCCCGTCGTCCTTCCCCCCCATGAGCAGCTGGGAGCAGACAGGCGTCGGCGAGGGCCGCGCCCGGGGACCAATCCAAGTGCTCCTGCCCGTCTCCGTCAAGGACGCCACAGCGTTGGCAATCTGTTGTTGTGCATGTTTTTCCATTGGGTTTATCTTATCGGGGGGGAACCCTTGCGAGCACAGGGAGAACATGCAAACTCCACACAGAAAGGCCTGGGAGATACCCCACCTGGGTACCTGGCATCATGGAAACCTGGTCCCCAAGCGGGAATCGAACCCTGGACCTTCTTGCTGTGAGGCGACAGTGTTAACCACTACACCACCGTGCCTATAAACTATATGTAACGGGTGGTATCGTGAAGCGCAGTCAAGAAGGGCTGGGGTGAGTAGCGGTGCTATGGGTTAAACTCACTCTCACATCCTCAAAGACAGATAGACACGTTGCAAAGCAGTGAATTCACCTCTTGGTATAGTGGTCAGTGTTGTTGCCTGCAACGTGGGAGACCGGGGTTCGACTCCCACTCGGGGCATCAAAGTTTAAGGTGACATTGTCACAACCGTTACATATTGACACGTACGTGGGTTGTTCATTATCATTATTGCCATATATTTTAACACCATGTAACATCAGGGTAATATATTATTTGTGTTGTTTTCTATGTGTGGTGTTGTGTCATCTCCTAATCGCCTGTTTCTGTTTCCACAGATGCCACTCATCTCCCTGATTGGATTGGTTGCACCTGATTGGTGCATCTTCAGGCAGGCAGTGGAGATGGGTGGTTAATAGAGTGGGAGATGACACACATCGGGGCGTCTCTCTCTGTCTTTTGCGGGTGACCATCGTGTTGAGAGGTTGCCCTTGAATTGCCACTGTTATGTGGAATGGTGGTTATGCTGCCCTGTGTTTCCACTGTTGTGTGGAACTGGCTAAATGTGACTGTGTGATGTAGCTTCCAAGGTGAGTATATATATGTATATATTGTGGCCTCTGTAGCCAAGCCACTGTTTATATATGTATCTATGTACTGCATCTCTCTATATATATATGTTGTGGCCTCTGTAGACACTTTGTGCCTTGTTTGCCACTGTGTGTGAACTCCAGTAGCAGGATATATATACTATTGTTGTGGGCCTTAGAGCCATTTGCCTTCCTGCCTGGAAGTGAGTATATATATATATATATATATCTATTTGTGTTGCTCTGGTGCTAAGTAGAATACTATATATTATATTATATCATATTGTATTATATATATATATATATATATATATATATTATTAGTATTCTCTTATACCTTACCTTGTCTGTTCTCCAATTATCTTTTTCCCTATTTGTTTATATGTTTGTGGGATTACTTCCCCTCCTTCCTCATCATAGACAAGTGGAGGTTTGAATTCCTACCACAAGAGAATAAATATAATTTACTATTTGGAACAGCGCCTTGTGTACGTTTTTTACCTGCCCGGGACTGTGCTTAATGCACTACTGGAGGGGCTGGTTTTCACATACAGCCCGCTCCAGTTTATATTCTATATTGTCATTAGACATTGCTGACACATATATATAAATATAAACTATAACTATAAACTAAATAAGCTATAAATAAAGTATAAAGTATAAACTAGACATAATACACAACGTATATTCTATCTATACAAACTATACAATACAAGGTATATGTTAGCAGCTGTGTGTGTGTAATAAGTGTGCTTGTGTGGTGTGTAAGTCACTTAAGAACACTTTGATTGCCAGCCGTGTTTTCCTTTTTACCCCCTTGAATGCCACCATCCACTCCAATGTTAACTTAATATCGCCTAATCTATGTTTTAAATTATGGCTATGTGTCTAATCTGCCCGTCGCTTATCAAAGACTCATTTTCCAGTCAACATTGTCAAGGCAGATTGTTTTTTTATCGCTTCATTTCCATTTGATTTTGAAAATCACTCGTTTCCGCGGAAAAAACAACCCATTCTATGATAATCGTCTTTTACTGGAATATTCCAGAGCGTTGTCATTTGTCGGCCTATTTATGAATCGTTTTCAAATAAACGCTAGATGATCGATAGTATATGTGCGCACGCACGCTCGTGCCGCGTGCTGATAATCGCTGCTCTTATTTCCTGATGGCTTTTACAGTCAAAACAGCTATATTACATATAGGGGAACCGCTTATATCCGTGAAAACGAGTCTGGTTATCCTAAGACTGATAACATAGATTCCTTACCTGAGGTCAGATGGTATCCAAATGGTTTATTCCAATTTCCGATCGCCATTCGAAAAAATCGCTCATTTGATTGATCCATCGTGTATACAGTAAAACACATATTCGCCGCGGCACCAAGGCTCCAGAATGAACTCTGGTAGACCCCGGTTACATCAGTGAGAAGTAAAATGTGGAGTCAGAAATCCTTTCTCCCATTCACTTTCATTGAGTCCAATCCAAAAGGGTGATTTACCATCTGGGAGACGATAGGGGGCGCTTTTTTCACATCTGAGCGCCGGCGGTGCCTGGATCTCCAACGGTAGGCTCGCTTGATGCAATATGATTTCAGATCGCTAATAATAAAAAAAAAAAAAAAAAACAGAGTATTCTCGTGACGTGGCATTCAACGGTCGGGGGGTAAACCGAGAAAAGCCGTGAGTGGCATTCAAAGTGTTAAGGTGCTTTTGTGTTTATGCTCATGTGGAAGCAGCTGTTCAGTGTTCTTTGGAATGTGGACCTGAGACTGCGGTACAGAACGTCTCAGATGCGGTAATGCATCATGCAGGTACGTCATCAGTCGTGGGCTGCGTCACTAGCAGTGGTGATGACAGAGTCTATGGAACAACTGTAGAGTTAGGTGATCTACATGGGAGTTAGGTAATGTGTTAATATCACTAAGACCAAGGAACCTTTAGTAAACTTCAGTAGGAAAAAGGATGTAAGGATAGAATGTTGACTGATAATGACTCCCTTAAATATTTCAGGGTAAGCTTCTGAAGCTTCCCACTGCTAGTTTGTTTTAGCGTTTTTCCTGGCAGTGCCAACATAGCCGATTTGTAGCATTTGACTGAAGATGTATTCAAGTGAACTGAATTATTGATAGGCAGGCAAATACAGGACAATTTGAGTTTGGCACAGTCATTGTTGAGTAAACGTTACTACTGTAGTCTAAACGTCTGTTTCTTTCACCTTTATGTTGAGTTATGTTGAGTTCAATATTCTGTTCTGTAGACTATTGTAAAGAAATGCACATAATAAACAAGCATGGTATGGCCTCTTTACTCAACGTTGCATATTCAGAGAAGTCCGAGTCTCCTTTTAATTTAAGAAAGTCTGACATTATTGGGTGCTACAAGTGCCCATTAAAATTTTAAAAGTTTAGAGTATATAAGGTAGTCTGTACTGGCTTCCCTCCACTGGCTTTCTGTGCGTTTTTTGGTACGATTTTACTGTTTACTTTTAAGTGTCTAGACGGCTTGGCACCCGTCTACCTCTCGGACCTGCTGGAACCATATGTTCCTTCAAGGTCCATCAGGTCCTCTGATCACCTCTGGCTGTTCCCAAGTCCAGGCTGAAGCATTAGGGGGGGGCCGTGCTTTCGCAGTGGCAGCCCCAAAGCTCTGGAACGAGCATGCCTCTGCATGTTAGGCAGGCCCCCACTCTGCAGGTGTTCAAATCACGCCTCAAAACACATTTATTGTCTTTGGGTTTTGACACAGCTTGAGAGACCTGCCTTTTTATGTGACATACTGTACTGTATATGCTTTACTGTTGTTTGACTTGTACAGCACTTGGGTCAACTTTGTTATTTTAAATGTGCTCTATAAACAAGTTTATGATGGCCATTCTCATGCTCAATTATGACTCATAAGTGGTTGCAGCATAGGCGTTGTTTCCGGGGGCTCAGGGTTTAAGCATCATTCTAGAGGAAGTGGGTAACACTCTTTTTTAGCGTACGTGACAACTGTACTTCCTCAGAACCAGCCACCTTCAGATAAATAGAACAGTGTGACGTATTATTCACAAGTGGTTGAGAGGCAACATGTTTTGATGGGTGGTTACAATCTTCTCACTTATGTGAAGATAAGATAAGATATTCCTTTATTGATCTCCTTCGGGGAAATAGAGGCATCATAGCAGCATGGGGGAGGGGAGATACAGGTATGGGCAGGGTAATAGTAGAATACATAAATACAGACAATAAAATTAAATTATAGTACAGTAGAAAAGTAAAAATAGGTAGTGTAAACAATATAATAAAACTCAGAATATACGCATATGAGCAAGTAGGCGGTGTAATCAAAGGAGTAGGCGGTGTAATCAAAGCAGTAGGCGGTGTAATCAAAGCAGTAGGTGGTGTAATCAAAGCAGTAGGCGGTGTAATCAAAGCAGTAGGTGGTGTAATCAAAGCAGTAGGCGGTGTAATCAAAGGAGTAGGTGGTGTAATCAAAGCAGTAGGCGGTGTAATCAAAGCAGTAGGTGGTGTAATCAAAGCAGTAGGTGGTGTAATCAAAGCAGTAGGTGGTGTAATCAAAGCAGTAGGCGGTGTAATCAAAGCAGTAGGCGGTGTAATCAAAGCAGTAGGCGGTGTAATCAAAGCAGTAGGTGGTGTAATCAAAGCAGTAGGTGGTGTAATCAAAGCAGTAGGCGGTGTAATCAAAGCAGTAGGCGGTGTAATCAAAGCAGTAGGTGGTGTAATCAAAGCAGTAGGCGGTGTAATCAAAGCAGTAGGTGGTGTAATCAAAGCAGTAGGTGGTGTAATCAAAGCAGTAGGTGGTGTAATCAAAGCAGTAGGTGGTGTAATCAAAGCAGTAAAAGTGTAATCAAAGCAGTAGGTGGTGTAATCAAAGCAGTAGGCGGTGTAATCAAAGGAGTATGTGGTGTAATCAAAGCAGTAGGTGGTGTAATCAAAGCAGTAGGTGGTGTAATCAAAGCAGTAGGTGGTGTAATCAAAGCAGTAGGCGGTGTAATCAAATCAGTAGGTGGTGTAATCAAAGCAGTAGGTGGTGTAATCAAAGCAGTAGGTGGTGTAATCAAAGGAGTAGGTGGTGTAATCAAAGCAGTAGGTGGTGTAATCAAAGCAGTAGGTGGTGTAATCAAAGCAGTAGGTGGTGTAATCAAAGGAGTATAGGTGGTGTAATCAAAGGAGTAGGTGGTGTAATCAAAGCAGTAGGCGGTGTAATCAAAGCAGTAGGTGGTGTAATCAAAGCAGTAGGCAGTGTAATCAAAGCAGTAGGCGGTGTAATCAAAGCAGTAGGCGGTGTAATCAAAGCAGTAGGTGGTGTAATCAAAGGAGTATAGGTGGTGTAATCAAAGCAGTAGGCAGTGTAATCAAAGCAGTAGGTGGTGTAATCAAAGCAGTAGGTGGTGTAATCAAAGCAGTAGGTGGTGTAATCAAAGCAGTAGGTGGTGTAATCAAAGCAGTAGGTGGTGTAATCAAAGCAGTAGGTGGTGTAATCAAAGGAGTATAGGTGGTGTCAGTGGCGGACTGGCCATCGGGACGTTCGGGACGAATCCCGATGGGCCGGAACCAAAGTGGGCTGGTCCAAAAAATAAATAAATAAAAAACAAAATATATATTTATATATATATATATATATTTATATATATATATATAATTTTTTTTTTTTACTTATTTTTTTGGGGCCAGTGTGTGGGCCAGTGTGTGGGCCACTAATGTGGGCCGGTGTGTGGGCCAGTGTGTGGGCCAGTGTGTGAGTCTGTGTGTGGGCCGGTGTGTGGGCCGTATGTGGGCCCGTGTGTGGGCCATTATGTGGGCCGGTGTGTGGGCCAGTGTGTGGGCCGGCAATAAAACAATAAACAAGTTGCATAAACTAAATCAGATTAAAAATGGTGTAATCAAAGCAGTAGGTGGTGTAATCAAAGCAGTAGGCGGTGTAATCAAAGCAGTAGGCGGTGTAATCAAAGCAGTAGGCGGTGTAATCAAAGCAGTAGGTGGTGTAATCAAAGCAGTAGGTGGTGTAATCAAAGCAGTAGGCGGTGTAATCAAAGCAGTAGGCGGTGTAATCAAAGCAGTAGGCGGTGTAATCAAAGCAGTAGGTGGTGTAATCAAAGCAGTAGGCGGTGTAATCAAAGCAGTAGGTGGTGTAATCAAAGCAGTAGGTGGTGTAATCAAAGCAGTAGGTGGTGTAATCAAAGCAGTAGGTGGTGTAATCAAAGCAGTAAAAGTGTAATCAAAGCAGTAGGTGGTGTAATCAAAGCAGTAGGCGGTGTAATCAAAGGAGTATGTGGTGTAATCAAAGCAGTAGGTGGTGTAATCAAAGCAGTAGGTGGTGTAATCAAAGCAGTAGGTGGTGTAATCAAAGCAGTAGGCGGTGTAATCAAATCAGTAGGTGGTGTAATCAAAGGAGTAGGTGGTGTAATCAAAGCAGTAGGTGGTGTAATCAAAGCAGTAGGTGGTGTAATCAAAGGAGTAGGTGGTGTAATCAAAGCAGTAGGTGGTGTAATCAAAGCAGTAGGTGGTGTAATCAAAGCAGTAGGTGGTGTAATCAAAGGAGTATAGGTGGTGTAATCAAAGGAGTAGGTGGTGTAATCAAAGCAGTAGGCGGTGTAATCAAAGCAGTAGGTGGTGTAATCAAAGCAGTAGGTGGTGTAATCAAAGCAGTAGGCAGTGTAATCAAAGGAGTAGGCGGTGTAATCAAAGGAGTAGGTGGTGTAATCAAAGGAGTATAGGTGGTGTAATCAAAGGAGTAGGTGGTGTAATCAAAGCAGTAGGCAGTGTAATCAAAGCAGTAGGCGGTGTAATCAAAGCAGTAGGCGGTGTAATCAAAGCAGTAGGTGGTGTAATCAAAGGAGTATAGGTGGTGTAATCAAAGCAGTAGGCAGTGTAATCAAAGCAGTAGGTGGTGTAATCAAAGCAGTAGGTGGTGTAATCAAAGCAGTAGGTGGTGTAATCAAAGCAGTAGGTGGTGTAATCAAAGCAGTAGGTGGTGTAATCAAAGCAGTAGGTGGTGTAATCAAAGGAGTATAGGTGGTGTCAGTGGCGGACTGGCCATCGGGACGTTCGGGACGAATCCCGATGGGCCGGAACCAAAGTGGGCTGGTCCAAAAAATAAATAAATAAAAAACAAAATATATATTTATATATATATATATATATTTATATATATATATATAATTTTTTTTTTTTACTTATTTTTTTGGGGCCAGTGTGTGGGCCAGTGTGTGGGCCACTAATGTGGGCCAGTGTGTGGGCCAGTGTGTGGGCCAGTGTGTGAGTCTGTGTGTGGGCCGGTGTGTGGGCCGTATGTGGGCCCGTGTGTGGGCCATTATGTGGGCCGGTGTGTGGGCCAGTGTGTGGGCCGGCAATAAAACAATAAACAAGTTGCATAAACTAAATCAGATTAAAAATGATCACAGTTCTGGTTTGCCTTAAGATGCAGTTTAAGATGGGTCTTGAACATGGAGTATGTAGGGCACTCTCTAATCACAACTGGTAGGCTATTCCAGTAGTTACCACCTTTTGATTTGAAATCTTTATTTCGAACATGCAATGAATACAAACAAACAATAACAAAAGCAAAACACAACTCAATCTACATGTTCGAAAAGTAGTAGGAAGAAGTATACACTTATTTAATCCTACCCCTTTTCCACTACTCAAATGAGTGTACTATTTTAAAATATAAAAAAGAAAAGAAATATATATATAACCTTTAACAGAGAACACAGTTTTTGCAAAGGTAGTATACCGAAAAGGCACCTTACAGTCCCCTCTACTGATGGCCCTGGTGGTAATGCCAGTGTCTCCTTTTTGTTGGATGAACTCATTCAATGGGGGAGGGGCAAGTCCATGCAGAACCTTGTACATGAAGCAACTATATTTGAAAACTTGGAAATTCTCGAAACTTAGCATGTTATGTTTTTCTAAAACATTACAGTGATGAAATGAAATTGGTTTCCTATCAAATACTTTTATGGCTTTTTTGTAGAGTAATTATATTGGTGTAAGAGTAGTGACATATGAAAGAGACCAGTTGATAAAACAGTACTCGATGTGTGATAAAATCATTGAATGCAGAAACATCCTTGCAGCATTAACTGGCAGGCAGGGCCTGATCTGCCTGAAGTTTTTCGATGTTAAACTTGACTGTGTTTGTCACTTTCTTCACATGACTTTTTGAAGGTCAATGTAGAGTCCAATGTGACCCCAAGATACTTGAATTAATGTACAATGTCCAGCTCCGCCTCTCCCAGAAACACATTAGAGTGAGTGACTTCTACTGGTGACTTTGTGAACATCATACACACTGTTTTCTTGGTGTTAAGTGAAAGACATGCTTTTGTTAGCCAGTCTTGAATGAGACATGAGACATCAGTGAATGAGATTCACGTTTCCTCCCAACCGTGAGTAGGCCTAGAAGCGCAGAAATGGAGAACACAAAAAAATTAAAGGGTGGAGCTGAAAAAGCTAGAATTAAAAAACAAAAATTGCTAGTAAAAGACGCAGAACAATGTTCTAAAATTACAGACATGTTTAGTAGAGGAAGGGCTGGTGTTAGAGTAGCTGCTGCTGCTAATGATGGTGAAGTTCAAGTGGAAGGAACCAACAGTAACATGACAGGTGCATGCAGTAGCCTAGTGCATATTCTACTGTTGGTGTCTGCCGGTTCATGAGGGCTAGCTAGCCTATACTAGCTCTTGCAGTGATTTAAGTCATTCTATTACAAGACAATGTGCTTTCCGTATTCCTGATTCCTTACAGCACGTGGACGTAAATAGTCGTGACTCGTGAAGTTTTTTTCTCTGACTAAAAGTTTAGTTAGCAATGTTAGGACTAGTGCCCACCACAGCATCAGAAGCTAAAGTGCTAACCTAGAGAGCCAATCAGAACCTAGGACTGGCTGCAAATTAATCGGTTACTAATATTATAATAGTAAATACTAAAATAAAAAACTATTATGTTCCCTTCCAAATTTTCATGTTGATATAATATTGGTAATCTAATTGATTGAATTGATTAGTTAAAAAGTGAAAAAAGTAGTAGAACGCGCTCACCTCACTAGACTTGACACTGGGTGCTGTAACCTCTGATATCATACATAAAAATAGGGAAACAATGTCCAGACACGCACTCCAGGTTTTTCCAAATTTATTGGCAGCCTGTAATCATGACGTTTCGGTGTGAACACACCTTCTTCAGAATGGCTTGCATGAAGCATGAAGGGTAAGTGACCCTACCCAGGTGGCCAAAAAGTTCCGGCCCATTAATGGCCTGTATCCGGCAGGCCGGAAGAAATTAATCGGCCCAAGTCCGGTTGCCAGAGTCGGCCAAGTAGGCGGCAATGACTGACTGGCCGATTCCAGCCCGAGTACACTGGGCCAGGTCCGGGGTTGCCGGAAGCGGTGAACGTCCGGAATTGGCGGAATCGGCCCAGTAGGCGGCAATGACTGACTGGCCGATTGCGGCCCGAGTACACTGGGCCATGTCCGGGGTTGCCGGAAGCGGTGAACGTCCGGTTGCCTAAAGCAGCCCAGATGCGGCCCAAACACACTGGGCCAGGTCTGGTTGCCCGAAGCCTAGCCGACACTGCCAATGCAATACTGGTACTACACAGTAAATTCCGCAGAGTACATTTGACTCAAACTGAGTACATTTGATTCAAACTGAGTAAAGAAATTTTACTCAGTTTGAGTGAAATGTACTCAGTTTGAGTCAAATTTACTTTGCGGAATTTACTGTGTACCCAGTATTCTGCCAGAGCTACTCCACTATCTGCCTATGACCATACATTACCGGAAATACAGTAGGAAATGGTTGATTAGTAATACAATGCCACATATTTAAGGACCCTTCCCTTTACCAATGGAGTATTGGCATGTCCCTCATTGAACAATTCAGAAGTTTACATGCTGTCTCCTACCTCACTGAAATATATTCTCAGTGTATGTGCACATTGTACACAATATACACCATTCTGCAGTGAAGCTCAAATATCAAGTAAAGTATCAATTACCCCCATACATGCTACTTTTTCCAGTTAAAAATGACAACTTGAATAGATATTTAAACATTTATTAACAAAATATCACATCCTCCTCTCTGAACCCAACGATAAAGCCTCCAATGAAATGAACCCATTGTTCCCCTGCAACAGCTTCTCCCACAGGGGATCTTTGATTAAACACCTGCTATCAGAAGAATATAGACAGTCAGAAAAAAAGTTCACTGTTTACTACTTAAGTACATTTAAAAGTAGAAACTTTGACTTTTACTCAAGTGTGTACTTTCACTTAAACTTTCATGTTAGTCTAGCTTAGCAAAATTTTTAGGAGAATTAATACAAAAACGAGTGATATGGCCGTTCAGTTGTAAATGAAAGCCTGCATTTAGTAAAACGTTGTTTATAAATGTCTTTTGGTTTGGTTATGAATGAATGACAGCATCTCTATAGCACAGCTCTATTACTAGGACATAAAGTGCTTTGGAATGACTGTATACATCATTCACAACGGGTGGCCCCAGCAGGAATTAAACCCCTAACTGTGACAGTGTTAGTGCCATGCTCGGAGTGCCAAGCACAAGACCCCAATGTTATGCGGGGCTCTGCTCATAGGCGGGCGGCTCGTGGCGTGGCTCGTAGTCCTGGTTGTAGAAGCAACCGTCGCCCTCCATGGAGACCCCCCTCCTCCCGCGTCACCCCAGCGAGGTGGCGACCCTGACGAGGTGAGCCATGGTGGGGTGGCGGGGGGCCGGCAGGGGGAGGCCCCTGGCCCTGGGGGGGGGGCTCCGGAGAAAAGCGCCAGGGGGCCGGGCCGGGAGGCGCCCCTGGGGCACCCCGGGAGGCGTGGGCATAGCCTTACGGACCACGGGGGAATAGGTGACGTGGGGGCGTAGCATGGCAGGGGTCTGGGGGAGCTGTCGCCGGCCCCGGCGAGGCGTGCTGGTCCCCGACGTGGAGGGGACGGGACTTCCACTCACTGAACTACTGCCCTACACGAAAAGTGAAAAAGGCAAATAAAAAGAACGAACCACAAATTCAACGACAGAAGAGAAGAGGATGAGATAGAGAGAGAGAGAGAAGAGAAGAGAGAGAGAGAGAGAAGAGAGAGAAGGAAAGCAAGATAACAAAATACAACAAGAGCCACAGTATGGAAGCAAATGAGTGACAGAAGTATTTGAATTTGATCAGACACCGAATTTATAGCATTGAAAATAATTACTTTGAAAACATGTATCTGAATTGAATTTATAGCATTGAAAATAATTACTTTGAAAACATGTATCTGAATTTTTTCAGACACCAAATTTATAGCATTGAAAATAATTACTTTGAAAACATGTATCTGATTTTTGAATTTTATCAGACACCAAATTTATAGCATTGAAAATAATTACTTTGAAAACATGTTTCTGAATTTTTTTCAGACACCGAATTTATAGCATTGAAAATAATTACTTTGAAAAATGTATCTGAATTTTTTCAGACACCGAATTTATAGCATTGAAAATAATTACTTTGAAAATCATGTATCTGAATTTTTTTGGTCCGAATTTACCTATGTGAAATAAAAATTCAATGTAAAAAATTCGAATGTATAATAAAATTCAATGTAAAAAATTCGATGCATAATTGCGGTGTATAAAATTCGATGTAAAAAACCATCATCCGGGCTACCCAGACAGGATAAGCAATCGAGCCTGGATGCAATCGAATTGACTTCTGGCCTATCACTGCACGGCTTTGTCAGTCATGTGATCACACCAACCCGGGAGAAAGATGGCGGTATATATACATACGTTGGGGAGAGAATATACATACGGTGGGGAG
Source organism: Notolepis coatsorum (assembly GCF_963971535.1). Lineage (NCBI taxonomy): Eukaryota > Metazoa > Chordata > Actinopteri > Aulopiformes > Paralepididae > Notolepis > Notolepis coatsorum. Next base: position 199,965,096 of record NC_140167.1, on the reverse strand, counting down.
GAGACTGTACATTAGGAGGGGGTGGGTGGGAGAGAAATATACATACGGTGGGGAGAGAATATATACATACGGTGGGGAGGAGACTGTACATTAGGAGGTGGTGGGAGAAAATATATACATACGGTGGGGAGGAGACTGTACATTAGGAGGGGGTGGGTGGGAGAGAAATATACATACGGTGGGGAGAGAATATATACATACGGTGGGGAGGAGACTGTACATTAGGAGGGGGTGGGAGAAAATATATACATACGGTGGGGAGGAGACTGTACATTAGGAGAGGGTGGGTGGGAGAGAAATATACATACGGTGGGGAGAGAATATATACATACGGTGGGGAGAAGACTGTATATTAGGAGGGGGTGGGAGAGAAATATACATATGGTGGGGAGAGAATATATACATACGGTGGGGAGGAGACTGTACATTAGGAGGGGGTGGGAGAGAATATATACATACGGTGGGGAGGAGACTGTACATTACGAGGGGGTGGGAGAGAAATATACATATGGTGGGGAGAGAATATATACATATGGTGGGGAGAGAATATATACATACGGTGGGGAGGAGACTGTACATTAGGAGGGGGTGGGTGGGTGGGAGAGAAATATACATATGGTGGGGAGAGAATATATACATACGGTGGGGAGGAGACTGTCTATTATATGTATATTTCTCTCCCACCCACCCCCTCCTAATGTACAGTCTCCTCCCCACTGTATGTATATATTCTCTCCCCATCATATGTATATATTCTCTCCCCACCGTTCTCTTGGTGTAAAAAGTTTAAGACCAGGGTGAGGCCAGGCTATGGATGGCTTTGAAGGTGAGGAGTAGTGTTTTGAAGTTAATGCGTTCCTTGATCGGGAGCCAGTGGAGGGAGTGGAGGACAGGAGTGATGTGTTCGCGGGACCGGGTGTTAGTGAGGAGGCGGGCAACTGAGTTTTGGACCATCTGCAGTTTATGGAGGGAGCGGGAGGTGATGCCAGTGAGGAGGGAGTTACAGTAGTCCAGGAGGGAAAAGATGAAGGCGTGTATGAGGGATTCAGCAGCAGGGGGTAGAGGCAGTGACGGATTTTGGCAATGTTGCGGAGGTGAAAATATGAAGTTTTGACAATGGAGCGGACATGGGGTCAAATGAGAGGGTGGGGTCGAGGATGACACCGAGGTTGCGGACTAGGGGGGAGGGGGTGATGGTGGAGTCATTGATGGTGAGTGTGATGTAATACAATAATTTATACTGTAGCATTACAAACCATTTGACAGCCAGGTCCTGCACCTCCGTTCTTGTCCTCTAGGAGCCATCGCAGCATGGCCAAGACCTTCCTCATCCAGCATACTGTCCACGTGTAGCTTATTGCCAGCGGAAGAGTGCAAGAATGCTTCCGCATTCGTCACCGCACGCCAGTACGGTAATGCGCCTTTCCTTTCGCCCCGCTCAGACAAATGCATGTAGTACATTGCAACACAACGCAGCATTTCCGCGGCTGTCTTTAACTAGCAGGACGCTAGTGGGCTAGTCGCTAAAATATATATCGTTTTATATATAATTGTACCAACACAGATATTAGGCAGTACACACATTGTCCTGCAATACATGTACAGTGAATGCACAGCTACATTCGCCATATATTTCTATCGCTGCTGCGGTCTACAGTGAAATGCAATATTATTATTATTATTGTAAAGATTATCATTACAATCGCAGCCTGGAGGCAATGTTACAAGTGTACGAGGGTTGTGTGCAAAGAGCACAGCCTCTCAATTTGCACAACGTGCACAAAATAATAATTGTAATGATCTTTACAATAATAATAATATTGCATTTCACTGTAGACCGCAGCAGCGATAGAAATATATGGCGAATGTAGCTGTGCATTCACTGTACATGTATTGCAGGACAATGTGTGTACTGCCTAATATCTGTGTTGGTACAATTATATATAAAACGATATATATATTTGAGCGACTAGCCCACTAGCGAGGCAACCTCCTGCATCATCGCAGCAGCGCTGAGCGTGGTGATACAAGCGGGCTGCTCTGAGGAAAGGAGCCCCTTCACGCTAGTGGGCTAGTCGCTCAAATATATATCGTTTTATATATAATTGTACCAACACAGATATTAGGCAGTACACACATTGTCCTGCAATACATGTACAGTGAATGCACAGCTACATTCGCCATATATTTCTATCGCTGCTGCGGTCTACAGTGAAATGCATGGAAGTCGGTGATTAGGTCGGGGTCCATGATGAGCTGGCTTGAGACCCAGCTCCGTTCCTCCGGGCCGTATCCCTCCCAGTCCACCAGGTACTGGAACCCCCGTCCCCGCCGTCGGACGTCCATGAGCCGACGGACCTTCCACTGGGGGTGTCCGTCCACCATCTCGGGAGGAGGCAGGTCTGGCGCAGGAGGCATCAGGGGACTGAGAGAGACTGGTTTAACCCGGGACACATGGCAAACGGGGTGAATGCGCATGGACGCAGGAAGCTTAAGATTCACCGCCGCGGGACTGAGCACCCTCTGAACCTCAAAAGGGCAGACGAACCGGGGGTTAAGCTTCTTGGCCGAGGATCGAAGCGGAAGATCCTTGGCGGACAACCATACCCTCTGCCCAGGGTGGTACGTCGGCGCAGGGGTCCAGCGTCGGTCAGCCCCACGACTGGCGCGCTCCGATGACCGGAGCAGCGCAGTCCTGGTGATCTCCCAGACCTGTCGACACCGGTCGAGATGGTCCTGCACGGAGGGAACTGCCACCTCCGACTCCTGTGCAGGGAAAAGAGGGGGTTGGTAGCCCAGGGATAACTCAAAAGGCGAGAGGCCGGTGGCGGAACTGACCAGGGAGTTGATGGCGTACTCGACCCAGGGGAGGAACCGGCTCCAGGAAGCGGGTCTCTCGGCAGCAACACAACGGAGAGCAGACTCCACGCTCTGGTTCATCCTCTCTGTTTGTCCGTTAGTCTGGGGATGATAACCAGAGGAAAGACTGACCGTCTGACTGACCAGAACAAACTCCTTGACGTCGTTCCTCATGGTGGGCCACCAGAATCGACGAGCCAGGAAGGAGAAAGTGCGATGAACGCCCGGGTGGCAGGCGAACCGGCTGGTATGGCCCCACTGGAGGACCCGGGACCGGACTGAGTCGGGGACGAAGAGGCGACGAACAGGTACGTTGCCGGGAGCGGGATGGAAGCGTAGGGCACGCCTTACCAACCCCTCGATGCCCAAGGTGACCACTCCCACCAGCCTGGCCTCTGGGAGGATGGGAGTCGGATCCTCAGTGGTTGGAGCCCCCTTGGAGTGTAACCGGGACAGGGAGTCGGCCTTCGTGTTGCGGGACCCAGGGCGAAAGGTCAGCGAGAAGTCGAACCGACTGAGGAAGCTGGCCCACCTTGCCTGCCGGCCGTTGAGGCGCTTGGAAACACGGATGTACGTCAAGTTCTTGTGGTCCGTCCAAATGGTGAATGGTTCCTCGGCCCCCTCTAGCCAATGACGCCACTCCTCCAAGGCAGCCACTACCGCCAGCAGCTCCCGATTGCAGATGTCATAGTTCCTCTTGGCAGGAAGGAAACGACGTGAGTAGAAGGCGCACGGATGGACCTTCTGGTCCGTTGCCAACCGCTGAGACAAGATAGCCCCTAGTCCAGTATCCGAGGCGTCCACCTCCACAATGAACTGTCTCTTGGGGTCTGGGTGGAGCAAGACCGGGGCGGTGGTGAACCTCTTCTTGAGGGAACGGAACGCAGCGCAAGCCGCTGGGGACCAGTCGAACGGCATGGAGGGAGAGGTTAGCCTGGTAAGTGGTTCCGCCACCTGGCTGTAGTTCCGGATGAATCTTCGGTAGAAGTTTGCGAACCCGAGGAAGCTCTGTAGCTCCTTCCGAGAGGTGGGTTCCGGCCACTCCTCCTCAGCTCGGGTCAGGCCGCTCTCCACGATGAAGCCCAGGTAATCGACGGAGTCGGAGTGAAATCGGCACTTCTCTGCCTTGACGAAGAGCCGATTGTGGAGGAGGCGCTCCAGCACACAGCGTATTCCTCGAGGGTCTTGGAGAAGATGAGGATGTCGTCCAGGTATACCACCACAAACTCCTCCAGCATGTCACGGAGGACGTCGTTCATGAGCGCCTGGAATACCGCCGGAGTGTTGGTGAGGCCGAACGGCATCACCAGGTACTCCTTGTGGCCCCTGGGAGTTTTGAAGGCGGTCTTCCATTCATCGCCCTCTCGGATACGGACCAGATGGTAGGCACTCCGGAGGTCCAGCTTGGTGAAGACGGTAGCCTGGGTGAGGGGCTCGAAGGTGGAGTTCATGAGAGGAAGAGGATACTTGTTCTTAATGGTGATCTCGTTGAGTTGGCGATAGTCGATGCAGGGTCGAAGGTCTCCATCCTTCTTCCCAACAAAAAAGAAACCGGCCGCCACCGGGGAGGAGGAAGGCCGAATGAGGCCTGCTGCCAAGGACTCAGAGATGTATTTCTCCATCGCTGCCTTCTCAGGGACGGTCAGACTGTAGATGCGGCTGCCGGGCCCCAGAGCGGAGGTCGTAAGGCCGGTGAGGCGGAAGGGCCTGAGCCCGGAACTTACTGAAAACCTCCTCGAGGTCGTGGTATTCGGGGGGAATAGTCGAGAGGTCCGGGGGCGGCTCACAAAGGGAACTCCGGGGCGAGGGACTGGACGCCGCCTGAAGACACTGGGCATGACAGGAGGAGCTCCACCCCCTGATGGTGCCGGAGGACCAGGCGATGTGGGGCTCATGCAGCGCGAGCCAGGGCCGACCCAGGACTACTGGGACAAGAGGGGATCTGGTGATAAAAAACTGGAGTCTCTCAACGTGGTTACCAGCAATGGTGAGGAGGACTGGACAGGTGCGCTGAGTGATGTCAGCCAGGCGGTGCTGGTCCAGCATGAACACCTCCAAGGGCCTCTCGAGGTCCTCAAGTGGAATGTTGGCCTGGGTGGCAAACTTTAAGTCCAGGAAACTCTCATCAGCACCCGAGTCAATGAGTGCCTCCACCGTTGCCCGTTGGTCCGCCCAGGCTAGGGTGACGCTCGTCAGACGGTTAGGTGGTGCACAGGTGTGGGAACAGGAAAAACGGCTCACCAGGATCTCCCGGGGTCCCGGCGAGCCTGGTCTTTTGGCCGGGTGGGGCAATTGGAGACACAGTGTCCATCCCGGCCGCAGTAGAGGCAAAGGCCGGACCTGAACCTGGCCTCCCGTTCAGCCTGGCTAAGGTGTGTGCGTCCCAGCTGCATGGGTTCCTCCTCGGGCACCGACCGGGAGGGGAAGGGACCACCAGTCGCGGAGGGAGCAGGATGGACCGCAGTACCGTCACGAGTGCGGGGGGTCTGGGGAACGTCTGGGGTTCCCAGTCGGGCTCTCTCACGCCTTCTCTCCCGGAGGCGTCCGTCGATGCGAATTGCGAGGTCGAATAGGCCCTTGAGGGAATCGGGCTCCTCACGGGTCGCGAGCTGGTCCCTTACTGCGTTGTTGAGCCCCCTCAGGAAGGTGAGACGAAGCGCTTGATCGTTCCAACCGCTCTAGCGCGTAGTCGGTGACACTGCCACTGCCCTGCCGGAAGGTGCCCAACCGAGCTCCTGGGTCCTGGCCACGAGCTGGGTGGTGGAAAACCCTTCGGAGCTCTGCCACGAAGTCTGGGTATGAAAAACAAAAATCAGCCCTCATTGACCAGGAAGCAGTAACCCACTGTGCTGCTCGGCCTGTGAGCAGGTTAGTCATGTAAGCTACTCGGGCTCCCTCTGTAAATCGGCTGGGTTGATGAATGAAAACCAACTCACATTGCATGATGAACGTGGCACAGTCCTCGAAGTTACCATCGAACAATCGTGGGTTGGAGAGATGGGGCTCCTGAGGAGCGAGGTCGGGAGGTGCAGGGTCTGTCGCGGCGGCGGGTGGTGGTCTGGCTGGGACTCCTGCCACAGGTGGGGTTAAAAGCAGAGTGTTAAATGCTGCACTGAGAGCCTGTAGCTGGTGCAGAATATCAGCCTGCTGATTACCCTGGGTAGTCTGCTGGGTGGTTAGTGTGTCAAGAGAATTCCGAATAGGCTGGACCTGGGCCCGGAGGTCCTGCACAGCAGCTGCAGCCGCACCTAACTGTTGGGTGTGGTCGTTGGTCAGCTGGACCTGGACCGCCAAAGCTGCTCTAACACTGTCTGTGTCGGCTGGGGTCGACATGGTCGGGTCGTAATGTTATGGTTTGTAAACAACCCCAACAGCACGACACAGACAGGTAGTTCAGAGTTAGCCAAAAACTAAGGGCGTATTTATTTTCAAACAGAAAGAGTGCAAAAACAGCATAAAGCATTCAGGGGGAATGTCCTGGAGCAGAGTAGGCTCTGCGGCTCTGCAGCTCGGCCCAGAGCAGAGATGGCTCTGTGGCGCTGCGGCCTCTGGCTCTGCGGCTCTGCAGCTTACTGTCTATCCACTCGGAGAGGAAAAGAGAGAAGAGGAATGTCAACAACCGAACGCAGGGAGTACGAGGCAGTCCAGTAATAAAGCTGAGTCCAGAATTAACAAAGGCGATACCTCTTCAGTGTTAAACGAAACACACAAAAAACAGATAGATCTTGAATCCAGGAAAAACATGAGGAAAAATAGAGCATCAAAAAATACACTTCCAAAAACTCACCAAGGGGCAAGGTGAGAGACGAGGCGCGGATCCACGGGAGCAGAGAGGGGCGATAGCGGCGAATCCCAAGGCGTACCGGAGAAACAGATGGAGAACAACAACGGAAGGAACAAGCTGCAGGCGGAGGTAAGCAAAACGACCCGACAATGAACCTTCAGAAACCCCGAGTATATAAGGGCTCCCTTCGAGCTGATTCGAAAACTCCCTTTAGGTGTGTGCAGGGCCGCCTCAGGGGGTGTGCGAGCAGTGCGGTCGCACAGGGCCTCGCGGGAAGGGGGGCCTCGCAAAAAAAAAAAAAAAAAAAAAATTATTTTTTAATTTTTTAATTTTTTATTTTTTATTATTTTTAATTTTTTTGCGAGGCCCCCCTTCCCGCGAGGCCCTTTTTCATCACAGACCTAAAATCTAGTTTTGCTCATATGCTTATATATTTCACATTAGACAAGTTTGTAGAATGTGTCTGACTTGTTCCTGGGTCTGCACCTGGGTCACTATTGGAGCTCTGGGGCTCTGCAGCAGACATACTATTGGTTTCAACGAAGGGAGTGGTTACTTACATCATGTGTAGTACGCCGGCGCGCGTCAGCTGCGTTTGACTATTTCGCGCGTGCAGCTTTTGACTATTATGCTTAGTTATGCCAGCCAAGACGAAGAGGTCGGTCATTATCAGTCGGTCTGTCACCAAGGAACGTTGACGAAAGGCCTCTCGCTGGCGGGACAAATGGCCGGAGCCTTGTCATGGTGATGTCGGTTAGTAGCTAGCTTAGCTAAAGGCTAACTAGCATTAGCTAAGCCTCCTTTGATGAGCTCAGATCACTCTTACGCAAAACAAAACTGCGCTACGGGGTGGCTCACCCTGCGAAGCTGCTCATCACCTTCGAGGATAAGACTCACTCCTTCACCGAAGCATCGGAGGCAATGGACTTCTACACAACCGAGATCAAGCCCACATTAGACGCGGAGGCACACTCATCACCAGCGCCGACCTAGGACGAGACTGTCTACTACTGTACATACTGTACACATCATACAGAACACAGGTATGCCCATGGTGGCGCTGTCCACACTGGTCAGCTGAAAATATTGTGAACATTTCAGTCTAACGTGGCCACATGGACTTGGAGTAATATATAATAATATTTGTGTTGAATGTTGTCCAGAGCTGCCAGACTCATTGTTTAATTTTCATTCTAGTGTGCTTTTCCAGGCTGTTCTCATTATTTCAATTGTATAGCCTACATGTCAGGATCCACTCGTATAAATCAGACGGATATGAATAACATAACGTTGGTCTCGTGGAATGTACGCGGTCTTGGGCAAGCTCTAAAGCGGGGCAAAGTGTTTGCGCATTTAAAGTCTCTTAACGCTGACATAATGTTTCTACAAGAAACTCACATAAAAGCTACAGAACAGAGGCGACTGAGGGCTAACTGGATATCTCAAGTTTACCAGTCACCTTTCACATCCAAAGCTAGAGGTGTCGCTATTCTTTTTCGCAAGAATATCCCATTCCAGCTTTCCTCAATAGTCACAGATCCAAATGGCAGGTATATTATGATTACTGGAAACATACATTCGTTCCCTATCACTTTATTGAACATATATGGCCCAAACACTGATGATCCAAATTTCTTCCGCAAAGTATTTGATTTAATTCCAGACCTAGGCACCACTAATTTATTAATGGGTGGAGACTTTAATTGCTACCTTGACCCATATCTGGATAGACTCTCCTCCCGCATCCCAACAGCAATAGCTTCTGTCCTAACATTAAATAATTTAATTAAATCTAGAAACATAGTAGATATCTGGAGACTACAACACCCAACGGACAAAGACTATTCGTTTTTCTCGCATGTCCATAAGTCATACACGAGAATTGATTATTTTTTAGTGGATGCAAAATTAATAACTAACATTGTGAATACCAAATATCATAATATAATAATATCGGATCACAGTCCAGTTTCACTAGAAATAAAGCTTGCTCTGCCCAAACAAAGCTACTGTTGGCGTTTTAACCCGTGGCTGCTCACAGACCAAGAGTTTATTAATTGTATGACAGCTCACTTGGAGGAATTCCTTGAGTTCAATGACACAGGGGAGGTCTCAGACTCCATACTCTGGGAGACTCTTAAAGCAGTAATGAGAGGTCATATAATTTCCTTTGAAAGTTCAAAAAAAAGGGAACAGCGCCATCGTCTGGTGGAAATCGAAAACACACTTCCGACCCTTGAACAGACTTACAGGAACTCTCTTTTGCAAGAAGACTATAATAAGATCTTGAATTTAAAGTATGAATATAATCGCATTCTTAGTGGAAACATCGGTAAACTCTTATTGAAGCTCAAACAGAGACATTTCGAACTGAGCGACAAACCAGAGAGGCTGTTGGCCAGACAGTTGAAAGGAGCACAGGCGAGCCGTGCAATCCACAAAATTGTATCTAAAACAGGTGATTTGTTAACTAACCCTAAGGAAATAAACAACCGCTTTAAAGAATTTTATTCAGAATTATACAAAACAAAGTCTCAGGCCACTAACGCAGACTTTACAATTTTTTTTGACTCCCTCAACCTGCCAAAACTGGATGAGTCATCCAGGTTAGAACTCGATTCAGATTTTTCAGAGAGTGAGCTAGTTGAGGCAATTAAGTCATTCCCCTCTGGTAAGGCAGCAGGCCCAGACGGATTTGGCTGTGAATTTTACAAGACATTTCACAAGACACTTGCCCCAATCCTACTCAGAATGATCAATGACTCCATTAAGAATAACAGATTTCCGAACTCTCTGTATGAAGCAAATATATGTATCTTACTGAAGAAGGGCAAGGAGGAAACAGAGCCTGGGAGCTACCGGCCCATCGCCCTCCTTAATTTTGATCAAAAATCGATCACAAAAGTATTAGCCAATAGATTAGGGAGACATATTCCATCAATTATACACCCTGACCAAACAGGGTTTATCCCAGGCAGATTTTCATTTTGTAATGTACGTCGGCTCCTGAACAATGTTTATACCAACCACGAGGACAACTCCAGAGCGGCCATTTTGTCCTTAGATGCAGCCAAAGCGTTTGATCAAATAGAGTGGCCCTACATGCTCGAGGCACTTAAAAGATTTGGATTTGGAGACTCTTTTATTGCATGGGTCAAAATACTATATCTCTGCCCGACATCCTCTATCCTCACTAATAATGATAAATCTGGACCTTTTGACTTGCAACGTGGGGTCCGACAGGGCGATCCGCTTTCTCCCTTACTATTCGACGTTGCTCTGGAGCCCCTCGCGATAGGAATCAGGAGCCACCCCAATATCAGAGGCATTAAGATAGGGGACATGGAAAGCCGGGTGAGCCTTTACGCTGATGACACATTGTTATATCTTTCAGACCCAGAAACCTCTGTTCCTCCCTTGTTAGATTTCATTGAATCATTTGGTAAGCTTTCTGGCTACACAATCAATTGGGGTAAGAGTGAGTTCATGCCTCTCTCGGGCGGCCTGAACTCAGACTTTCTTAAGGCTCTACCATTTAAAGTAGTAAATGACCATTTTTCATATTTAGGACTCCGAATATCTAGAAATCCCAAACTCTTATTTAAACTTAACTATGCTGACATGCTCACAAAGTTAAAACTCAACATAGAGAAGTGGAGGACCCTGCCCTTATCTATGGTGGGGCGTATTAACGCAATCAAGATGGTGTCTCTTCCTAGATTCTTGTATCTATTTCAAAATCTGCCAATCTTCCTCACTGCAGCATTCTTTAAGACACTAGACTCTATTATTTTCCCATTTGTATGGGGATATAAAACCCATCGCATATCAAAAGGGCATCTGCAGAAGCCAACACAGGAGGGAGGCCTAGGCCTCCCTGCATTCAGGAATTATTATTGGGCAGCCAATGCTAGAGCTCTGACCTATTGGCAGAGGGGACTCTCGGGTGAGACACCATCTAATAATTCCCCCCTGTGGCTAAACATTGAAGCCACAGCAGTAAAAGGCTCCTCTCTCTGTACTTTGCTTTTTTCTAAAACAGAATCCCCTCAAAAGCTAATTGGTGACAATTTTATCTTAAGGAACTCACTTAGGATTTTGAATCAGATGAGAGGTGTTCACAAGCCACCAAATGTCTGTATGTATACCCCTATATGTCATAACCACTCCTTTTTGCCATCTCGGACAGATGGGGCATTTGCTGTCTGGAGGGACAAGGGACTCACGACCCTTGGAGACTTGTACATAGACAAACAGTTTGCATCATTCGACCAACTGAAAACAAAATTTAACATTCCTAACTCCCACTTTTTTCGATATCTCCAAATCAGACACTATGTCAAAGAAAAAATTCCACATTTTGAAACCATGCCAGAGAATTGCCCATTCTACGATCTCCTGAAGCTCCCTCCAGACTCCAGACACCTGATATCTCGCTTTATGTCCCTGTTTTCCACCTCTGTGTCCACTGACCATCTGAGAGATGCCTGGTCCACTGAGTTGAATCTAGAGGTGTCTGAGAACATATGGAATGAAGGTTTGACTAGAATCCAAACTTGCTCGATCAATGCTAGGTACAAATTGATTCAATTTAAAGTCATCCATAGACTCCACTACTCAAAGACCAAACTACACAGAATTTATCCATCTCTTTCTCCATTATGTGACAGGTGTAAAGTTGCAGAGGGCTCTTTAACACATCTCTTTTGGCTATGTCCTCATTTACAAAAATTCTGGGGTGAAATATTCCAGTGGTTTTCCAGGGTCTATGGAAAGGACATCCCCCCTGATCCAGAGTTGGCACTCTTTGGGTGTTCAGAGACTGCCTTAAGGTACACGAGGGAGGAACAACAGACACTAATGCTCGGCATGGTAGCTGCAAAAAAAATGATTCTAACCGATTGGAAATCACCTACACCCCCGTGTTTCCAGAAATGGCTCAATGAAATGATCACAATCATACAGATGGAGAGGATCCGCTATTACAGATCCAAAGAGCACAACAGGTTTTCGGACATATGGAGCCCATTCATTGACTATCTGAAGGACAAATAATTGCACTCTGCAGAGACTCACCCCTGTATATCATGTTTGACCTGCACCTTGTAACACCTGGCTATACAACACACTTTAATGCTTTGAGTTAAGTCACACTGTTATTTTATTTTCCTGTCTGGCAGTCCGTTTAGTTTTTTTTTAGTTTTGTTATGTCTGTTTATTTTTGTTCTGTCTCCTCCTTTTTGTTTGTCTGTTCTTGTCTAGTAAACTGAGAAATAAAGTATTTAAAAAAAAAAAAAATAGCGTTAGCTAACCTAGAGACAGCGCATCATGCGCATGCAGCCAAGATGAAGAGGATGGTCGTTTGGCAGATGAACTTCGTCAACTCCACGCGGTTGTCTCCATCCTCTTGGACGTTTGGTGAGTTTTTAACCTATTCTATTAACTCTATTCTATTCCCGCCGTGGACATCTCTCTCTCTCTCTCTCTCTCTCTCTGGAGCTAAACTGGCCGACTAGCTGTTGTAGTACTACTAGTAGCTAACGGTGTGTGGCCTGGTGTCAGCACCTGTATGTAGCCGCATAGCTTGCTTCTGCGTTAGCTAATGGTTAGCGATAGCCTGGTTGAGCTAACTGTTAGCCAGTTAGCTGTTTAGCTACGACGTTAGCTGCCGGCTGCGCTCGGCTGGGAACGTTCGTTTGATGCTATCAGTTAGCCTAGAGACTAGTTAGCTGTTAGCTTGTGCTACGACCATTGACATTAGCCGTGAGAATAGCAGGGGGTTCTGGCACTCTGACTACGACATCATCTTTGACAGAAGATGTAGTCGGGCCTGCACCATGACAAGGCTCCGGCCATAGCATAGCTTTTTGTCCCGCCAGCGAGAGGCCTTTCGTCAACGTGGAGACCTGTGTTGCGGCCTTTCGCCCTGCGTTCCTTGGTGCAGGTAAGATTAATGAAAATGTCATGACATTACCCCACTCTTCCTTCCTTCCCCTCCCGAATGTTTTGTTAATAACGATGTTTTTTTCCAGGCAAAACATATGTTACTTCACAACATTTGGAGATACGACATGTGCTGTGTGTGAATTCATTGTCTTGGTCGTTTGTGTAGCTTGGCGTTTAATGTCGTCCATGTCGCGTTTAAATCTCGCACAGGGCCTCGCATTTCTCCCAGGTGGCCCTGGGTGTGTGGAGGTAATTGGTACCTGGAAGCGTGTGGTAATGGACCAATCCTCACAGCACGTAATTGGTACCTGGAAGCGTGTGGTAATGGACCAATCCTCACAGTATATGCATTTGACGTAGAAACTGTACATTGGAGGAGGTTGGGTAGGTGGGGTGGGGTTGGGTGGGTGGGTGGGGGGTGGGGGGACTGTACATTGGAGGTGGGTGGGGGGGGGGTTGAGTAGGGGGTGGGTGGGGGACACTGTACACTGGGTCATTTACTGTACAACTGGGTTAGGACATTTGTGGGGGCCAGTTTCGAATTGCAGTCTCCCGTAGGTGTTCTTTGAGTGTTTTTGAAAGTGGGTAGTGATTCACATTCCTTTACAGCTTTGGGTAGGGCGTTCCTGCGGGCAGATCCACGATGCGTTTATTTAAACTTTATTTAACAGATTGCAGAATGGGTACAGTACAGTACAGCTCAATACACACAATTGTTAAGGGGATGCAGACCAGAGAAAGACTTCCGTCTTGTTTACATCAGGGTCCCCCATTTTCAATTCATCATAAATGTAGTTCCCTCCCCCTTGTATATATTTACTGTATGTCACAAATGTAACAGTACTGCATTGTCATAAATGTCATAAATGTCATAAATGTCATTATGAATTGAAAATGGGGGACCCTGATGTAAACAAGACGAAACTGTACTGTACCCATTCTGCAATCTGTTAATAAAGTTTTCAATCAATCAATCAATCAATCAATCAATCCCGCACAGTGCAATACTCCAATTCAGCCATTGGGTGGGTGGCGCTGCTGAGCGGGCCGCGTGTATCGCTTCCGCAACGGAATTCGGTTTCCGGGTTCCTCTGATTGGCCGCGACCCCCACGTGACCCCACCCCCCTATCCACCGCTCTGCCGCTGCTGCGGCAGCGCGAGCGGCCGCGGACTCGCTCGCTTCCTCAATTTATACGCATGGAAGTATTGACTGAATGAATGAATGAATGAAAACTTTATTTAACAGATTGCAGAATGGGTACAATACAGTACGGCTCAATACACACAATTGTTAAGGGGATGCAGACCTGAGAAAGACGTTTGTCTTGTTTACATCAGGGTCCCCCATTTTCAATTCATATAGAACGACTACGCCGTAACAAATCATTAAAAAAATATACCGTTAACTGGAATATGTTGTGCCTTTACACATATGTTGGATTATGTAATTGGTTTGTCATGGCAAACAAATAAAAAAATCGCGATTTACCAGCTGGCTACACAGTGACTGCATGTAGTCACTGTGTGTTGATGTTGTAGCCATCTCCTTCGCGGCAGGAATACTAAGCTCCCCCTTAAGCTCCAGGAGAGAGGGGAGAGGCTGAAAACCTGCAGTTCTTGCCCGCCTGATGGGAGCCGAATCCCTGCATCCGATTTGTCTGATGAATACCCCCAAACATGGAGGTCCCGAATGCATGGAAGTATTGATTGCGCCGTAACAAATCATTAAAAAAAGATACCGTTAACTGGAATATGTTGTGCCTTTACACATATGTTGGATTCCATATTCCAGTTAACGAACGGTATATTTTTTTTATGATTTGTTACAGCGTAGTCGTTCTATATGAATTGAAAATGGGGGACCCTGATGTAAACAAGACAAACGTCTTTCTCAGGTCTGCATCCCCTTAACAATTGTGTGTATTGAGCCGTACTGTATTGTACCCATTCTGCAATCTGTTAAATAAAGTTTTCATTCATTCATTCATTCATTCATTCATTCATTCATTCATTCATTCATTCATTCATTCATTCATTCATTCATTCATTCAGTCAATACTTCCATGCGTATAAATTGAGGAAGCGAGCGAGTCCGCGGCCGCTCGCTCTGCCGACTGCCGCGCGTGGCAGCGGCAGAGCGGTGGATAGGGGGGCGGGTCACGTGGGGGGTCGCGGCCAATCAGAGGAACCCGGAAACCGAATTCCGTTGCGGAAGCGATACACGCAAGCGGACCTGTGACGGCCTGACAGTGTGGGGACAGAGAGAGCTGGGCTGTTGTTCTGCAGATGGATGCTTCTCACACAGACCGCAAATAAACGAACGCTTATAAAATGATTTAATAGGCTAAACTTTGTTTAAAATTCTTTATTTTACACTTGTTTATTCTATTTGATTTTTGTCGACATAATGCTACGTGGCCCGACTAGATCCGTGACTCCGTTGCGATACAAATTAATTATGTATAAAAGTGGCTATCTTTGAAATCCACTGCTGTGGCGAGCCTGGGGCGAGCCTTTATCGCTACCGGGGAAACATAGGGGGAACATAGGACCCAGGGAACATAGAACCCTTTTGGAACATGGGAAACATAGGGGGAACATAGGACCCGGGGAACATAGAACCCTTTTGCGGATGGGGGAACATAGAACCCTTGTTCAAAAAAAAAAAAAAAAAAAGCTGGGAACATAGAACCCGGAGAACATAGAACCCGGGGAACATAGACATGTTCCCGCATAGAGCACTGGGGCCAAAGAGGCCAGACGGGAAGCCCCGTGCTATCGTGGCTAAACTCCACTATTACCAGGATTGTGTCGAGGTGTTGAGACGGGCGTGCACTGAGGCTCCATTGCAGGTCAACGGAAAGTCTATTGCAATCTTCCCCGACTATGCCACGGGCGTTGCGAAGGCCAGGGCTGCGTTTATGGAGGTGAGGAAGCTATTACGCGGCCGTGAAGACATCCGATATGGCATTCTTTTTCCAGCCCGAAAAAGAGAAAGAGTTCACCGATGCAGAGGAGGCAATGAGCTACGTCAGAAAGAACATTGTGCACGCAGCGGCGGGTGAGACCACATAGAAAGAGAGATGTGTCGGTGTGTACGTGCTGCTTATGATATGCAGGTGATGTGAACAATGTATCATATTAACTACAACAGGACAATATATGTATAGAGGCTACTGTAA
Organism: Notolepis coatsorum; assembly: GCF_963971535.1. NCBI lineage: Eukaryota > Metazoa > Chordata > Actinopteri > Aulopiformes > Paralepididae > Notolepis > Notolepis coatsorum. The sequence goes on along the minus strand of NC_140167.1, from coordinate 199,949,324 downwards.
TGTCTACTGTGTGATCATTTATGTGTAGCATCGTCTGCCTAGCATTGAGAGGACACCACTGGACACCATATATCAAGCTAAGTGACTCACCAACCTCCAGCAAACTCGTTTCCCTATACTTATTGTAACTGAGGGGTACAATTCCCTGACTGTATTACTAGATATGATACTTACTACCACTACCTTTGTACTTAATATTCGGCCACCCAGTACACGGCATAAATATATTATGATGAACACTGTCACGTAGATGAAACGGATCCAACACAAATGTACGAATTAGAAATAGGTCTTTATTTCTACACAGCGATGGTGTGTAGAGCAAGCACTTAATCAAATCAATCACATTTATGAATGGAATTAGTATGCACTTTTATGGCAAGAGTATTCGTCGGTATATCAATAGAGAATGTCCAATCTCTGAAGGCGCAGGTGGTACATATACGACCTGGAATAGTTTAAGGAATAACAGCAATGATACTTTAATGATTATATACTGGACACACTAGGGGGGGTTAATCCGGTCGCTTGTAAGCCGACAGGAGTAGGAGGGGGGGGGGGGGTAGAATCCGGCTGCCTCATCCGGCCAAGGGTATCCCAGGTGAACCCACTGTAGTGCCGTTCAATGCGCCGGCGATCCTTGGACCACAGATGAAAGCAGGTGGACTCTTTGTGGGCCGGCTCTCTCCGGTCCACGGGGGAGAGACGTGAAGCGACCTCGTCTTGCAGAGCGTCTCCTCACCTTGCGTCCTCTCCAGGGGGGGGGGTTCCAACACACGGCAGTGTCGGGGGTCTTTATCCATGGAATAATCAAAGTATACAAAGCATAATCCGTGCCTGGGAAGGCGGGCTGTCGTCTCCTCGGGTGCAGCTTCACGTGGGGTCAACCACCCTGGGTAAGCAGCCAGTTCTCTGCCCGAAACGATGGGGTACTGACTACGGTAGTATTCTCACCGCACGAAGCACTATATATTAACAGACTATTATTAGCTTAATAGACTACGTCCAACTCGACGATATAGTGCCAAATATGACTATTCAAATATTAATATACACGATGTCTCAATACCGATGGTAGGCGAACTTGGCCTTACTCCCACACGTGGCGTCGCGGGGAGGCTTTACGTCTGTGACTCTATTGGAGGGTAAGAAACTGGACTGAAAAGAAAGTCCTACTTTAGTAGCGCAGTATATATACGCACTATGAACAAATAGTCCCATTAGTGGTGCGGTAGCCAGATTCCTACGCGGAACTAGGACTTGTTCGTACATGTGGAGCGGTACGTTTGAACTGGGTCTGAGGGGTATGGCAGCCTGGCACCAAGGTCTCGACCAATAGTAGAATGGAGACTATTATGGGATGTTCAGTAGGCTAGAATGGATATTCAATGCATATTGTACAAGGAATATACAAGGGATATCAGGGAATATTAGAGAATATACAAATACAATTAAATATATATATATAAATAAATATATATATTCGGTTTAATCTGGCCCTTCACAACACTTATGATGTACAGACGATGTGAACAGTGTATAATTTTGGCCCCAATAGGACAATGTGTGTATACACATACAGACATATAAATTTGTACACACATGCTCACACCTAAGATGGCGCACGCGCCCGCATACCTAATGGAGCTAGAGATTCTAGGCGTACTACACACACGTGGGCGCGCACTACGCGCATGCAATTGCACAGACACACATTAAGACACGCAAACACATTTACACATTATACAGACGCGGGAGCACGGACCCACACACTCACGCATACACACCCATACGTTTACACCTTGGCTGTGTTCGATACATCCATATACAAACACACATAGGATCACGTGCACGCAAATGCATGAACACTGAAGGGCATATGCCCAGGTACACACCCATTTGTAGACGCACGGACACACGCACACTCCCACATCTCTTCCAATAAATTTTTTTTTATTCTATATCACCCAATCAGGCACCCTTTTTTGTGTTTAACGGGGCATGTTAGTTGCCCTTGCTCGGGAGTAAGATGTTTTGCCTTATTTCAGGGCCTGCTTGATGTGAGGTTGTTAATGTTAATGTATTATTGTTATACTTACCGTTCACCGCTGCCACCTATATTACCCTACCTGGTTGGGTGTATCCCAATGGACAGCTAAAGACCTTATATAATACCAAGATCTGAGTAAAGTTTTTATTTTATTTTTTCTTCTTTTTTTACTCTTCTTTTTCTTTTCTTTCTCTTTATTATTTTCTTTTACCTAAGGGGCTCGACGGGGGCCTGAGCGGCTGGCTCCATAGGTAGAACACCTGCAACATAAGCACATTATGTGTGGATTCGTTTCTGAAGGGTATTTTGGGCACCTTGTTTTTTATAGGTGTCAGGGGGGGGGGTTGCCGGACTTGTACATTCAACATGCTTAACTGATCAGACGTCTGTTTTGCTTTTCACCTGCAGTTGTGCTGAGCTCTCTATAGGTTCCAGATGCATGGCCTCTCTCATCTACTATGATCGACACGGGTGATACCATGGGGCTGGAAGGGTGCTCTGTCAATTTCGTGAGTTGGAATGTTAAATCACTCAACCACCCAGTAAAGCGTAAGAAGGTACTTACACATTTAAAACAACTCAATGCAGACATAGCGTTTTTACAGGAGACGCATTTAAAAACTGCGGACCATGCTCGACTGGGGGGAGGATGGGTGGGACAGATGTATCACTCCAACTTCCACACAAAGGCCAGAGGAGCAGCCATTCTAAAAACACGCCATTTACTATGTCAAGTGTAGAGGCCGACCCTGCAGGGCGCTATATTATAGTGGTGGGGAAACTGCATTAATTTCCGGTCATTTTGGCTAATATCTACGCACCAAACTGGGACAACCCTACGTTCTTCACCAGCCTTTTTTCCCGCCTACCCGATATGACCTCGCACCATCTCATCCTCGGCGGCGACATGAATTGTGCACTCTCCCCGGTGCTGGACCGTAGCTCGCCCAGGAAGGCCCCCCAGTCTAGCTCGTCACAAGCTTCATCACCTCGGAAATTACATTATTTCTCGACATTAATAAGACTCCGGGAATGTCTTCTTTAACCATTTGGGAATCACTGAAGGCGTACTTAAGGGGACAGGTGATTTCATATTGCGCCAACCAAAAGAAGATAAACACGGCACGCCTTAAGCAACTGACGGACGAGATTTTGGAGCTAGATAGACTACATTGCCACTCGCCATCAACCGACACGTTGAAAAAACGTATATCGCTGCGAACTGAGTTCGACCTCCTGTCAACGCGACAGGCTGAGTACCTCATTATCAAAACGCGACAGGGGTACTATGAACATGGGGAGAAGGCCGGACGGATACTTGCCCATCAGCTGCGACAAAGAACTGCCAACCAGTCCAACCCCTCTATCAACAACGAGCGGGGCTCAAAAGCCACTGACAACCTTAAAATTAATAAACGCTTTAAAACTTTCTACCAATCGTTATACACCTCGGACTCGCAAGTGGGGCCCTCCACGCTAGACGATTTCTATAGGACCCTCCGCGTCCCGACAGTCGACCCAGAGAGGGCCGCAGATCTGGAGGAGGGACTTATGGTTGCGGAGATTACGTCAGCGATTAGATCTATGCAGAGTGGCAAGTCTCCGGGGCCAGACGGTTACCCTACAGACTTCTACAAAAAATTCTCAACCCAGCTGTCCCCACTGCTGCTAGCCGTATTTGACGAATCGTTCTCGACAAATTCTCTTCCTCCGACCATGCGCCAAGCGGTTATCTCCTTAATCCTTAAGAAAGACAAGAACCCCCTGGAATGCGGCTTGTTCCGTCCAATTTCCCTCCTTAACGCCGATGTCAAGGTTCTCGCTAAGGTTCTGGCCCATCGTCTAGAGGGGGTTCTCCCCTCGATTATCTCGCCGGACCAAACAGGCTTCATCAAGAATCGGTACTCCTTCTTTAATATCAGACGCCTCCTAAATAGGCTTGGGCGGTATCATTTATTTCACACGTCATACCTTTATGACATAATACCCCGGTGTACAGTATATGACGGTATGACTTTCATTTATCAGCGGGGGGGGGGGGGGGGGCAACCCGTGTTACCAAGTAAACAAATCATCGTCAGCTCTCAGAATGGTAGTCAGAAGCCTGCACCGTTAGCGTTAGCATCTAGCCTAGCCATGGCAGACTATTTGATTCCGTAAGGGCTCGAAATTGCCTGGGTTTTGGTCATATGCTCCCGAAATTCTCCCGTTGTTTGGCTACTTCTATGTGCAGTGAAAACTACTCGAATGCTTTATAACCTAGTCATTGATTTAGTTCAGGGTAATCTAAGATTAGCCGCAGAGCTAACGCTAGTTAACGTGAGCTAACGCTAGTTAATCAAGCTCAGAGAGAGATAAACAGCTGACAGCGGATAGTAGAGGACGGTACAAATACAATAAAAAGGCGGGTGGGGGCTGTTGTGTAAACCTTGTACTCTTTAGTTCACATATAATAAGAGACGGATTATTTGCTTGCTCCACCAGTGCACCACAACAACACACACCAACTCTCGTCACAACGCTTTACGGTATTTTCACAGCACTGTCGCAACATTACCGTAAAACGTGAACACCGTTGTGACCCACTCGCTCCACTAGTGAGGACTGGTCTCGCCCTCTGCTGGCGCGTGTGTGCACTACACTCAAAACTCCGTTTCACTGTAATAGAAACTGAAGCGCATCTGTGATTTTGACGGTGACGGACGGTATTGATTTTCAATACCGTCGGGATTTCTAAATACCCTGGTATACCGTAATACCGTCATACCGCCCAAGCCTACTCCTAAATATCCTGTATAGCCCCTCTCCACCCGGAACACCTGAGGTGGTCCTCTCCCTCGATGCGGAAAAAGCGTTTGATCGGGTGGAGTGGGACTATCTTTTCCACGCTCTGGAGAGGTTTGGGTTTGGCCCTAAGCTCATAGCTTGGATTCAAATTCTATATACGTCTCCGATGGCTGCCGTTTGCACCAACAACAATCTATCCACCTACTTTGAACTCCATAGGGGTACGAGACAGGGATGTTCTTTATCTCCACTCCTTTTCGCGATTGCAATGGAGCCCCTTGCGGGGGCTCTGAGGCAGAATACCGATATCAAAGGGATCATGCGTGCGGGCTCAGAGCATAAAGTCTCGCTCTACGCGGACGACATGTTGCTGTACATATCACAACCCCAAACGAGTCTTCCTCGATTGATGACCCTACTTGCGGACTTCGGCAAAATATCCGGATACAAAATCAACATTCCAAAAAGCAAACTGATGCCCGTTGGCACCTCGGCGGATCGGATACCTCTGAGCACATTCCCGTTTAAAATTAGCCCTAAAAAGTTCAAGTACCTCGGGATATGGATCATGCATGAACATAAGGACCTATATATGGCTAACGTTGGGACCCCCTGTCGCTATCCCTGGGTGGGAGAATCAACACAATAAAGATGAATGTATTGCCAAAATGTCTATATGTATTTCAGAGTCTTCCAGTCTTTCTGACCAAAACATTCTTCTCCAAGATAAACAACCAGATATCTTCCTTTATCTGGAACAAAAGACCGCCCGGATCAAAAGATCTATGCTGCAGAGACCCCGCGTAATGGGTGGGATGGCGCTTCCAAACTTTATTTACTACTACTGGGCAGCAAACATAAGATCGTTATTATACTGGGTAAGGGGGGAGGACACAGCCCCCTGGTGGACAGTACTGGAGAGTGCGTCGGTTAGGTCAACCTCCCTCTCTGCCTTGTTATGTGCTAAGCTCCCGTTCACACAGCCCATATCTAGCTTTACCTCGAACCCAGTTGTCATCCACTCGATAAAAGTGTGGAACCAATTTAGAAGAACCTTCTCCCTCAGGGAACTATCACTGGCTGCTCCGATCACAAGAAATCACATGTTTGTCCCATCAACGATGGATAAGGCCTTTGACAGTTGGGTTGGGAGTGGAGTGATTACGCTGTCTGACCTCTATATAGACGGCAACTTTGCCTCCTTTGATCAGCTAGTACAGAAATACAAGATCCCTAGGTCACACTTCTATAGATACTTGCAACTCCGGAGCTTCGTAACTTCGAACTCGGACTGCTACCCAGTGTGCCCTCCGGCCTCCCTTTTAGACTCAATCTTGAACTGTAAACTGATCCAGAAACAGGCTATAAGCAGAATTTATGAACTACTTAATAGAAGCAACTCGACACCTTTAGACCTCCTCAGGGGCAGATGGGAGGCTGACTTAGGTGAACCAATCACAGAGGTCACATGGGAAAGATAATACAGGGGATTTTCTCCTCTTCCATTTGCCTTAAACATGCGGTTATCCAATAAAAAATTGTACACCGACTGCATTGGTCTAAAGACAGGCTCTCTAAGATATATCCCGACATAGACCCTCTATGCGACCGCTGTAGACAGGCTCCAGCCACTCTGCTCCACATGTTCTGGACGTGCCCTAAATTGCACACCTACTGGCAGACCATCTTTGACACCTTCTCTAAGATATTTGGAAAGGAAGTGGAGCCATCACCATATATTGCATTGTTCGGAGTGGCCCCAGCGGACATCCACTTTAGATGGTGGGAATCTAGAATGTTGGCCTTCTGCTCACTTTTGGCCAGAAGGCTGATACTATTCAAATGGAAGGACCCGGGACCACCTGTCTTCGGCCACTGGATGAGAGAGGTCATGTATCATATTAAATTGGAGAAGATCAGGTATACTATCTGAGCTAACAATCATGGTATCAACAATACCATGATTGGGACCTGGCCTATGCTAGTAGCTACGGAACAGCACCACCCAAAAGATGGTCCTTGGCACAACCAAGGAGCTAAACCAAAGCAGTGGACCACCGTCAAGGATAAAAGGAGAAATAAACGAACCAGGACCTCACCCCCGGTACCGCCAGGAAATAGTTTCAACCTACTCTCGGAAACACGCATGTCAACACCCAAAGCAAAGAGACTTAGAAGCGTGGCTAACGACGCTAACGAAGCAAACAGCGAGCGTAACGGAGCTCACGCTAACGACGCTAATAGCCTATCTCTTTGCTCAGGCATTTCAATGACTTACCTGCACTATTCTTACCCTGCCTACTTTTCTATGCTAATTTTATCTTATTTTACACTGGCTATCAAATTCATGTGTCGGTTATCACACTTTTTACTTCTTACTGATGACTATTTTTAAACTGAATCATTTTAAACTATTTTTCACACTTTTTACTGTAACCTTGCTATTTACATTTTTTACTGTTGTTGTATTTCCGTTCTATTTTATAATTTTTAGACTATTTTTAAACTTAATCATTTTAAACTACTTCATTATTTGTATTACTGAATAGAGAGCCTATTAGGATGCTAGATCCTAATGTGAAACACTGTGATTTACCATACCCTGCCTATCAAATTCATGTGTCGGTTATTGCACTTTTTACTTCTTACTGATGACTATTTTTAAACTGAATCATTTTAAACTATTTTTATTATTGCTAGATCCAAATGTGAAACACTGTGACTATTTGTATTACTGAATAGAGAGCCTATTAGGATGCTAGATCCTAATGTGAAACACTGTGATTTACCATACCTTGCTATGCTCGCTCATGCCTGTATTTTTTATGTCTGTTCTATTTTATAATTTTTTGACTATTTTTAAACTGAATCATTTTAAACTATTTGTATTATTTGTGTTACTGAAAACTGTAAGCGGAGAGCCTATTGGGATGCTAGATCCTAATGTGAAACACTGTGATTTGCCATACCTTGCTACCTGTCTATCTTTTTTATGCCCGCTTATGCCTGTATTTTTACTGTTGTGAAGCACTTTGAACTGCAACCTCTGTATGAAAAGTGCTATACAAATAAAGTTATTATTATTATTACTATCAGAGGCTGTACCGAAAAATTCCACAATATTTGGGATCTTTCTTTGAGGGTATGGAAGCGGATAATGTGACGGAGACGATCTGATCGGCTTCCCTGGTCTCTCAGCTTGTTACTGTTTATTTTTTCTATTATGTTCTTACTTTTCCTCTTCTCTATCTGCAGAATACAAGGGATATGTGACTGCTGTCGGGTGATTTAAAAGCTAAAAGGAAAAACAATGATTAACAAACGATCTAAGATATTGTAGAATGATTTTGTCTGGTATAGGGGTGGGGGGAGGGAGGGAGGGAGGGCCTTATTTTATTTTTATTTTCTTTTGGCCCATGTGGGACCACCTGTAAAAACAAAATTTCAAATAAAAAAACCTTGATAAAAAAAAAGCTGTTGGGTTTTGTTACATTTTTTTTGCTGTAACCCAACTCTTTCAGGGATTTCCACAGCTTGCGTGAATAATTTTTATGTTCTACTAGCTTTTCACACATAAAGGATTTCTTAGCAAGTTTTATTGTCCTGTTCACTTAATTTCAATTTCTTTTAAACTCATTAAAAGTTGTCTCATCCCTAGTTTTCTTAAAATGAATAAAACTTAAATTCCTTAACTTAATCAATTTAAAATCTCATCAGTTACCCATGGGTACGTTGTTTGATTCTAACTATCTTAAATGGGGCCAAACTATCTACTATTTAAAAAAAAAAACTGATTTGAAGTTGACCCATGCCTTGTCGACATCAACACAATTCAGAACATTAGACCAATCTACTTTGGTCATATTCTCGATGAGAGAGTCTTTACTATACTTTTTCAGCTATCTAATTTTGACTGAGTTATGGCAATTAAAAACATTTTTCTGGATCTTTCTGGTGGCGAAAATCATAGAGTGGTCACTGAGGCTATAATCAACCACGCCACTGTTGATAATCCTACTCCTGTCAGACACCAGAATAAGGTCTATAATAGTTTGGGTTGTGGTTGTGACTCTCGTGAGATCTCTTATTATCTGAAGAAGATCAAACATTCTGCAGAAATTAACGAAGGCTTTAAAGATTGCAGTGTCTTTCGTGATAATGTCCGTGTTCAGATCTCCTAGAATGATAACTTCTGCCTTAGCAAAACCTTCACCGTTTGAACATACCTCTTCTAGTAGCTCATAGAAATGGTTTTGGTTGGATGGACGATAACACGCTCCCAATAAAATAGGCTTACTCCTAGGAAGAGTAATATCCAACCACACCGTGTTGAGATCAGAGGCTCTGTGTAGGATTGTTAGTAACTGTCTAACTGTACATATGGGTGTTTACACTAGTAACTGTTTACCTGCATATATAATTGTCTCCACCAGTGACTGTCTAGTTGCATATATCTTCTTCTTCTTTCGTGTAACGTCAGAGGTCCAACTCTGTATCTTGTAGCCATGCCCTTAACTCTGGTCCCACATCAAAGAGGCTGGCTTCCGAGGGTGGTTTGTATAGGGGGCAGATGGTCAGGATGTGGTCAACAGTCTGCTCAGCTCCACACTCACATGCAGCGCTGTCTGCCAGGCCCCACTTCTTTAAGGATGCTTTAAAGCGACCAACCCCAGATCTTAAACGGTTCAGCAGAACCCATTGCCGGCGTGGAAGATCGTCTCCTGTGGCGCCATCTCCTGGATCCCAGATGTAGTGGTGGATACGGGTTGGCCCAGCACTCTCCCACTCTCTCTTCCAGGCTGCCGCCAGCCATCCATTTCTGGATTGGTCCTCAGTGGTGGAACGGAGCATCTCTTGTGCCACCTTGTTGTAGGGGTGGCGGGACTTGAGTCTGCTCATAGGTGCTGTTGTTGTTGTGGTGTTGTGTAGGATGTGCCAGTCATGCTTCACTGCCTTCCTTGCTAGGGCGAGAGTGGCAGCCTCTCGTCGTAGGCCAGCTGGTGCGATTCCTGCAAGGACTGGCAGCAGGAAGACGGGTGTAGCCTTCAGGCATCCAGTGATGATCCAGAGGGCGTTGTTAGTAGCCGCATCAACTTTTTTAACGTGTGGGCTTCTGCTCCAGACTGGGGCACAGTACTCCGCTGCCGAGAAGACCAGGGCTTGGGTGGATATCCGAAGGGTCTTGGCAGTGGCTCCCCAGGTTGTACCTGCGAGGTGTCGGATCAGCGCAACCCTTGATGTTGTCTTTGCCCTGACATCTTCGAGGTGTTGTTTGAAGGACCGTGTCCGATCCAGACGCACGCCAAGGTATTTAGGGGCTTGCTGGGACTCCAGACGCTTGTGGTCAGCATATACCTCCAGTTCCCTCTTGGCGTCTCTGTTGCAGAGATGGTATGCTGCTGTAACGGTCTTGCTGGTGCTGAGCTGTAGGCGCCACTTTTGTAGATAGACTACTAAGATGTCCATGTCTTGGTTAAGACCATCCTCCAGTGCCTTCCATGTGGGTTTTCTCAGCATGATGGCAAGATCGTCCACATAGCCGTACTTTCTGGATGCTGTGACTGGGAGATCGTAGATGTAAATATTAAACAGCATCGGAGAAAGGACTGACCCCTGTGGGACACCGTTCCTCAGTCTTCTGAGCCTGCTGCGCTGGCCATCGCTGGTGTGTAGGACAAAACTGCGGTTAGACAACATCTCCATGATAAACTTCACCATATGCCGATCAGGTACCATCCTCATCAGCTTCAGGTGGAGTCCACGGTGCCAGACAGTATCGTACGCGGCAGTCAGGTCCAGGTACACTACCCCCGCTTTCTCATTAGCGTGAAAGCTGTCCTCGATGTCTTGAGACAGTAGTGTTACCTGGTCCACTGTTGATCTACCACGTCGGAAACCGGCCTGTTCCTGTGGGAGCTGTGTGTCAATTACTGGCTCAATGCGGCTATGGATCATTCTTTCCAATATCTTAAATGGAACACAGAGCAGCGAGATGGGTCGATATGCCTTGGGGTCTTCCGCAGGTTTGTTTGGCTTTGGCAGGGCAATTACAGAAGCACGACGCCAGGTCTTGGGGATCTTGCACCTCTGATAGCATGCAGAGAAGAATGCACAGAGCCAGTCAGATGTTGTTGTGCTCTGGTGGGTGATAAACTCCGGGTGGATGTTGTCACGGCCTGGAGATTTGCCCGTCTTGAGCTTACTCATGGCCTCATCGAGTTCATCTGCTGTGAACTGGCCACCTTGGAGAGGGAAGACACCTCCTGTGTTATCAGGCGGGTAACATCTTTGTCTGCGTCTGGGTAACGACCGTTCTTCAGGAGCTCGGAGGCGATGCCATCTGCAGTGACTGGGCAGCTTGGGGGCTTCGTACATCTGCCTGTAAGCTGGTTGATCGTTTGCCACGCCTTCCGACTAGAATGGGTAAAGTCAATTGATTCAACTACTTCAGTCCATCTGTCTCTACGCGTGGTGTCCAGTCTCTGGAGCAGTGCCGCTGCAGTCGCATCCACCTCTTCCCTGGAGCCAGCGCTCTGGTGGTCACACAGGAGGCGGCTGCACTCCTCATCCCAACCAGGGATGTAGTTCCTGTTGTAGCCGCGTGGGATGGTCTTCTTTGCCGCACCCAGGAGGACCCCACAGTAGGCCTCAAAGGCGGCGTCCACATCAGCTGCATCTGGGTCTGGCAGACCAGCTGACCTCTTATCTGTCTCCTGAGCAAATACCTCCCAGTTGGCCTTTCGAAAGTTCCATCTTTTGACAGGCTTCCCTAATACCGGTTGCACCAGTGATGGGACTTTAATGATGGATGGTCGGTGGTGTGAGTCGGGAAACCTGTCTAGGACGCGTCTTTCTGGTTTCGGGTCATTGCTCCAGCATACGGCAAAGGCCAGGTCTGGGTTGGTAGAGGTGTTCCAGCGTGCAGAGAAGAAGCTTGGCGGCTCCTTGGGGTCGTACAACAGCAGAGCATCGATGTTGGAGGCCCATTAGCTGAGCGCCTCTCCGTTAGGTGTTGTGTAGTTGTAACCCCAGTCTGTGTGTTGACAGTTGAAGTCACCAGCGTAGATGGCGGGTGCAGTTATGGACGGGAGGGACGTAGCAGCCAGCTCTGATGGTGGGGGCTTATATACGTTGATGACTGAAGTTTCCTGGATTTTAGTAACCAGCCACTCGATGTTGGAGCCTGGTGGGGATTGGCTACTGGCTGACCAGCTTAGTTCAGTCCTCACGAAGGTTGCCACACCATGTTGCTTGTTGTGGATGTACCCGGCTAGATGGAAACCAGGCATCTTGAGGATGTTATCGTTTGTGCAGTGTGTCTCCTGCAGGAGCACCACCGCTGCCCCATTGGAATCAGCAAGGTGACGTACGATCTCGAGTTTGGCGCTGGTGAGGCCCTCGACATTGAGTTGGAGCACTGGGTGGCTAGACACTAGGCCAACAAGAGCAAAAGCTAAGCATACCATTAACGAAGAGGATGGAAAACAAGAGAAGAGGCAAATGGCCGACATTCAATGGAAAAGCAGAGAACTACGAGCTCTGGGAAGAGCGCATGCTGTGCTGCATGCACGGGGCGGGGCTGAAGGAGACGATCCTGGGGGCCCCCACCGGAGAACTGACAGCGGAAGAGCAAGCCCTGGACGACCAGCGGAACGCAAACGCGTACTGTGAGTTAGCGCCGATGCTCGACGACACCAGCCTGGGGCTGATATTCCGTGACACTAAAGACAGAGGCCGAGAAAGCCTGGCGGTATTGAGAGAGCATTTCATCGCGCGAGGAAGACCCAGAGTCGTGGCCCTCTACACGGGCCTGAGGAAGGGGACCACCGAAACCGTGACCGAATATGTCAACAGAGCGGAGCAAATCACGACGCCACTGAGGAGTGCCGGAGAAGCACCAAGCGATGGGATAATGATGGCGATGATCATAGGCGGCGGGTGAGCTGGAGATTAGGGAAGGCTATTATGGGATGGAACTTGCCCGGAGCGCACATTTTTTTTCCTTTTTTTTGGTTGCACGCAAATGATGCTGTCGAAAGGAGCGGACACGGACAAGTTAAACGAGTAGCCTCCAGCTGCATCCCCGGAGAATCCTCTCACTGGCAACTTCCACCAGCCACAGGACGCACGCTGATTCGCGGAAAGTACGGAAGTAGGCGTGTTCGAGATTGATTTCGGCTCGCCTCGAAAATAGACGAGAGTAGCCGAGTGCAGCCGGGGGAGGAGTCAGAACGTCGGACACTTCAGATTTGACTACAGCCTGCTCGTCTAGTCTCGCATGGCAGATACGCATTCACGTCACCACCACACAGACATACACACCTGTCCAGCTCATTATAATGCGATGGCCGCGTGCACATTAGATTAGATTCAAATGTACAGCACACCATACAATACTGCTATAGTGGAATATACTATTCATAATCCATAAGTATACCATCTTGTTGCGCGCTCCTGGCCACCGCAGCGTGCACGCACACACAACACACATAATTCTGTTTTGCATCTATATATATACAGTATTGAGGCAAAACAGATGACGTGTGTGTGTGTGTGTGTGTGTGTGTGTGTGCAGGGGCGTAGCTGTAGATTCTGGGCCCCATGAAAGAATTTATTAGTGGGCCCCCAAGTAATGCGAGCGCGCAAGATATCATTTTTTGCCATTTATTTATTGATGAAAACGCATAATATGGTTTTTACCTATACATTCGGATCAGCAGTTCAGCACCTGCACTGTTGGTGGGTGAGCCTAGTAAAGGATGTCGCATTGCGTTCATCTTCAATGAATGGACCAATGCAATAGTCTACCAAAGAACCTTGAGTCGCACTAGGCTGGGAACAACCCTGGGTCAAGTGATAGTAAACTGGACTGGACGAACAACATCGAGGCCCTAAAGGAAGGGACAGAGCAGACTGTTCTTCCTGAGAAGGCTCAGGTCTTGTTACGACCCTGGCTCAAAGGTACGCAACCTATGTGCAAAACCGACACCAAAACCAGTGTATTAACTCAAAGTGCTACTATATTAAGGAATTACTAGTGTAAGCTAAAGGATACGGACTGGAAGAACGTGACTATCTATCTGTTAACCCACATTCTTCTAAACACAGACCCTGCATGTGTGTTACCAGGGCTGGTTTTAAAGATACTCCCAGCAGGTAACCAATCAGCACTAATTGGCTAATTGGCAGCCCTCACCTGCATGCCCCGTGACACAGGAGTGATCAGGCCTGCCTGCACAGTGACACAGGAGTGATCAGGCTCCTGGTACATAACAGGTCTTTTAATGTCTGCAGCAAACTGCTGCAGATGTTCTACCAGTCTGTGGTTGCTGGTGCCCTCTTCTTCGCTGTGGTATGCTGGGGGGGAAACACCAACACACACAAAATAAACAAACTGGTGAGAAATGATGGTAAAAATCTATGGAATGTTTTAAATCAAATTATGGGTAGAAAATCCAATGTCTGTACACCTTTTGTTGAGTCATATGGAATTGTCCTAACCAAACCATGTGATATTGCCAACCATTTTAATGATTTTTATGTAAGTAAGATATCTCATTTTTACCCAGCTGATGAATGAATGAATGAATTTATTTAACAGATTGCAGAATGGGTACAGTACAGTACAGCTCAATACATACAATTGTTAAGGGGATGCAGACCAGAGAAAGACTTTCGTCTTGTTTACATCAGGGTCACCCATTTTCAATTCATCATAACATATATGACATACACGACATACAGATAGACAGTACTGCTACATTCATACATTTATGACATACCAGATTTGCAAATACAGTACTGTTTGTGATAGAAAATAGAGTGCAGTTATTAAAAGGAATGGACAGTGGAAATTACACTGGACAATCTTTGAGGACAACCAACGTGTGTGCCTGCTGCACCAACAATTAGCATTTCAATGGTGTGTGTTTGTGTGTGTGGGGGTTGCGCCTCATTCCAATGTCACACCTACATATACACAGTATAGTCACTCTACCCCCCTGTTGGGATGGAGGGAGAGACCAGACAGACTGAATGAAAACTTGTTTTCAAGTTTAATGTACATTAGATCTCTTGTTTTCAAGTTCAATGTACATTAGATCTCTTGTTTTCAAGTTTAATGTACATTAAACTTAAACATTAAACTTGTACATTAAACTGGTAAAATAAAGGTTAAAAAAAAATATATATATATATTACTTATTTATTTTTTAATAAAAATAATGTGTCGACTGGTCTGGGAAGGCATAGCCTGCCCGTGCGTTACATACCCGCCGCCTATGGGATGATAATGAGAGGACTACCGGAGCTGTACAAACTGTTCACACTCCTGGTAACACATGGTTCAACGGACATTACGTTGGGACAGTTCAAAGCTAAGTTAAGGAACTTCGAGGCCTCAGAAGACACCCACCCAGCCGCCGTAGAGGAGGGGGAGAGAGAAGAGAGAGAACCAGGACCACGACGGAACTGGCGTGTTGGCGATGCGGAGATAAAGGCCATCGGAGAAGCGAATGCACAAAGACTGTCTGGTGTAGCTTCTGCAAATCCACGGGGCACACAGACAGAGCGTGCATGAAGAAACACAACCAGAGCGCGCGATGCGCGCATGGACAAGATGGTGGCTACGGACGAGACGACGGCCATGAATGAGACGGAGGCCACGGACAAAATGGCGACTACAGACGAGACGGAAGCCACGGACAAAATGGCGGCTACAGACGAGATGGAGGCCACGGACAAAATGGTGACTACAGACAAGATAACGACTGTGGACGGGGTGACGACAGCGGACACGATGACGGCGACGATCGACGTGAGATGAATCGAGACAACGGCCGGAGAATCGATGGCGGCGACGATCGACGTGAGGCGAGTCGAGACGACGCCCGGAGGATAACGGGACAAGAAGACTGTGCTTTTGGAGCGCGGACGGCGGGCATCGCCGGACCGGCCCAGCTGCAGCAGGCCCAGAGAAGGGGACTGATCGTGGACACGGGTGCGTCTTCCCATGTCATCAACGTCAGGAGTCGGTTCAAGAACTTTGACGACACTTTCCACCCGGAGAGGCACTGCATGGAGCTGGCGGACGGTAGACGCATCTACGGATCGGCACAAGAGAGGGGAGACGCACAGGTATGCCTCACGGACAGCAAGGGGCGCCGGCGTATGGTGACGCTAAAGAACGCTCTATACCAGTCGTGCCCAACCAGTCGATCGCGATCGACCGGTAGATCGTGCGCTGGTTTCAAGTAGACCGCGAGATTATTTTGGAAAATCATTTAATTTGATTTGATTTGGAGGGGAGGACAACACACGTTCGAGCATTCCTGTGTGTAACAGGCAGTCGGCAGCCTGAGCCAATCGATACCGTCTACATTCCGTACATTCCGGACAGCGAGCGTGAGTGGGAGTGGCATGAGTGGGGGTCGGGCCCATCACCTGGCAGGTACAGTATAAACATGGCTCTGAGACCAGCCTTGAGTCACTCGAAACTGCAAGATGAATGGAACACCACCAGCTAAAAAGAGGTTCATTCAGAGGACACTACTTTTCAACAACGCAAGCAAGACTTCACTGCCGCCAGAGCCAGGACCCTCCGACGAGCTGCCGCCGCCAGGAGCAGCTCCAACGCCGCCTCCGACGAGCTGCCGGTGCCGCCAGGGAGCTGCTCCAACGCCGTCTCCGACGAGCTGCCGGCGCCGCCAGGGAGCTGCTCCAACGCCGCCTCCGACGAGCTGCCGGCGCCGCCAGGTAATACTATTACTACTAATACTAGCCTTATGCACCTTATGACACTGTGAATACTGTGAATATATTTTTCAGTTAGTTAGAATCTAACTAACTGAAAAATATATGCACAGTATTCACAGTGTCATAAGGTGCATAAGGCTAGTATTAGTAGTAATAGTATTACCCATTCAATATGCACATGACAGAAAATATTATATGGCATATAATATTTTCTGTCATGTGCATATTGAATGGGTAATACTATTACTACTAATACTAGCCTTATGCACCTTATGACACTGTGAATATATTTTTCAGTTAGTTAGATAGTCAATTATATTGACCTATTTGTTTACACTGCTTGTGTTGTTTTTACTACCTGTACCCCCTTCCCCCATGCTGCTATTATGCCTGAATTTCCCCAAGGGGATCAATAAAGGAATATCTTATCTTATCTTAGCCGAGCGTAGGACAAATTTGGGCTGGTAGCTCTCGGCTAGGTGGCAAATTAAAAAGTAGATGAGGTTGGGCACCCCTGCTCTATACGTACCATTGTTCCCACAAGGACTATTCTCTGTAATAGCTGCTACTGCAAGTGGCGCCAAGGTATTCTTCGATAAAGGTAAACATTTTCTTGTAGAACCTGACGGTACCCGGTTTGACATAAAGATGTACCAGAGAATATTTTATCTGAAAACGGAGTGTAATGACAACGACCAGTGTAATGATAATGATGATGTGTGTAGCGGGATGGCCAGTCACGATATTCAGACATGGCACGAGATTATGGGTCATTGTAATTACGAGGATTTACTGAAACTGCAAGTAGTGTCAGAGGGCATGCACATTGAAGGGGAGAAGCGTAGACCTGACAAAAATTGTGCAATGTGCAAAACGGGGAAGTTTACCCAACCGAGATACAGAAATCCCACAGACAGAGTAAGGGTACCCCTTGCACTAGTTGACATGGACCTAGCAGGCCCAGTAAGCAACGAGTCCATAGGAGGTTTTAGATATGTACAGTCCTTTACAGACGTGTGTACAGGGGCAGTGTTTGTTTACTTTATCAAAGAAAAGAGTGACACACTCCAGGCCACAGAAAAATTCCTGGCAGACGTAGCCCCTTATGGTACAGTAAGATGTTTGAGGTCCGACCACGAAACCGAGTTCACAAACAGAGAGTTCCAATCACTGTTGAGAAGGTATAAGATAAGACACAAGACTCACGTCCATATCCCACACACCAGAGCGGGGTGGCAGAGAGGGAATGGCACATCCTTTTCGAAATGGCTAGGTGTAAGCTAGCAGATAGTAACTTACCAAAGAGCCTGTGGCATTATGCGGTGCAAGAAGCCGCTTACACAAGAAACAGGTGCTTTAATAAGCACTCAGGCACCACCCCGTATACAGCGCTGACAGGAAAGAAGTGTAATCTAGCCAGAATGCACCGATTTGGATCAGTGTGTTATGTGTACCTGCAGAACAGGGGAAAACCCAAGGCCAAGGATGTAAAAGGATTTTTCGTAGGACACGACAGAGGAAGTCCTGCTTTCCTAGTTTATCACCCTGGTAACGGGAGAGTGCAGAAACACATGCTAGTCAAGTTTGTCACGAAGACAACCTGTGAGAGCGAGACACAGACAGAGGAGCCAGAGCTGGACTCCAGAGCAAGGTGTGTAGAAACAGAAACACATCACCCCAGTGTACTTAGTACAGTTGTGCAGACAGACAGTCAGCAACCCCCAGAGGGCGATGACGAGGAGCACCTGAGGGTGACGTCAAGTGCCTCAAGCAGTGGGAGGTATCCCCCAAGGGAACACAAACCCCCAGAATGTCTGACAGGCTATGCCAGGAAAGGGAGTGACGAGGAGGACAATACACCTACCCCCGTTGAGTACTACTACAGGGTAGTCAGTGGGGTAAACCCGACCTTTAAAGAGGCCACATTGTCCCCCGAAGAGGGCAGACATACAGTGGGAGGGAAATGGATGTATTCAACCAAGTTACCAGAGGGCAGACAGACAGTGGGAGGTTGTATTCCATACAAATGGTTGTATTTGATCAAGGAGGGTATTGAAGACCACGGTAAATACAAAGTATGGTTCATAGAAAATTGATTAAATACTGAAGAAATGAGCCCTATGTTTGGTCCCATGTTTAAGTACAGAGGTGGATGAGTTACCAGTTTTAAAATACAGAAGTTGAGGATTGGATCATCGCTCCAGACCACAAAAGGAAGACCTAGGCATGTTAAACCATTTTATAGGTATGGACTTCGAACAGTCTGCCAACTGTGTAAAAATATCCCAGATGAGATATGTGGGAAAAGGTCCTGAGATGTTTTTGACTGAAGTAAGAAATGTATAGAACTGTGGGTAGCTTCATTCTGTTGGACAACCTGTACTCGCCCTGACCTATGTTCTGTAGTGAGTAAGAGTGTCATAGTATTTTTGTTGACCCCACAGAGAATCATTGAACTACGTCAAAAATATGTTTTTCGTTATCCCAGAGGTGCTGCAGACGGACAGCGGTGTTTCAGAAAAGACAACAAAGGTTTAAGGGCTTAGAGCCTACAGTGATACTATCAGCCTGTGAAGCTGAGTATATGTTTCTAGCTATGACAATGCAAAATGTGTTTATCTAGAGCAACTGCTTGAAGTGATGAAGATAAGGTTATGAATGTATTGTTCAAAATGCAGTAGGTAATTGAAATGTATCCTCTATACCGAATATGGTGTTTTTGAAGAATGGGCGTTCTGTCAAAACAGTTTAAAATGATGAACATTGTGTATATATGGAGACTGTTGTTTATGAGGACAACCAGGGGACCATTGTGATTACTAGGAACCCAATGTGTCAATATAGTTGTAAACATGTCATTATAAATAATATCATCTCATCAGGTATGTCATTAGATAAGAAAGAATGACACCGGTTTACTGTCCAATGGACGACAGAGTAATAGATACTATGAGGGAGCCTGTTTCAAATTAAAATTTAAGGGATTTGCAAAGGTCATGTTTAACACATTCCCGCCCAGGCACGGAGATATCCGGCTTTCGATTCCACCCGTTGTGGACAGAGGCACAGACATATCCGTGGGAAGTTGTTATTGTTTTTATTCCATTTTAATAACCTATTCAAGGTCGCCGAGCGGCACTGCAGATTTACCCTACTCTATGAATTCGACAAGGTGCAATACCGGCCAGATCCTCTTAGGGGCGCTATCGCGTTACTGCAGTGTGCCCTGTGGCTGAACAGATCAGTCTTTTTTTTTCTTTCAATGGAGTTTTCAGTAGCAGGATTCTGGATGTGCAGCATGTAGCTTGGATTACGTTTCGAATCGCAGATTTCACCATGCAATAAGGGGATTTATCATCAGCCAATGGACATATCGATCTACCAGACGGCGATCGATAACGGGAAAATGCTTGGGGGGATCAGCCCGGACCACAGTAAGATCTTTTTCACGTAAATTACAGTCCGATCGGGCATTGTTTTGATAGCCATCCAGGCGATCGGCCTATGTGGCTAGTTAGACGAACACGGTTATTGGTAATCAATAATAATAAACGACGTCCCCTGCCCCCCCCTTTCATGCATACATGCTTTGGGATAGTCCCGATCATATGCAGTTTGAGTTATTTCTGTAGCATCTGTAAAACGGAAATGCCATTGGATATAACGTTAGCAGCTATTAGCCCTATATCTAGCCTTCCAGAAAATATACTAGTCCCAAATCCCGTATAACGCTTATATTCACGGCGCTATAAAATGAGAACCTATTGATGATTTTTTTTTTCTTTAAGCCATTTTGAAGGGACGGTTTATGGACTCAATTGACAATGAGAATGGACAGATAGCAATACTATAAAGTAAAGATTTAGCTGTACAAACAGCCCCACGTTTGTTTACATTCCCCGGTCCCCTTGACATTAATTAGACTCAGCCCAATAGCCCCGAATGTGTTAATGTGAAGATATTGACTGTCATACCCTATGGATGTTTTTGGGATTATATTATTTCCTTTGTTAAATGTTTTTCCCAGAAGTCAGCCAGTATGCTAATGCGACCTAAGTGGGAGTGTTGAGATCAGAGGCTCTGTGTAGGATTGTTAGTAACTGTCTAACTGTACATATGGCTGTTTACACTAGTAACTGTTTACCTGCATATAATTGTCTCCACCAGTGACTGTCTAGTTGCATATATATCTGTTCCCACTAGAGGGCGCTCTAGGTGGAGCCACCCAGGTACTCCACCTTGTGGCGAGTATAAAAGCAAAGGTATACTCCCATTTCGTTCTCTCCCCAAATGTCTCTCAGTGAGAGAAGACCATGTATGTTACTGCTGCTCTTTCCATGTGAATAAAAAGAAACTACGCCAGTTCAGGCTCAAGATAGAAACCATGCCTCTTGACCACATTATTGTCACCCTATAGCCGAATTCTGTTAACACTCCGCCTCAATCAACTCATTATTTATGTCCGTTCTTACATTAAAAACCAAATCTGCCTTAACATAAACACAGACACCACCGCCTTTGCGGTTCCTATCTTTCCTAACAACAATAAAATTTTCCATTTCAATTTCGGAGTCTGTTATTGAGTCATCCAGCCAGGTTTCACTGCAGAAGATTATAGATACTTTACTCTGGAGATAATCCAGAGTTCATGAAGCTTGGGGAGAAGACTTAGAGTATTTATGTGTAGAAAATGAAGGCCCTTGGATTTGCAAAGCGGGTCTAGGATATTGGTGACAGACGGAGAATCACTGATGACAGGCGGGTTGAACGGGGAGCCTGTGGGCCTGACGATGCAGACACTTTGATCCCCTGGCGCGTGGGGTCCATACATGTTTGTTGCTAGGCACATAGGACCCTGTTGATATCAGTAATCAAATGTATTTTCTAAACCATTTGGAGCTGGGCTTGTCAGCTGGGAGGCCACCAGAGTGTGATTTCGACAGCGCTGTGGAGGAGGGAAGGGTGGGGGGCATATCGCTTTGTGGGGCAGAGTTGGTGGCTGCGGGGCCTTGCGTTTGATAAGGGGGGTGAGTTTAATTCCGGCGCTTATGAAGTCATTCATGTCGTTGGTGAATTCGAGGAGACGTATTGGGGACAGGGAGAAAGATGGAGAGAATGGTGGGGCTTCATCCTCACTGTCCTCCTCCCCATTGTCAATGATGGACCTCTCTGTCGCAACCTCCTCCCGGAGATTGTTGTGTTCTTCAGTTGTTATGATTCCATCACTAGCTGCCTCGCTATCACTGCTGCCAGCTTAGAGTTGGGTCGTTTTGATATCCTCTCCACCAGCCTCAGAGGGGGGGGGGGCATTGTTTTGATAGCCATCCAGGCGATCAGCCTATGTGGCTAGTTAGACGAACACGGTTATTGGTAATCAATAATAATAAACGACGTCCCCTGCCCCCCCCTTTCATGCATACATGCTTTGGGATAGTCCCGATCATATGCAGTTTGAGTTATTTCTGTAGCATCTGTAAAACGGAAATGCCATTGGATATAACGTTAGCAGCTATTAGCCCTATATCTAGCCTTCCAGAAAATATACTAGTCCCAAATCCCGTATAACGCTTATATTCACGGCGCTATAAAATGAGAACCTATTGATGATTTTTTTTTTCTTTAAGCCATTTTGAAGGGACGGTTTATGGACTCAATTGACAATGAGAATGGACAGATAGCAATACTATAAAGTAAAGATTTAGCTGTACAAACAGCCCCACGTTTGTTTACATTCCCCGGTCCCCTTGACATTAATTAGACTCAGCCCAATAGCCCCGAATGTGTTAATGTGAAGATATTGACTGTCATACCCTATGGATGTTTTTGGGATTATATTATTTCCTTTGTTAAATGTTTTTCCCAGAAGTCAGCCAGTATGCTAATGCGACCTAAGTGGGAGTGTTGAGATCAGAGGCTCTGTGTAGGATTGTTAGTAACTGTCTAACTGTACATATGGCTGTTTACACTAGTAACTGTTTACCTGCATATAATTGTCTCCACCAGTGACTGTCTAGTTGCATATATATCTGTTCCCACTAGAGGGCGCTCTAGGTGGAGCCACCCAGGTACTCCACCTTGTGGCGAGTATAAAAGCAAAGGTATACTCCCATTTCGTTCTCTCCCCAAATGTCTCTCAGTGAGAGAAGACCATGTATGTTACTGCTGCTCTTTCCATGTGAATAAAAAGAAACTACGCCAGTTCAGGCTCAAGATAGAAACCATGCCTCTTGACCACATTATTGTCACCCTATAGCCGAATTCTGTTAACACTCCGCCTCAATCAACTCATTATTTATGTCCGTTCTTACATTAAAAACCAAATCTGCCTTAACATAAACACAGACACCACCGCCTTTGCGGTTCCTATCTTTCCTAACAACAATAAAATTTTCCATTTCAATTTCGGAGTCTGTTATTGAGTCATCCAGCCAGGTTTCACTGCAGAAGATTATAGATACTTTACTCTGGAGATAATCCAGAGTTCATGAAGCTTGGGGAGAAGACTTAGAGTATTTATGTGTAGAAAATGAAGGCCCTTGGATTTGCAAAGCGGGTCTAGGATATTGGTGACAGACGGAGAATCACTGATGACAGGCGGGTTGAACGGGGAGCCTGTGGGCCTGACGATGCAGACAC
Organism: Notolepis coatsorum; assembly: GCF_963971535.1. Taxonomy (NCBI): domain Eukaryota; kingdom Metazoa; phylum Chordata; class Actinopteri; order Aulopiformes; family Paralepididae; genus Notolepis; species Notolepis coatsorum. Next base: position 199,926,097 of record NC_140167.1, on the reverse strand, counting down.
TTTGATCCCCTGGCGCGTGGGGTCCATACATGTTTGTTGCTAGGCACATAGGACCCTGTTGATATCAGTAATCAAATGTATTTTCTAAACCATTTGGAGCTGGGCTTGTCAGCTGGGAGGCCACCAGAGTGTGATTTCGACAGCGCTGTGGAGGAGGGAAGGGTGGGGGGCATATCGCTTTGTGGGGCAGAGTTGGTGGCTGCGGGGCCTTGCGTTTGATAAGGGGGGTGAGTTTAATTCCGGCGCTTATGAAGTCATTCATGTCGTTGGTGAATTCGAGGAGACGTATTGGGGACAGGGAGAAAGATGGAGAGAATGGTGGGGCTTCATCCTCACTGTCCTCCTCCCCATTGTCAATGATGGACCTCTCTGTCGCAACCTCCTCCCGGAGATTGTTGTGTTCTTCAGTTGTTATGATTCCATCACTAGCTGCCTCGCTATCACTGCTGCCAGCTGAGAGTTGGGTCGTTTTGATATCCTCTCCACCAGCCTCAGAGGGGGGGGGGGGGGGGGGGGGGGGGGGGGGGGGGGGGGCGCGACCTCGGCAGATAGGAGTTGTTTGTCTGTTGTTTGGGAAACTTGTGATCCGACCTTGTGGCACACCAAGCGTGTAGAACACATTGGAGTAGAACAGTTTTGCACCTTGCTTGTTCAGGTGGATTCCATCTGCAAAGAGGTGTCTGCGATCCCAGAAAAACTTGAAATTGTCAATAAAATCCATAGATTCATTGATACATGTGGTTGAAAGCCATTTGCTCACTTACTACCCAGCTTTGTAGTGGTTTGGGGGAATAGTACAGTAGGTAAGCATATTTAAGGGGACCGCAAGGATGGTATACTGGTGGATGGTGTCCGAACGATTATGGTGGGCCGGTCTGGGCCAAAAATGCCAGGGCCGATTTTTGGTCCCAGTCCAGCCCTGCTTAGCAGCGGGGCGCGGAGGAGGTCCCAGCCCCATGGACCACTCAAGGCAGGCTTGCCGCCGAGTCCAGGAGCCAGGACCCGACAAAAAGGACCTGGTGAGGTCAACGAGGCCGTGGAGGAGTCTGATTTCCACCTCTATGTGCATTCCTGACTTGTCATATAGGAAAGATCACTAAAATGGGGAATTTCTCGTCCCTGCATCTAATGGCACTCATGTGCTCGATAATACGTGTTATGACTTGTCTAGATGTTTTGCCTACATATTGGAGATTACATCCACAAGTGACCATGAAGTAGGTTGGTCCTCACTGGCAGAGGGGCAAAATAAACATTGATATCCGTTCATATTATAATTAATCTTATAAGGCCTTATATTATTACAAAGTTGCTAGATTGGAAATTCAATGCTTGCTAGAAATCAATATCCCACTATCTCATGGACAGTTTAAAAACATGATTTCAAATCTCCCTACTTCAGTCTGCAACTGTTTTCCTTATCTTTATTTATTTATATATGTAATATGCCTGCTGTAATCTTGACAGCGTTGTAAATGAGGGAAACCTCAATACAATTAATTAAACGTCAAACTGTGCAGAACAGAGATTGTTTTTGTATAGGCCTGCTGTATAGGTCTGTAACACTGTAAGACTTCAGCTCAGGACATTGCTACCACTATCACAATGCCTTCCATAGAAATGTTCTAGCTTGACAACATAAACATTCTAAACAGGCCCATGATTTCCTGTAGTGTTTGCTAATAACATGTACTAGTGAGGTTATTCCTCTGGTCTAAGACAGTACACAAATATTAGTGAAAATGAGCAACTCTCTCCCAAATCCAATAACAAGTACTAAAACTCAAACTTGTGAGAAAAGAGTAGTACTTGTGAAGTCCGATGATACAGAAGTCTCTTTGCAGACTACTGTACGTCTCGGGAGGAAGCCTTTAACAGGTGCAATAATTGTGTCATAAAGGCACAAATATAAAGTCTGAAGCTGTTTTTTATAGATGACACAGAGCACCCAGAGCACTGAGTTCATAGATTTTCTGTTTTAGAATAAAGTTCATTTGGATATAAAAAAAAAACTAAATCAGTCTCCCATTCATTGTCAGTGGAGAAGCCCCAGACCTTTGATGACATCACAAGTTAGATTTTTACTTCTCTGGTTCCTGGCTTTGGGTGAGAATAGCTCACGTTCACAGATATACTGTCTTAGGCCATGGAAAAAACAGGTTAAAATTCAAACATTCAAAATGTTCCCCTTTAAGGCCTTACATTTTTTTTGTAACATTAAAAGAAAATAGCCACTTCTGTGTTCTGTGGAAACTGCAAGTTAAGCAACAACAACAACTTATTATTCTGTATGATTCTGCCCTCTGGCACGCCTCCAGCATGAACGTGCCTGCCCCCATATAGAGGTTGGTTTCCCTCAAATCAATTCACTATCACCGTTCCGTTGGAGATTAACGCATGCAGGATTGCTCAAGAGGAGTGTGATTTTACCCGTTGTAAGACCTGGTAAGGTTTACTTTGGTTTCAGTTGTGATTTGGTATTAACCTATGTCTGACTCAGTCCTGGTGAAATATTAATCTTTACATAGGTTCTTGCAGGAATTGTGTAGCAGCCAACAGTGAATCGACCATGGAAATCATGGATATTGATCATAGTAAAAATGGCTACAGGTCATTGGATGGAAACAGCTTTAAACATTCAGGTATAAAAAATGATCCACTCATTTACATAATGAATGCAAGCATACACATGTATCCCCCTGCATAAAAGTCCTTTATTATAAGGTACCTCATATCTGCTTCCTACATGATTCAGTGTACGAGTTGAGGAAGAGACCTGTCAGAGTGGCTGCGGTGTGCCTGGGGCTGCTGTGTGCCCTCCTACTAGCTGGGCTCATCGGACAGAGCGCTCACTGTGAGAACTTCATACACTTGTTGTTAAATGTTAAATGTATTTTCCAGTGCCATAATAATAATAATAATAATAATAATAATAATAATAATAATAATAATAATAATAATAATAATAATAATAATAATAATAATAATAATAATAATAACTTCGTTTTATATAGCGACTCTCAGAGGACCCAAGGTCGCTTTACATAGGGGGGGGGGGGGGGGGGGGGGCGAGATGACAAATTAACAAACATAGTGGACAGACACAACATATACATATAAAGTGAGAAAGTTAGGGTTGATTATGATTACGATAAGATCACTGTTCTGGGGGCATTTTTGTGCTCATCAGTATTCTACCATTTCTCTTTTGCAGTCAACAACATGGAGAAAAGCCGACAAGACAAATATAATGCCATGACTCAAGATAGAGATAACCTACAGCAGAATCTGACCACTGTGAGCAAAGAAAATACGCAGATACAAAATGCCAGAGACAGGTTACAGGACACAAACAATGGCTTGACAACGGAAAGAAACACTCTAAGAACCAGTCAAATGCAACTCCAGAGCAGTAACAATGCTCTAATCAGGGATAAAGAACAGCTAACCAGAGATAAGGAACAGCTCAAAGCTAGCCGTGCCCAATTACAGACAGATACAGACAGACGTTACGAACAGGTGATAGGAGACAGAAACCAGGCTCGGAGCGGTCGTGACTCGATGACAAAGCAGAGGGACCAGTTACAGAACAAGTACAACAATCTCACAAGATCACGAGAGCAGTTACAGAGCAGTTGCAATGCTATAGTTAAGACATTCGAAGAGTTACAAATCAGCCACAACTTTAGCAACAGTGAGAAAGAGCAGATGGAGAAGAGTCACATGAACTTGACGGCAGACATGATCACATTACAGGGCAATTACAGAACTCTTGTTGAAGCTAGAGACCAGCTGCAGGCAGGTTACACCACCGTGATGGACGAGAGAGACCAGTTACAGATCAGTAGCAAGAACATAACGGAGGAGACAGACCAGTTAAGGGACAATTACAACAACCGGACTCAACAGATGGAACAGCTACAAGCCAGGTGTCACAACATCACGACAGAGAGAGACCAGCTACAAGCGACATTGAACGCCACGATTGCAGGTACGAAAAAATTAAGACTAAATAATGATGCCTTTGAGGAGGAGTGCTAAGACATGGTAATGATTTTACTTACATTTGTGATGTCATCAGGTGACTTTTTGTAGTCCATAGACCTCTCGCGGGTGACGTATTTTCTGGCTCTCTAGTCTTTGCTGCTATAGGGAAATTAATACTATTATTAATAGATCGCTCCTAGCTTCGTCTGCTGTGGTTCATGCAGCTGTGGTCCTGTGAACAAAGCCTTCTAATACATTTCTCTCTCTAATAAGGCGAGGGATATATCATTTTAAGTGGCAGTCACTAGCCAAAACTAGCAACTAGCACTACAAAAACCTAGGGGTCCGCAAGGACGACTTCAAGCTGGAAATGGTAACAACAGATGAGGTACTCAATAAACTGAGCGCCCTCCAACCTAACAAGGCCACTGGCCATGACAACATCCCCTCCAAATTCCTCAGAGACTCAGCAGCCGCCATCACCCCAATCATCACACACATAATAAACCTCTCCATAAAACAGGGACATGTCCCCAAGGACTTCAAAATTGCGAGGGTGACCCCTCTGCACAAAAAGGGCAGCAAATTAGACCCAGGCAACTACCGCCCTGTTTCTATTCTCACCTCCATCTCGAAAGTCATGGAAAAAATTGTCTACGAACAGGTCGAAAAGTACCTAGCGGAAAAAAATCGAATCTACGAATTCCAATCTGGCTTCAGAACATCCCACTCCACTGACACATGCCTTCTCTATTTGAATGACCACATCAAACAAGAGGTGGACGCAGGCAAATACTGCGGCATGGTCATGCTGGACCTACAAAAGGCCTTTGACACGGTCAATCACTCCATTCTGATTGACAAGCTAAAAGCAATTGGTTTTGATAGTCTATCAGTGAGCTGGATGCAATCCTACCTTGAGGGAGGGAACAGATGGTGGAGGTAAACGGTACCCTATCCCCTCCCCTCACAGTGAGCTGTGGTGTTCCACAAGGAAGCATACTAGGACCGCTACTGTTCCTAATTTTTGCAAATGACATGTCGTCAGCTTGTGACTGCAACTTGTTCCTGTTTGCGGACGACTCAGCCCTGCTGGTCTCTGACAAGAACAAGTTACAGGTTGAAAAAACCCTCAGCTCGGAACTAGGCAGAATCTGCATATGGCTCGCTGATAACAAACTATCATTACACATGGGCAAAACAGAGTCCATTATCTTCGGTTCAAATAACAAACTCAGCAAGACCGACGGCTTCTCAGTTACAGTGGGTGACAATATTGTCACAAGGAAAGATGAAATTACCTACCTGGGTTCCATCCTAGAGGCTAATCTCTCCTGTGACAAAATGGCATCCAATGTAATAAAAAAAGTCAACCAACGAACTCGATTCTTGTACCGGATCTCCTCTCTGGTAAACAAGAATACCCTGAAGACTCTGGCAGGAGCACTCATTCAGGGGTACTACGACTATGCTTGCACCTCATGGTACCAAAGCACCTCAAAGGCGCTAAAAACAAAATTACAAACATCTCAAAACAAACTGGTCAGACTACTGCTTGACCTTACTCCTAGAACCCACCTCACCCCTGCCCACTTTGACAACCTAGGATGGCTTAGAGTAGACGACAGAGTACAGCAACTTGCAATGGGCCTGGTCTACAAGATACACTACACGACCAAGGTACCCATGTACATGTCAAAATACTTCCCAAAGGTCAGTGAATACCACGATCACAACACCAGAGGGAGCTCCACAAATCATGTTAAACCCAGATTCGGCTCAAATAAGGGACTAAACACGTTTCGCAATTATGCCACATCCATGTGGAACGCCCTACCCAAAGCTGTAAAGGAATGTGGATCACTACCCACTTTCAAAACCTCTCTCAAGGGACACCTACGGGAGACTGCAATTCAACACTGGCCCCTGTAAATATCCTAACCCAACCCCCTCCAATGTACAGTCATTTACCTAGTATGGTTTTGTCAATAGTCCAATGTACAATTTTGTTTGTTTGTACAGTGTCTCCCCCCCCCCCCTCATTGTACAGTTTTGCTTGTTTATACAGTGTGCCCCCCCCCCCCCCAACCACCTCCAATGTAGATTACCCAGTATGGTTGTCAATATCCCAGTGTACCCAACCCCCCCACCCAACCTCCTCCAATGTACAGTTTCTACGTCAAATGTATATACTCCCTTTTCCTGACTCCTTCTGTATCACAAACAGTACTGTATTTGCAAATCTGGTATGTCATAAATGTATAGATGTAGCAGTACTGACTATCTGTATGTCATGTATGTCATATATGTCCTGATGAATTGAAAATGGGGGACCCTGATGTAAACAAGACGAAAGTCTTTCTCTGGTCTGCATCCCCTTAACAATTGTGTGTATTGAGCTGTACTGTATTGTACCCATTCTGCAATCTGTTAATAAAGTTTTCAATCAATCAATCAATTGTAGATAAGGTCGTCACCTGGCGTCCCCAGTGCCACAACATTCTCTGCAACATCTGGTCATTTAGGGTTAAACATTGGAACATTAACACAAATGAATGGAAGTGGATACGGACCACTAGCCTATAGCATACAACTCCAGGAGAGTTGTTTTTGGCCAACAGATACGCTAGTTGGTCTGTAGCCGCTTCCGATTAATTTGTGCTAAGCTAAGCGTATTTCCCATAGTGTCGGTATGTGTTCCCCTAACATGTGCTTACATCAGAGACGTGAAGGAACTGATGCATGGAACTCCCTATAGCTACTTCTGTCACCAGCTCTGGGGAAATAAGCAGACATGGCACTCTACAAAATTGCTTATACTGTACCAGTAAAAGTATGGACGCTTATTTGATTGAGCAAAATATTTTCAATGTTTAGGGTCTTAGAAACATATTGACATTTTAACTAGGAATGTTATTCAGTGGATCTTTTTTCTTATAGGGATTTTTTGTTATATTTTGGGTGCATATACTGACATATTTCACCTTTTTCTTTTAATATTTCCAAAAGACAAGGGTAAACTATAGGCTAACAATTTGGCTGGTTTTGACAGAGACGATTATATTTACATTATTTAAATTGACTTTCCTGATATTTAAGCAGTTGATTGCTATTGTCAGTTGTGCTAATGACTTGCGTTGAGTTTGCAGTGAGGACATGGCCTCCCATTCATTTCCCATTCATTCATTCCCTCTTTGCTTACATGACTTCACATGTGCAATTTCCATGAAATTGAGTGTGAAACCCTTCCTTCACATGACGATGACGATGGAAAATGACACATGTGCAATTGTGTATACAGTAAGCCATAATCACATGGTGTTAGGATGTGGCCGAGCGGTGGAAAAATAGTCTCAGGCAGGTTGTCATCACCAGTGTTTTGTTTTTATTTCTTCTTTTCTTTTGTTCCCCAGTGGAAAAACAGGCTGCAGTACAACTATATACAATAACATAGCATTTACATACAAAGAAATGCCATTTGAAAATAAGAGCAAAAATACTAAACTATTAAACTTTTCAAACAAACTAGACCCTTGGCTATGAGAACTAGCTCCATCACGGCTGTGTCTCTTTCTCTAGCCTGCTTCTACTTCTCCCTGAGAGGAGCTTCTATCCCAGGCTTTATCCTGGAAGCTCCTCATACAGAGACAAACCAAAAATCAATAAACAAACAACTAACACCTTAAATAATTCTAATTCCATACCAAGCTATCACCACAAAACACTAGACAGTGTTTAAGGCACTTTAACTCATTCTGCGCCATCGCTTAATGCGCCAGGGGGCGCATTAAAATATATCTTAAATTATAGCTATGGGTCGATTGTCAGTGAGTTGCTTCCAGTCAACATGTACAAAACAGATTGTGTTTTTTCATCCGTAGATTTCCGTTTTATACCGTTTTGAATACGAGTATAGTTTTGGTGATTCTTAGTAATCCCAGGAAAAGACGCGATAATAGCCCTTTAGTGGAATACACTCAACACGTTGTCATTTTTCGCCTGATTATCGAATCTTCCTGAAATCAACGCTAGATTATCATTATTATCCTTCCTCATGCATACATGAAATGGTCCTCGTAGCGAGGCGCTCCCCCCGCCACCTCCTGCACTCAACGGTAAACAGCCACACACACACACAGACACACACACACACACACACACACACACACACACACACACACACACACACACACACACACACACACACACACACACAGACAGCGTCGATCGCGGTAGAAAGAAATATCAGATCAACGCAAGATTTTATATATAGTGTTCTTACCTGGTCTCTGATGTAATGCAAAAGAAATAATCGAATTATCTGATCGCCATTCCAAGTACTGCTCATGGAGGTCCGTCCCACATTACCGAGCGTTACACATGAACGGGCGGGCGGGGTTACTGTTCCATACCATCGTTGTAAAGGCCTGCCTCGTCTGAGTATTTAAACCCTGCCCGCATGGTATTTGCCCTTTTGCAAGCTCAGACCCATTCCCAATGATAACATCAGGCTGGATGGATGAAAATGTATGGATATAGCTAATAAAAGAAATAACGATTAAAAGCCGACTATACTCGTGATTGGCGCTGAGCGGTTGGCTAGTTAACCCGACTATACTTGTGACTGGCATTGAATGAGTTAAGACTCTATTCCCTTCTCATTATGAATCCCCCCCCCTCCTCTGTACTCTACTACACTTGGTACCTTCCGGATCTCCCCTCTATGGTCACTGCCATTAACGTTAGCATGTAAGCTAACGACAACAACAATGGCGTCATATACTTTTTCTAACAGGATGTGAGTGACGGTTCACCCTTCTCATTGGTTGAAAATGGCCTTCATGTTTGTACATCGCCATCTGTTGCTTTGGCATTGTACTACATGTATATTACATCAGTGTTAAACCACTGTGAGCGGCCCGGAGTGGATTGGAGCGGAGGAGAACTCTCGCTCCGGACGTCGCGCCGACCCATTTTAAAACCCACTCCGTCGCTCACGTCAAAACTGCCCGCTCCGCTCCCCGCGCCGCTCACACGCCGCGCCGCTCACATGGCCTGGCGGCTACTACTGAAAACTGTACAACGTGAGAAAAGCAATACAGGCCAACACTTCAGACAGCCGCTGTCTTTTCCTCTTCTTATTCGAAGAAAAAAGGGAAAAAGGCAACACGCGTCCCTCTTCAGAACGGTGTTTACCAGACACAGCGGTGTCGGCAGCAAGCCCCTCGTTGTACGCAGGCTATAGCCGACCTGAGCATGGAGATATTATCATAACGAGCACCAAGCTCACCTCCCTCGCACCGGGTGTTTTTCATCTTGAAAAGCGGGGCCAGCACAACGACAGTGGGTATCCGTTTGTCCAGAGACCCGGGGAATTGAATCGCAGATTCTGAATCACGGCCCCAGGAAAACAAAGCTACGACTTCACTTGAGGAGGAGCTAATGTTATCGTGGGGCATCAAACTAGAACCCCCTCCACACCGCTAAGGGGCAGCGAAAAGGATCCTAGCCTTGAGCCGACCTTCGTAAGCTGTGTAGTTGTTCCCCCCACAACCGACACACCTGGCGCCCGCATTGCAAAAAACATCACCCGCCCAGAGAGGCCGTCAGCCCTCACACGGCCGATCGCCTCCCAAGCAAAGTGTCCAGCTGCAGAGCCGGAGGCAATGCCGGCGGGGATTGCTCAGCGACGCGAGCCCCTAAAGCGAAGCGCCGGTGGAGGTCAGAATGCTCATCATCTTCTAGACACTCCGGTGGTGAAGACATTATCGCCATATTTCCTCGAAAGATTGTGAGAGAGAAAACAAAGATATAATGTCAACACAGCTCCTTTTCTCCAAACGTAACTCCTTTCAAATAACTATTTCGGCACTAAACTAAAGTGGTGTATACAGTCACTTTTCGGTGGTGAAAATAGGGAAGTAGCTGTTAGTGTGGCCACGACCCCGCTTATGTAGAGGAGCGGATGTGGGTGTGGCCAGGCGGATGGGTGTGTACATGTGGAGAAAAATTATTCAGTGCTAGATTGGATAAAGGGATAGTTCCACTAGAGTGCAGAGCGTAAGCTATATGATAATATAACAGGGTATTTTGGTATTTGCTAAACAATTCAAATAATATTTAATATAAATAATATTCAACAGAATGTGTTTGTCTTTTATGTATTTGCATGGGCTTTACCAGCATACATGTAAGATACAAACAATGACAAAGGCCTAAGCTAAATGTTAGCATGACCACATGGGGACCAGGGCTAAATCAATTAAGAATGCTATTGGTAATAATTATAATTCAGATAACCCATTAACCATACACAACTATCACAATTCTATGCCGGCAATATGTTATTATAAATAGAAGAGTGGTGTGTGTATAGCCAATGTGCATCCTACTTATAGGGCATGGGATAGCCCCATGCCACATGGGACCATATAAAACACACAATGTATGTGCTAGCTAAGATTGGTCAGGTTTATGGATAAAAGAAAATCATGAATAATGAATGCTTTGCTTTTTTGACTGCAAGAAATGGTCTAAAAATACATCATCACTAAAAAGCCGGACTGGAAAGATAGGCAATGTAATTGATCTGCCTGTTTCTCAATATATATATATATATATATATATATATATATATATATATATATATATATATATATATATATATATATATATATATATATATATATATATATATATATATATATATATATATATATATAATATATTTAATATTTTGTTTGTTTAATCTCTCAAACCTGTAGGGACCTGTCCTCCTAACTGGAGGAAGTTTCAGAACAGCTGCTACTTCATTTCTATTGTAAAAAGAAACTGGTTCAGAAGCAGAGATGCATGTCGAGCCCTGGGAGCTGACCTTGCAATCATAACTAGCCAACAAGAAATGGTACAGTATGTGTGTGTGTCTGGATGTGAGGGTGTTTGTGAATGTGTGTAAATAAATGTGTGATTGTGCATGTGCGTATCTAATTATTGCACATGTTTGTGTCAATGATGACCATTATAATGCTTTCAATAGATTTTTTCTTTCCCTCAAGACATTCATCAATGGGTTGTTTAGTTCTGACGAACACGTCTGGATTGGCCTGACTGACAACAGAGTAGAAGGGGCCTGGACATGGGTGGACAACACGAAATTGAGCCCGACAAGCAGGTAAGATATTTTATGCAGACTTCTGTGTCGCTGAAACCATGACTTCCCTGGCTGTACTGAACTATCATCCATGGGTTTGGTTTTAAAGGGATATAGCTCAGATCTTTGGAACCCCATCTCTATTTACTTTTCCAACGATGATGTTGATTGGTCGAGTCCTTCCTCAGCACAATCCCCACGGTTCCTCATACTAACCAATCAACATCATCATTGGCAAATAAGAAATAGGGCTTAAGTTTAAAAAGTCACAACATTCATGGCAGAAATATTATTTTCCTTTTTTATATGACTCTTTTACAGGTTCTGGGCCAAAAACCAGCCAAACAATTATGGGGACGAGCAGGACTGTGCAGAATTCTGGCCCGATATGCAAAATGGAAGCTGGAATGATGACAACTGTATAACAGAAGCACTATCGATTTGTGAGATGTCCCTGAACTGAGGGCCAGTGTGTGGTATATAGCCTACTGGTGGTCTTACTCAAGTGTCATAGGGTGGCTCAAAGGGGCACTTTACCAAAGAACAATGCTGTTTTAGCACATAATCTCACACACATCCACACACGTATTGAGAGTAAATACATTTTAATATGGCCACCAGTGATGTCATTGGGGACCAGTGATGCCACAGAATACTTTAAAAAGTAATCTAGTTACTTTACTGATTACTTTTTAATTTTTTAATTTTTTTTCCATTCAGATGTGACAGCTGAAAACACTGCATCTTAAAAAAGGGATATTTCACTTTAATTGAACTTGTGAAAATGCGGCGGTCTTGCCTCATACCAAAGGTCACCTACTACAAGTAAAAGTCAGATTTATACCCGACGAGGCTTTGTGAAGGTGTTGCCGGTACCGGCATGGGGCAAGGAGCCTACGTTGCACTTCTCCAAATATTTAACTGCACGCAGGGCGACATTAGATTTCGTTGACTTTTAATTAATGTTACTTATCCTGCCTTCTGTTAGGATAGGACTCTGCGTTGCGTTGTTGGATGTTGAAGTAAAGTCACTCGAATTAAATCTCCCCTTGCTATAATATACGATGATATATGCAGATATAGTCTGTAGTCTGTGGCAGTTGCAATATCATTAAGCTGAGAAGTGGATACTCTCACTACTGAAGTGCCTACTCTCTCCTCCATTTGAAAACTGAAGAGGGCTACTGAAGAAGCCTGCTCTGCTCCAAGCTGAAATACCAAAGACAATTTGTTATCACCCTCTCCTTTGGTTATCTCCCTTTCTGGCGCCTAGAGTTCAACACAACCTCGGTTCTCCTAGATTCGTTCCCCCTGCGAGAGACACCATCTGGATACTAGTCTAGCTAGACTAAAATGTTGACACTTGACATATCAGGTCAGGAAAAAAGAGTAGAGTTGTTCCTTTCTTATCAACACTTGTCTTGGCTTAAGGTTCAAGTGAACAGATGTATATATTTGTGGTAATGGTTTCATCTTCTTTTTTTTTCTTTCTTTCTTTTTCATATTTTTTTTTTCTTTCATTTTTTGGAAGAAAAGGCACAGGTACAGGCATACAATGCACATAAAACATAAATGTAAATTTATTTGCCAATTACACGCATTGGCTTGCCCCTTGCCTCATTTAAAATAAAAAATCCTACCCCCTAACCCAGGGGTCGGCAACCTGCGGCCTCGAGGCCGCATGCGGCTCTTTAGCCAATCAGCTGTGGCTCCCTGGCCCAATTTTTTTTTTTTTTTTTTTTTTTTGAGATCGATGTCATACTGTGACACTGAAATGAAAAAATATTTCATCAACTAAGATATTTAGTCAATAAAAGGCTTACCTGTATGCCTGATATGTGGTGAGAAATTTGCGAACAATGAAAATGTTACTTTTTATTTTATAGATTTTCCACAAATAAGGGAAGGACTCTAATAGAGCTGCATAGTTCAGGGTTTTATTTCAAAGTAGGTCTACAGATGCCAGTGTTTTTTCTCCTTTTCTGTGTGTTATTTCAAAGTAGGTCTACACATGGTATTCTTTTTTCAAAGTGGACAATTTCTATTTTATAAATGTTCCACAACCAGTTCCACAGCCAGTTGTTTTTCTCCTCTTCATAAGAGTTTGAGGTTTACTTTCTATTTTATAAATGTTCCACAAATAAGGGAAGGACTCAAATATACCTGAATAGTTCAGGGTTTTATTTCAAAGTCGGTCTACAGACACCAGTGTTTTGTCTCCTCTTCTGTTGTTTTATTAAAAAATAGGTCTACACAGCCAGTTGTTTTTCTCCTCTTCATAAGAGTTTGAGGTTTTCCTTTGGTAAAAACAGGTAAAAACAGCAATTAAAAAGTCAAATGTTTTCTTTTTGTTGCTTTATAATCCCAGTAATGCAATGTCTACAGATGCCAGTGTTTTTTCTCCTTTTCTGTGTGTTATTTCAAAGTAGGTCTACACATGGTATTCTTTTTTCAAAGTGGACAATTTCTATTTTATAAATGTTCCACAAATAAGGGAAGGACTCAAATATACCTGAATAGTTCAGGGTTTTATTTCAAAGTCGGTCTACAGACACCAGTGTTTTGTCTCCTCTTCTGTGTTTTATTAAAAAATAGGTCTACACAGCCAGTTGTTTTTCTCCTCTTCATAAGAGTTTGAGGTTTTCCTTTGGTAAAAACAGGTAAAAACAGCAATTAAAAAGTAAATTGTTTTCTTTTTGTTGCTTTATAATCCCAGTAATGCAACAAACTGTGTGCTATAAGTATAAAGTATAATAAATCGCAAATTACTTTGGGTATGCAATTGTCAGGCGTTTTATGCTAAATGTGGGGTATGCTTGGGGATATATAAAACGTTATACACTGTGTTATCTTCATTTTAAGGGTAAATATGTTGTGCGGCTCCCTGAGCATTTTATTTTGTGGGACGGGGGAAAATTGGCTCTTTTGATAGTAAAGGTTGCTGACCCCTGCACCAACCACCGTTGACAATTTATTTAAAAAAAAAAAAAAAAAAAAAAAAAAAAAAAAAAAAAAAAAATAATAATAATAATAATAATAATAATAATAATAATAATAATAATAATAATAATAATAATAATAATAATAATAATAATAATAATAATAATAATAATAATAATAATAATAATAGTAACCCCCCCCCAACCCACCCCATCATAGGCCTGACCTTTACTGATTACTTGATTATCAAAGTAACTTAGTAGGTTATGAAGTCGTCGTTGTCCCCCCTGCTGCTGCCACAACATAAGAATGACAACAGTTTTTTTTTTTTAAATAATGCTTTATTGAAAGTGCATAATGTCATAAATCATGATCGGCTGCTCAGACAGGTCATCATGAGACGTCATCAGCCATCAGGCCATATAAGGTCACAGCTGTCCACTGCTCAGGCACTCTAGGACAGTGGTTCCCAAACGAAATAAAATAGAAAATGTATATAATATAATTTTAATTAAAAATAAAATTGTAAAACCGTGTAATATAAAACATGGTATTATAGTTTGTTATTCTCATGTGTGTGTGGCTGTGTGCGTGCGTGCGCGAGCGAGCGCACGTCCCATCTCCGGTCTAGCTGACTGTACCCCTGGCACTCTTATCATCAGCATTATGAGATAGTAACTAAATAGTAATGCACAGCCACTTGGAAAAGTAACTGTAATCAGATTACTGGCTTGTAAAAAGTAACAAGTTAGATTACTATTTACTGAAAAAAGTAATCAGATTAGAGTAACTAGTTACTTATTAACTAGTAGGGCTGACCCCTATTAGTCGATTAGTCAACCAATCGGTCGAAAGGAGCCGTAGTCTACTGGCCAACCTCTTAGTCGAATATATAAAAAAATATATATATATTTATAATTTTTTTTTATCATTCTTTCCAAAAGAAAAGAGGCCTAGAGTGGCTAACGCTAATGGCACGCATACCAGAGGCTAACTGCCTACGAAAACAGGCACAGAGGCACTGAAAGAGGATTTCACCCATCTAATGAACACACTAGACTAGACAAATATCAAGATGTATCCATCAGTGGACCAATTGCATGCTTTTGCAGAGGACAAGAAGCCTTCAGTCGACTCCTTCAGACATTAAGCACCCCCCACAGCCCAAATGGAATGATATCAAATAAAAATAAATAATAATACAATTATTTTTAAGATATTATACTTTTTTTTAGTCGACCAATAGTCGACTAACGGCACATTTTGGCCAATCATAGTCGACCATCCAAATCCTTAGTCGGGGACAGCCCTAGTAACTACTGGCATCACTGTTGGGGACATTGAATCCTTGTGTTGTGTCAATTACAGCACTAGTAATACCTTGTCTTATAGGGACTGCTACCATTTCATTGAGCTGTAATTAAAACAGCTACGATTTTTTAGATGTGTGTGAGATTATGTGCAAAATAGTATTGTTTTTGTGTGTCCCTTTAACTGGTAATATACAGTATAACGTGTATGTTGTTTATAAAAAAAAAACATTCACACTAGTGCACGTTTCCGTTGTGTTGCAAATGCTTGCATTGTCTGAAATTATAGTAGTTTGATTACATTTCCTCCTACAATGCAACTTTCTATACTTGCACTAGCATAGACATTTTTATTTTTACAAGTAGTCTTATATGGAGATTATTAATGACACGTTATTGATGTGATAATGCAAAATCAAAGCATTGTACTGACTGTAGAATTAGTATTATGATTTCATTTTTGGGTAATAATTTGTATGTATCAGATCAGCTCTTGTCTCAGCATTGCCTCTACTCTATTTAACTACTGCCTCATGATGTGATTATAATACCACACCATATGCGTATAGCATACATAAAATGATTTATCACACTGTATTTAATTTAACCCCTTAAGCCCGACGGGCCCTGTACCGGGCCGAGATTTATTTCACGTCATAAATAGATGAATACAGTCCGTATTAATTAATGTAGCGTTTTTTTTCAACTGTAGCCAATAGTAAAGACCCTAACCCTATCAAAAGAGCAGTCAAAGTGTATATTTTCAGCACTACGTTTGTTTACCAATGATTTAAGTGATATTAGCGAAATATGAGTTCATAAATATCTCAGCGCATCCCGGCAGAAACCGGATGAATTAGATGGGAGGAAGTAACACGTCATGAAAGCGTTTGTAGTCCTATTAAAGAGGAGACCCAAGGCTTTCGATCGGCTTTAAAATTTCATAAAACTACCCTCTTAACTTAAGCCCGGAGCCCTATTTTCAGAAAATCCGCCTAAAATACATACCTAAGTAAATTGAATATTGCTCCACTTCTACAAGTCCATTTGCATGTTCTTGGTATCTAGGGACATCTATGGACCTCAGTGAATGTATTCCCAGTGTCAGAAATATTGTGTCTATTAGTAGGCTTGCTTAAATTGTGAAGAAACAAAGGGGAATGTCAGAACTGCATGTGTGTATACATCACGGTCACACGGGCAAATTCACAAAGGGATTGCACGGCTTTTTCTGACGCTATGCCTGTGCAAATAGCTCCGAAACACAGTTTGCTATTCACAAAGCAAGCGCTAAGGGTGAAATACAGTGCTAATTGCGTTGCCATCAGCAGTGCGTCTCTGTGCGTCAGTGCTATTTGTGGGTATTTAAATGAGGTAATGTGGGCGGAACATGTGCCCCTTTCTTTTTTTTAAACTTTGACCATTCCGCTGGTTCTTTTTGCGTTTATCGCTTTTTCTCTGGTCAAGAATGACCGACAGAAACAGGTTGAATGGGGGTACAGATGGGGGGAAGACACTCTGAGAAAGTTACGGCTTTGTCCGGGAATCGAACTTGCTACCCTAGATCCGTGACGAGCACGGTTGTCCCCGGCGCCGAAATAGCGCTCGAGGTACGCGGTGAGCTACTGGAGCTCCCCTCATGTGCCCCTTTCTATGCAAATGGTTCTCGTCGCAAAAACACGCATTCCCAAAGATCGGCGCTAATTGCCACGCGCAGGTAAAGCAACGCTATTTATGTCTTCAGAGATTTGGTGGTAACTAAGCACATTTATAAAGGGGTGTCATTGCCAGCGTCTCAGGAGATCATGGCAGCAGTAATTGTTGCCAGGCGAAGGCATCGTACACAGGTTGCCATCTCAACAAGCAATTCTTGATCTACTCTATGAAATCAAGGATGATAGAGCCAGCCACCCAGAGATCCCATGCAATCTTATTTGTTATTTAAATATCGTTATTTAACGTTCTCGGCTTCTCCAATGTTGTCAGCGCTATTGATTGATTGAGTAACGAGATTTAGATTTTGGATCATGCTGCTATTTTTATTTGTGTTATGCATTGCTCTTGCTGCTTGTTTTATTATGTCTTTATTATGTAAAGCACTTTGAACTGCAATCCTTGTATGAAAGGTGCTATATAAATAAAGTTTATTATTATTATTATTATTATTATTATTATTATTGACTGCACTCATGTTCCAATTGTACCACCAAGTGAAAACGAACATGTTTTTAGAAATAGGAAGCAAACGTATTCAATCAACACCCAGGTAGTGTGCAACGCCAGTAATATAATGAACGAATGTGTTTGGCAAATTCCCTGGGTCTGTGCATGACAGCTACATTTTTAGGAACAGCAGTCTATACGGAATGATGCAAGACATTGATGACACAAACGTTTGTGCTGTAATATTTATTGCAAATGTGTGGGGGAAAAGTATGTGCTTTTGTATAGGTGATGGCGGCTATTCCAACTCCAGCCATGGCCATGACTCCTGTGCGTAATCCTGCCAATGTTGGAGAGGCTGCAACACATCAGAACGCGCAGTGTGATCAAGCACACATTTGGCATCTTAAAAAGCCGGTTTAGACGCCTGGTCATAGCGGTGGACCAATGCTATAGTCCCCCCAAGCACAGCACTCCTTTGGGTGCTGGGTTAGGTAATAATCACAATGAATGAATGAATGAATGAATGAATGAATGAAGTTTATTTCGAGCCATTTAGCATGTACAAAAAAACAACAACACACAAATCAAATTACAAGTTGGCCGAAAAGGTTAGGGCTAAAGCTACACGTTTATAAATGCCCTAACCCAGTGCATCATCTTAAATTTATCGTTGATCTTCGTTATCAACCAAAAAAACAAAGAAATATAATAATTAACAACAATAAAAAATTTGAACAATTGATCTAATAAATTTTATTCAAAACACATGGTTAACCATCCACAGCATACTTCTCAAGAATAAGTTGTTTGTACTTCCTTTTGAAATTAGCACTATTTTTACTTTCTTTGTAAAGCTAAAATTGTGGTTGATCATGACTCCTAAGAATGTGTTCTCATAAACTGTTTCCAAGCTAACTGTAACTGAGGGGTACAATTCCCTGACTGTATTACTAGATATGATACTTACTACCACTACCTTTGTACTTAATATTCGGCCACCCAGTACACGGCATAAATATATTATGATGAACACTGTCACGTAGATGAAACGGATCCAACACAAATGTACGAATTAGAAATAGGTCTTTATTTCTACACAGCGATGGTGTGTAGAGCAAGCACTTAATCAAATCAATCACATTTATGAATGGAAATTAGTATGCACTTTTATGGCAAGAGTATTCGTCGGTATATCAATAGAGAATGTCCAATCTCTGAAGGCGCAGGTGGTACATATACGACCTGGAATAGTTTAAGGAATAACAGCAATGATACTTTAATGATTATATACTGGACACACTAGGGGGGGTTAATCCGGTCGCTTGTAAGCCGACAGGAGTGGGAGGGGGGGGGGGGTAGAATCCGGCTGCCTCATCCGGCCAAGGGTATCCCAGGTGAACCCACTGTAGTGCCGTTCAATGCGCCGGCGATCCTTGGACCACAGATGAAAGCAGGTGGACTCTTTGTGGGCCGGCGTCCTCCAGTCCACGGAGGAGAGACGTGAAGCGACCTCGTCTTGCAGAGCGTCTCCTCACCTTGCGTCCTCTCCAGGGGGGGGGGTTTCCAACACACGGCAGTGTCGGGGGTCTTTATCCATGGAATAATCAACGTATACAAAGCATAATCCGTGCCTGGGAAGGCGGGCTGTCGTCGGTAGAATAATCCGGTATACAGGTCCACTCGCTCGTCGGCTCTGGGGCTCCTCGGGTGCAGCTTCACGTGGGGTCAACCACCCTGGATAAGCAGCCAGTTCTCTGCCCGAAACGATGGGGTGCTGACTACGGTAGTATTCTCACCGCACGAAGCACTATATATTAACAGACTATTATTAGCTTAATAGACTACGTCCAACTCGACGATATAGTGCCAAATATGACTATTCAAATATTAATATACACGATGTCTCAATACCGATGGTAGGCGAACTTGGCCTTACTCCCACACGTGGCGTCGCGGGGAGGCTTTACGTCTGTGACTCTATTGGAGGGTAAGAAACTGGACTGAAAAGGAAGTCCTACTTTAGTAGCGCAGTATATATACGCACTATGAACAAATAGTCCCATTAGTGGTGCGGTAGCCAGATTCCTACGCGGAACTAGGACTTGTTCGTACATGTGGAGCGGTACGTTTGAACTGGGTCTGAGGGGTATGGCAGCCTGGCACCAAGGTCTCGACCAATAGTAGAATGGAGACTATTATGGGATGTTCAGTAGGCTAGAATGGATATTCAATGCATATTGTACAAGGAATATACAAGGGATATCAGGGAATATTAGAGAATATACAAATACAATTAAATATATATATATAAATAAATATATATATTCGGTTTAATCTGGCCCTTCACAACAGCCACCCCCTGATTGGTCCCAGACCTAATCAGTTAAACAGAGACAGATTAATCGCGTTGTCTATTTACACATAAGGGTTTGCTGTAGGGGTCAGTCAACTTCACAAAGTCATAGGGTTATAGGGTCATGGTCATCATCGATTGTGTCTGGGAGTCGGGGCAGTTCTATGAGCCTCGCCACGGGACGGGTGTAAGTGCGACCCTGGACGAGCACTTCAGCTGCTCGGACCTTGCCGTCGGCACCGGTGATCACTTTGCTTACGCGGCCGGCCGGCCACATAGCTCTGGGCAGTGATTGATCAATAATCATGACGACTGTTCCTTCTGTCAAATTGTCTCTCTGGGCTCGCTGCAGTAGAAGCAATTCTGCTTCCTCGTAGTTAGCTGCTGACATATCAGCGGGGGACTTGCACTCCGGGTGGTACCGCAGGAATGTTCTTTGTTGTGCACTCTCTATGGACGTGCAATCGTCTATGTTAGGGTCGGTGGAGGCTACGGTGCTCAATCCACAGAACACAGACTTCTTATTTTCCACCTCCTCTGGACTTGCTTCCCTCGGGATAGGCCTGGGCCGCTGTCCTTCCGGGAGTCTTAGGAATGCGGGGCCGTCACTGTAAGCATTGTGACGGGTGAGGTCATCCAGGGGGATCCCCCGGGTGATGACGTCAGCTGGGTTCTGTTTTGTATCAACGTAGCGCCACTCTGTTTCTCCGGTTAGCTCTTCGGTTAAGTCTTGAATCTCGGTGACTCTGACTCCCACGAAGACTTTGTACTTGCATGAGTCCGATTTGATCCAGGCGAGTACCGTCGTGGAATCTGACCACAGGATTGTTCTAGACACCGGTATGGTGAGCTCACGTTGGATGAGCGTGGCTAGGTGCGCTCCGGCTAGGGCTGCGCAGAGCTCTAGACGTGGGATAGATTGTTGCTTGCGTGGGGCTATTCTCGAGGCGGCGAGGACAAATGCTGTGTAGATCTCTCCCCCCCTTTCTTGGGCCCGCAAGTAGGCTACTGATCCGTATGCGACCTCTGAGGCGTCACTGAAGACGTGTAAGTCCATTTTACATGTCTCTGGCCTCACCGTGGGTGGGAAGTAGCTTCGGCGCATATTAACGCCTGGGAGTGAGTGGAGCTCCATCTCCCACTCTCTCCAGGTGGATGCAAGGTGTGCGGGAATGGGGTCGTCCCGGCCCTGGTCCTTGTCCCACAATGCTTGTACAATCATTTTTGCCCTGGTGGTGTACGGTAGAATACATCCTAGCGGGTCATATTGTCGGGCGAGTGTTGTGTACACACTCCGTCCGGTGGTCGGCGCCGCCGCCGGCCTTCCCTGCTCCGTAGTCAGGGGCTTGTGTCTGTAGTGAAGCGAATCTGTTTTGAATCGCCACACCAATCCCAGGGTCATCTCCTGGGCTTCTCCCGGGATTGTAGCCATCCAGGTCTCGCTGCTGGCTGCCTTGTCCTCGGAGGAGAGGCTGCGCAGTACTTGCGGATCGCTGCTGGCCCACTGCCTGAGATCAAAGCCGCCTTTGATCAATGAGGCGCGGAGTTTAATCAGGAGAGCCTCGGCTTCTTCCTGGGTTGAAAGGCTTTGTAGACAGTTGTCTACGTAGAAGCTGTTCTTTACGCTGTGTCGGACCTCTTCGTCCGCTGCTGGGTCCTCTGCTACATGTTTCTGTAGTGCAAATGTAGCACAGCAGGGGCTGCACGTCGTTCCGAAGGGGAGGACTTCCCATTGGTAGATGGCTGGGTGCTCATCTCCTGGCTTCTCTCTCCATAGGAACCGTAACAGGGGCTTGTCCGCCTCTACTAATCTCACCTGCAGGAACATTCCTTTAATGTCCCCGCTGATGGCCACCTTTTCCTGGCGGAAGCGGAGTAGAACGCCGAGTAGGGAGGGGCCGAGTGTGGGACCGGGCAGTAACTCTTTATTCAGATTTTGGGATCCGATCTGGTAGCTGCAGTTAAATACTATGCGGTCTTTACCGTTGTGATGGACCTTGTGGTGAGGCACGTACCACGATTCAATGGTCTGGTCAGCCTCTTTAATGTCCATCTTTGTGACGTGTCCCGCTGTGATGAGCTTCTCAATCTCAGCGCGGTATACACTCTCTTGGGCGGGGTTCTTGGCTAAGCGCCGCTCCGTGTTCAGCAGGTACCGTTCTGTGGCGTCTGTCTTGGCGTGGAAAGTAGGCATTCCTTCTCGCCGCAGGAGTGGCGTGGCGTATCTCAACACGCCGTTGACCGGGACTCTCTTGGTCCCTGTCTCGAGGAGGTGAATGGCGTAAATGTCATCTTTAGAGCGAATGTCTTTCTTTCCGTTCTTAAAGGGCATTTGTTCCAAGGTCCATAGCCGATCTACGTGTTGCAGGAGTGCGGTTTCTCCCTCTGTGACTCGGGAGTGGAGACATCTAGTGGCTGTACTTCGGTTGAGAGATTTGGCGAGCGGGCCTTGGAGAGTCCATCCCAAACGGGTCTCGACTGCTGCAGGACAGCCTCGGGGTCCGGTATGAACCCGGTCTATCGGGACAATGAGGTCTGCATGGTCGGAGCCTATCAACAGGGTCGGCATAGCATTGTCTATGAGCGGGATCGGTAACTTGCGCAGATGTGCATATTTCTCCATCAGCTTGGCGACGGGGTATGTGTACCGCGACAGTCCTATTTCTTGGCTGGTGAAAGCGTCTGTAATCTGGTACCGTCGCTCAGGCTGGCCGCTTGCTGCGATAGAGAATGAGACATTCTCGCCCTTTATCGTCTTCAAATCTCGTCTTATTGTCCGAATTGTCATTTGGGTTTCGCTTCCCCGCAGCCCTAGCTGGGCCGCAGCGGAGGCGAGCAGCAGGGTCTTCTCTGACCCGTCATCGAGGACGGCGTAAGTGTCCAGGACTTTATTCTGGTAGCTTAGTGTCACACTCACTACTTTTAGGAGTACTCGGGCTCCACTGCTGCTGGCGGGATCGATGTACATGACGCTCGCTTTGCTGCTGGATGGTGCGGGTGAAGGGCGCCGTCTGTTACTGTCGTGAAGTATGTCCAGATGGGCTCCATCGCACTTGGTGCACCTTTTCTTTAAGCGGCATTCGGCTGCCATGTGTGAGCGCGCACAGCGAAAACAGCGCTTGTTGGACTTTATCCATTGACTTGCTTCCTCCGCGTTCAGCTTGGGGAAGGAGTCACATTGCGCTAGCCAGTGTTCTTTCTCACAGTAGGGGCACACTATCTTCCACTTCTCCGTTCTGGAGGGGGTACTGTGGCTCCTGCTGCTCGGTACTGACTCCGATTGGTGCATCACAGTCACCGATCTTCTTCCATCATTTAGTCGTCTGGTTCCTTCTCTGGAGCCAGGGGTGCTTTGTCCGAATGTATCTAGCCGTAGGCTGC
Source organism: Notolepis coatsorum (assembly GCF_963971535.1). Classification (NCBI taxonomy): domain Eukaryota; kingdom Metazoa; phylum Chordata; class Actinopteri; order Aulopiformes; family Paralepididae; genus Notolepis; species Notolepis coatsorum. The sequence goes on along the minus strand of NC_140167.1, from coordinate 199,902,810 downwards.
TGACTTCTCTCGCCAGGAAGTCTGCTAGATCGAGGAGGTTCGGTTCGGGGCCATTCGGGGTCTCGGTGGTCCCTCTGTCGCCTAAAACGCTCCTGTCGAGCGGGCGGCAGCTTCTCCAAGATCCTTTCCACATTTGAGTTGGCGTAAAGTTCATGCCTCCCCTTCTCTCTCTGCGCTCCCAACATCCCTACCAGGGACTGCACTCTGATGGACAGGTCGTCCAGTGCTCGATTGTCTATTGCTGGGGGTAAGCGGTCGATGTGTCGGATCTCCTGGATCACGTAATCCCATATGCGCCCATACCTCTGGTCCAATGCTACCAGCGCTGCTGTGTATGGGGTGGTGGAAGTCGCGTAGGCGAGCGCTATATTATGTGCGCGGGGCACCTTTAAGTGCTTCAGTAGGATGGCGTATTTATGGCGTTCATCCAATACATCCACCAACATGGTCTCCAGACACATGCGGAGTTCCGTATACTGGGCCCGGTTCTCTTGGGTGAAGTCGGGTACCATAGGCGTGCCAATGTATGACGCTGACTGTGGATACATCGGCGAGCGTTGGGGGAGAGGCCTCCTAGGCGAGTCTCCTCCCGCTCCTTGGTATGGGCTGGTACCGGCAGTGTACCATGGCCCGCTTGTCCAGGTGCTGTTCCTCGGTGCGGGTCGTGCGTCGTGCTCACCCGTGTATAGAGTCGGGGGTCTGTAGCGCAGCTCCGCGGGAGTATAGCCTGGGCTGTACCGGACCTCCTGGTCCGGTAGAGTACTGTGCTGTCGTCGGGCGTGGTTCTCCTCCTCTTCCTCTTCGTCTTCAGTTAGGTCATCCAGTGCTTGTAGTCTCTGGTTTAGCCTCTCCACAGGATATGCTGCTCCTTCCCGGTTGCTAGGTCTCGCTTGGACCGGTGGGGGGAGGTGGTCTGTGGGGGGTATAGACCTCGTCTGTTGGTCAAGTTCAGGGTTGTTTACTCGGCTAGGGGATGCCGCCCTGGAGGTGTGTCTAGACGAGTTCCTGGAGCCTCTGGCGGAGGGAGAGGGTGTTGTCCGTCTGATCAGCTGTTCTATTAGTTGCGCTTGCTGTCTGTCGCGCTCTGCGTCCCGTAGAGCACCAGCAGCTGCTCGCTGGCTGTCTGCTCGGTCTCGGGCCACATTCTCTTCTCTCTGAATGCGTCTTAGTTCTAGACGTATATGCTCTTCTTCGCTCCGCTGCTGGATCTGCAGTCGGTCGCGTTCAGCAGCGGCGTTCAGGCTGATGAGGAAGGCCTGCTGTAGGGTCCTCTCTGCCTCGCTGGGGGAAGGCGGTTGTATAGGGGAGCCTTCCCTCGGGGTACTCCTTGCGGAGCCTTGGAGCTCTATCTCCACGGTGCTCTCCCCGTCTTCTTCCGTGCCGAGTTCTCTCTCGGTAGCGTTGTATTCCTCCCGGGACTCATCGGGGACTACTTCTTCAGTACTGGCGGGGTGTGAAGTCATGTCTGGTTCCCACTGGTCCCCACCGTGAACTTGGTCAGTTACATTAGAGCCCGTAGGGGCCTCTATGGTCGGGGTAGTCTGGGCGTTGGGGTTAGACATACTTTTACTTTCTAGTTTTACCGCGTTTACTGTTAGTAGAAGACTAGGTTGTTGACTGACAGCGTAGGCCTCTAAGTACTGAGGGAGCCGTCGTTCGCGCTGCGGGCGTTGGTTAGGAGGATCGTTTCGTGGAGTGTTCATCATAGGCCATTTCAATATTAATAACACTATATTAATATTACACTAATTACCATCCGGCTCGAAGGACCAATTGTAACTGAGGGGTACAATTCCCTGACTGTATTACTAGATATGATACTTACTACCACTACCTTTGTACTTAATATTCGGCCACCCAGTACACGGCATAAATATATTATGATGAACACTGTCACGTAGATGAAACGGATCCAACACAAATGTACGAATTAGAAATAGGTCTTTATTTCTACACAGCGATGGTGTGTAGAGCAAGCACTTAATCAAATCAATCACATTTATGAATGGAAATTAGTATGCACTTTTATGGCAAGAGTATTCGTCGGTATATCAATAGAGAATGTCCAATCTCTGAAGGCGCAGGTGGTACATATACGACCTGGAATAGTTTAAGGAATAACAGCAATGATACTTTAATGATTATATACTGGACACACTAGGGGGGGTTAATCCGGTCGCTTGTAAGCCGACAGGAGTAGGAGGGGGGGGGGGGGGGTAGAATCCGGCTGCCTCATCCGGCCAAGGGTATCCCAGGTGAACCCACTGTAGTGCCGTTCAATGCGCCGGCGATCCTTGGACCACAGATGAAAGCAGGTGGACTCTTTGTGGGCCGGCGTCCTCCAGTCCACGGAGGAGAGACGTGAAGCGACCTCGTCTTGCAGAGCGTCTCCTCACCTTGCGTCCTCTCCAGGGGGGGGGGTTTCCAACACACGGCAGTGTCGGGGGTCTTTATCCATGGAATAATCAACGTATACAAAGCATAATCCGTGCCTGGGAAGGCGGGCTGTCGTCGGTAGAATAATCCGGTATACAGGTCCACTCGCTCGTCGGCTCTGGGGCTCCTCGGGTGCAGCTTCACGTGGGGTCAACCACCCTGGATAAGCAGCCAGTTCTCTGCCCGAAACGATGGGGTGCTGACTACGGTAGTATTCTCACCGCACGAAGCACTATATATTAACAGACTATTATTAGCTTAATAGACTACGTCCAACTCGACGATATAGTGCCAAATATGACTATTCAAATATTAATATACACGATGTCTCAATACCGATGGTAGGCGAACTTGGCCTTACTCCCACACGTGGCGTCGCGGGGAGGCTTTACGTCTGTGACTCTATTGGAGGGTAAGAAACTGGACTGAAAAGGAAGTCCTACTTTAGTAGCGCAGTATATATACGCACTATGAACAAATAGTCCCATTAGTGGTGCGGTAGCCAGATTCCAACGCGGAACTAGGACTTGTTCGTACATGTGGAGCGGTACGTTTGAACTGGGTCTGAGGGGTATGGCAGCCTGGCACCAAGGTCTCGACCAATAGTAGAATGGAGACTATTATGGGATGTTCAGTAGGCTAGAATGGATATTCAATGCATATTGTACAAGGAATATACAAGGGATATCAGGGAATATTAGAGAATATACAAATACAATTAAATATATATATATAAATAAATATATATATTCGGTTTAATCTGGCCCTTCACAACACTAACACTATACATTTTTTATTCCACCGGGTTATTCAATAGGTTCTGTTTCCCAAAAACCATGAATTTGTTTTTTTTATATTCAGAGATAATTTGTTAACATCAAACCACAACTTCAGCTTGCTCAGTTATGCTGAGACAACCTCCAAACGATTCTGAAGGTTCTCCCCTGCACAGAAGACATACACAACATTACATATCTAATGTAATCTATAGTAAAAACTATTTAGGTCCTAAAATGTTGCCTTGCGGCACACCACATGTAATGTCTGAAAGTGAATACCTATATTCCCCCTATATCTGCACAAATTGTTGTCTATGTGTAACCTTAATGGTTGAATATAGAAACTGCGCCGCTCTCTGTTAACACTTTGAGCGCCACGCCGTGTTTTCCTTTTTACCCCCTTGAATGCCACGGTCCACTCCCAATGTTAACGCTAATATCGCCTAATCTATGTTTTAAATTATGTGTCTAATCTGCCCGTCGCTTATCAAAGAATCATTTTCCAGTCAGTGTTGTCAAGGCAGATTGGTTTTTTATCGCTTCATTTCCGTTTGAGAGCATTTTGAAAAGCACCCGTTTTCAGGTGAAAAACAACATATTCTATGATAACCGCCTTTTACTGGAATATTCCAGAACGTTGATATTTGTCGGCCTATTTATGAATCGTTTTCAAATAAACGCTAGATGATCAATAGTATACGTGCACGCACGCACGTTCGAGCCGCGCGCTGATAATAGCTGCTTTCATTTCCTCATGGATTTTACAGTGAAACAGCTTGAGCACATATCACAAAAAAGCTTATATCTCCTCGAAAACGAGTCTGATTATCCTAACACTGATAACATAGATTCCTTACCTGACATCAGATGGTATCCAAATGGTATATTCCAATTCCTGATCACCATTCGAAAAAATCGATAAGTATATTGATCCAACGTGTGTACAGTATAACCCATGCTCGCCGCGGCTCAGAGGATCCAGAATGAACTCTGGTAACTCCGGCTGCATCAGTGGACTGGAAAATGTGGACTGGAATATTTTTTTCCCCCATCCATTTTCATTGAGTCCATTCCAAAAGGGTGATTTACCATCTGGGAGAAGATAAGGGGCGCTTTTTTCATATCTGATCGCTTGCGGCCCCTGGAATTCCAACGGTAGGCTCGGGTGATGCAATATGATTTCAGATCGCTAAAAAGTAAAAAATAAATAAAAAATAAAATCAGAGAAAAGCCGTGACGTGGCTTTCAACGTAACTATCATAAACCCGAGATTAGCCGTGAGTGGCAATCAAAGTGTTAAGGGGAGAGACCCTCATTCATTGTTACACATTTATGTTCTACTGAGTTCCTAGCCCACACAGGGTTTCTAATAAAAGAACAGGCGTACAGCAGAGGTTTTCGTGGCACGGTGGTGTAGTGGTTAACACTGTTGCCTCACAGCAAGAAGGTCCAGGGTTCGATTCCCGCTTGGGGACCAGGTTTCCGTGTTGCCAGGTACCCAGGTGGGGTATCTCCCAGGCCTTTCTGTGTGGAGTTTGCATGTTCTCCCCGTGCTTGCAAGGGTTCCCGCCCGATAAGAGAAACCCAATGGAAAAACATGCACAACCAACAGATCCCTTGACGAAGACGGGCAGGAGCACTTGGATTGGTCCCCGGGCGCGGCCCCTCGTCGACGCCCTGTCTGCTCCCGGCTTCCCTTGGGGGGAAGGACGACGCGATGGGTTAAGCGCAGAGCTCAATCACATCGGCGACTGAGAAGAAGACAATGCATGTGTGTGTGTGTGTGTGTATTCCAGTGTGTGTGCCGCTCCCATTGCATGTCCAGTTCGTTGCATGCCGAATAAAGACCTCTAAAGAGGTCCTGCATTATTATTATTATATTATTTGTATTCCCAAGATTTGACACTTTATTAAATAAAAACACTAAAAAGGGATCATACACAACTGGACCAATCTAGACCACCACTACTAGTAATTAAAAAAGAATATTGTACACCAAATCAGCACTGCACCTCTAGAGAGCACACAGCACTTCTAATAAATAAGAAACATCACTGCACTGCTGGATAGAATAAACAATAAAATAAAAACGGTCAGATGGCACAGAGGTACAAAATGGAAACTACCTAAACTTTTAAAAGGAAATTACTTGAGGACGTACAGAGAAATTAAAAAGAGGAAAAACAGTGGCTGCCCTACACGCCGTGTCGGTACAGCCTCAAGCTCCCGATTGCCAGCCAGCAACTGTGCTCCCAGACACCAGGATGGTTGGCCACATGCAACACGTCTACACAAGAGATAGAGACATTAAAAACCAGTGGGGCAGCACAACCTCCTCTGCTGCTGTAATCACCTGAAGTGTCAATTCCCAGCTGACGAGAACAAACGTGAACTTGGTCCAAGTCTCACGGGACTTTCCCTTTCAAGGCTAGCAGTACCTGGCCAGAGAACTCCTGGGTCCTAGCGTCCCTCAGGTTACATACACCCCCATTTTAAAAGGTTGCCGTCCCGGCAACATAATTTACCCTAACCTGGGCCTAACCTAATCTTAGTCCCATGGCCTGAAGACTACTTGGTGGGAATTAACGGCTGGAGCTAATGGGGCTAAAGGCCGGGGTAGGTTGAAAGGGTTAGAATGCTGACCTGCCGTTGTTCTGTTTGACTGTCTCCCAGCAGCCAGTCCTGATTGCAAACCGGTCATTAGTCCTGATGGCTGCGGGGCAGAGGGGGGGGGGGGGGGGGGTGATTCTGATGGCTGTGGGGCAGGGCAGTTCTCGATTAAGGGGAGGGAGGCTGATACGGGGCCAGTCTCTTGAGGTCGGAGCTCTAGTGGTGGTTCCATTTGCTGCTGGTCCTGCTGGTTCAGCGGAGGGGTCAGGGCTCCTGACAGAAAGCTATCGTCCATTTCCCACTCTAGTGACAGCACTCTGTCCCTTGCTCTAGCCGGGATTAACCCTGTCAGTGGTTCGGACACCGGGGCTCCATTGGCTGTGATCGGTCTCAATTCTGAGCGGTGGATGTTCTTCTGCTGCTCTGGGTGGTCTCGGGACTGGATCTTGTATACGGTGCCAGCCTTATCCAGGCACAGGGCCGCCTGGGAGAAATGCGAGGCCCTGCGCAAGATTTAAATTTTTTTTTTCTTCATACAGTCAACATATTCTTAAATAATAGCGCTGCCCGAGGCTGGGCATGATACAGTCAACATATAGCAAGAGAGAGAGCGAGAGAGAGCTCCCGTTCTACAGTCAATATACAGTGTTATCGCTGCACAGACCCGGCAATGCCCCTGACCCTCCACCAGAGCAAGGCCAGAGAGAGAGAGAGAGACACACATTGGAAAGAAACAACCCAAAACCAGAGCAAATTGAAATGCTATTTGGCCCTAAACAGAGAGTACACAGTGGCAGAATACCTGAGCACTGTGACTGAAGATCCTTGACTAGGTACAGACTCAGCGAGCACAGCCTAGCCATCGAGAAAGGCCGCCATAGGCAGACCTGGCTCCCAAGCGAAGACAGACCCACTGCACACAAGATGAGGTGGAAACCGAGCTCCACTTCTTAACAACCTGCCCACTATACCAAGACATACTTCCCACAAATTGCAAACACCCAAAGAGACTTTGAAAACATCGACAATAACTCAAAACTCCCATACCTACTGAGAGAAATACAAGAATGTGAAATAAAGCCCATTTGAATTGAAGAGAGAGAGATAGATAGAGCATGTCTGTGTGTGTTAGAAAGAGAGAGATAGAGAGAGAGCATGTCTGTTTGTGTGTGTGTGTGTTAGAGAGAGAGCATGTATATGTGTGTTAGAAAGAGAGAGAAATATATAGAGAGAGAGCATGTCATTTTGTGTGTTAGAGAGAGATATAGAGCATGTCTGTGTGTGTTAGAAAGAGAGAGAGAGAGAGAGAGCATGTGTGTTTGTGTGTTAGAGAGAGAGAGCATGTCTGTGTGTGTGTGTGTGTTAGAGAGAGAGCATGTATGAGAGAGATAAGCAAAGATGAGCCCCTAAAGGATATTCAACTTTTAATGGAAGAACAAAACAGAAGGAAAAGATAACTTCACAAAGGCAACATGAATATACATAGATCCAAAAGGACAAAGATCAACACTTAAATCCAAAGAGAAGAGGGTCTATACCAGAGAAAACAAAGTAGCAAGGAGCCAATGGCCGACATCAGCTAAATAGGCTAACTGCAAATAGAGTAGCCAGGTACTGACACCAGGCCACACACAGCTTTGGCCAACGCTACCCAAGCTACACAAACGACCAAGACAATTCACACACAGCACATGTCGTATCTCCAAATGTTGTGAAGTAACATGTGTTTTGCCTGGAAAAAAACATCGTTATTAACAAAACATTCGGGAGGGGAAGGAAGGAAGAGTGGGGTAATGTCCAATGGACATCTTACCTGCACCAAGGAACGCAGGGCGAAAGGCCGCAACACAGGTCTCCACGTTGAAGAAAGGCCTCTCGCTGGCGGGACAAAAAGAAGCTATGGCCGGGGCCTTGTCATGGTGCAGGCCCGACTACATCTTCTGTCAAAGATGATGTCGTAGTCAGAGTGCCAGGGCCTGCTATTCTCACGGCTAATGTCAATGGTCGTAGCACAAGCTAACAGCTAACTCTAGGCTAACTGATAGCATCAAGCTAACGCTCCCAGCCGAGCGAAAACGAGCAGCTAACGTTGTAGCTAAACAGCTAACTGGCTAACAGTTCGCTCAACCCGGCTATCGCTAACCACTAGCTAACGCAGAAGCAAGCTATGCGGCTACCACTGAAAAACTGTACAACGTGAGAAAAGCAATACAGGCCAACACTTCAGACAGCCGCTGTGTTTTCCTCTTCTCATCCGAAGAGAGAAGGGAAAAAGAAGGCAATACACGTCCCATTACAGAGTGGTGTTTACCATAGCGGTGCCGGCAACAAGTCCCTCGCGGACTATAGCCGACTTGAGCATGGAGATATTCTCATAATGAAACACCAAGCTCACCTCCCTCGCACCAGGTGCTGACACCAGGCCACACACCGTTAGCTACTACAACAGCTAGCCGGCCCGTTTGGCTCCCGAGAGAGAGAGAGAGAGAGATATATCCACGGCGGGAATAGAATAGAGTGCATTAAAAACTCACCAAACGTCCAAGAGGATGGAGACAACCGCGTGGAGTTGATGAAGTTCATCTGCAGAATGACCGTCCTCTTCATCTTGGCATAACAATGCTGCACGCGCTCTCTCTAGGTTAGCTAACGCTAGTTAGCCTTTAGCTAAGCTAGCTACTAGCCGACATCATCATGGCTATCCCGACTGAACCACACGTTAGCACTCAATATTATAACGTAGCTAAAGCTAACTAGCTGTCCCTGCCTTTAGCCGGGATGGCTAGCCTGACTGAACTGTCTAACATGCAACAACTTTCATCTTCAGTCCATCTGCCGAATGACCGTCCTCTTCGTTTTGGCTGGCATAACTAAGCATAACCTCCAAAGCTGCACGCGCAAAATAGTCAAACGCAGCTGACGCACGCCGGCGTACACATGATGTAACCCCTCCCTTCGTTGAAACCAATAGTATGTCTGCTGCAGAGCCCCAGAGCTCCAATAGTGAGTATGTCTGCTGCAGAGCCGCGGAGCCAGGAACATTCTACAAACGTGTCTAATGTGAAATATATAAGCATATAAGCAAAACTAGATTTTAGGTCTGTGATGAAAAAGTGCCTCGCGGGAAGGGGGGCCTTGCAAAAAATAAAAAATAAAAAAAAAAGATTTGTGCGAGGCCCCCCTTCCCGCAAGGCCCTGTGCGATCGCACTGCTCGCACACCCCCTGTCCAGGCATTCCACGACTTGGTAGACTGTTGATTCCCACATGTCTTGGATATTTCGTTGTCCTGTTCCATGGTTCTGTTTGTAGACTAAAGTCCCTGTTAAGAGGATGGGTGCGTTTGACTCAGGCCGCCGGTGCTCTCTGGACGTAGCAGCCGCCTTGAGATACCTCCGGGCATTCACATAGACAGAGGCTAGGTGATCTTGGTGTCTGGTCACCCAATCTTCCAGTGTGGTGGCCGTCTGTTCTTCCTCCGTTTGACCCAGAAGCAGATCGACAGGCAGCTGGGGCTTCTGGCCAAACATCAGTTCGTAGGGCGAGTGGCCTGTTGACTGGTGGGCAGTGATATTGTATGTGAATAGCAGTTGAGGGAGCACTTGAAGCCACTTTCGTTTCTTCCACTCTGGAAGGGAGCGCAAGAGATTAATATATTCTATTAAATCTCTCGCATTGTCCATTCCCCTCTGGGTGGTATCGGGTGATCCTGCTCTTTGCCACGCCATACAACTGGCGGAGGTGCTTGAGTAGCTCTCCTTCAAAGTTGCGGCCTTGGTCAGAGTGAATCCGTTTTGGCACTCCGTATGTATAGAACCACTTTTCGGTGAGGATCTTGACCACTGTGTGAGCCTCCTGATCAGACGTGGGATACGCCTGGCTGAATTTGGAGAAGACATCGGTGATGACCAGAATATTCTCTCTGCCATCACTGGCCCTTTCCAAGGTGGCGAAATCAATGGCTATTACCTCCAATGGCTTGCTCTGATTGGAACGAGTCCAGTCTGTTAGCTAGCTTCTGCGTGCTAGCTTCAAGTTCCTTGCGGAGTAAAATTCTTCCTCTTTTAAAGTTCCAGTTGAGTTCGGTACTTGTTTGGTTATTGTTACGAAGTGTGCTATGAGCGAATGGCGTGGAATTAACGTCGTTATAATAAATAATGTGAAGTGGTCGCGGAGATCAACAACTCAAGCAGCCATCCAACCTGAGCGGAAACCGGCACCTCCTGTCCAAATCATTTCTAAATAGCAGGCATTTTAATTTGTCGTAATTTTGTCAGAAAGATGTTTTGCCACCAAATCTTTATCATCTATCAGTGTGATCTTATAGCATTTATTTTCTTTATGATATTGTGAATGGTATCTCAGCTCTTTTGCAAGGTAATATGTCACACTTGGTGTATGAGTAGTTTTTCACATCTCTCACATAGTCTCATCACTCCTCTCCTAAATTAAATTCTAGTATATATTGCCATTGTTTGAAATTCCTTGTGAAATAGGAGCGTTAGGATATAGACCAAGATTTACAACCAGGCTCTTAAAATTACTTTGAGCAATGACATCGCATAATTAGGTTAATGTCCTTGTCGGACACGAGAATAATAAGAAGAGGATGGGTCACAGGGGAAGCCATTTTCTAACGTTTCTATGACCACTCTGACCCATCCTCTCCTTACATTCCTAGGTCAGATATGTATATTTTGAGTTTTGACCCTTTGATTCTGAACACTACTTCCTGAATCACCAGGCCTATGTCTGCATACTTTTTATTTATTTTATTTTACCTTTATTTTACAAGGAAGGTCCAGGAAGATAATTTACAATGATGACCTGGCAAGAGGCCCCAGCAGAAGTAAAAACAAAACAAAAAGAAAACAGGAAGAAAATAAAAAAAACAGTACGTATTAATGAATCCAAGACACACATCAATGAGGTAGAGACAATGAAGGTTAAAAACAGCCTAAATAACTACTACTACAACCGGTATTCAAGCAACAATTGTTCTCACCTGAAGTTTCATCACTAAAGTATTTTGAAGTGAAAATCCTTGTCATGCTCATCTACTGTATACCCACTGCTACTTAGCATTTAGCATTTTTAGATTATAGATAAATGAGATATTAGATTATTAGATTATATATATTGTAACTATATTTATTGTAGGGAAAATATAACTGAGAGGGCATACATACCCTCATATTGAACCTTGTTGCCCATATGTGCATGATTATATTGTTATATTGTTTACACTGCCTTTTTTTATTCTATTTTTATTTTTACTTCTCCACTGTACTATAATTATGTCACCTGTACCATGTCTTATACTACCTGTACCTCCCCTCCCCCCCTCCCCCATGCTGCTATGATGCCTGAATTTCCCCAAGGGGATCAATAAAGGAACATCTTATCTTATCTTATCTTATCTTATTATACGGATGTGTTTGTCCTACTTCTTCACCATTGCGATCAGGCAGGACTGAATGTACCACTCATCATGGAATCCCCCCCGTAAGGAGAGAGTAATAGTGGGCATGAAGTCAACACTGGCCAAGCAGAAACAAGTTGTCAAACACCTTTTACCAGCCCATGCCATATCAGGATGTGACACTGTAGCGTCGTCCTATGGGTTGGGAAAAGGCCCTGTCATCAAAGCTCTGAAAGCTGGTTATGACCTATCAGCCATTGGCAATGTGGATGCACCATTCAGCAAGTCCTTGACCAAGCCATCATCTCAACCTGTTATGGCATAACGGAGAGCATGGAGATGACACACGAGGCTACTTGTCTGGGGGGGGGGATAATGGGAAAGGACATCTTCACCAAGTCTAGCTGCTCTACCTCCATCAAAGGAAGCGTTCATTGAAAATTTAAAGAGGGTCCACTTCCAAGCGTACCTCTGGCAAAATCTCATTAAGAATCTGCCACCTGCAATGAACCCAGAGGAATTTGGATGGAAAAAGGACACCTGTAACAGGGCACTGATCCCAATCCACCTACCAGAAGATGTCAAACTTGTCCCAGACTACATCCTGAAGATGATCCGGTGTGGCTGCAAGAGTGAGGCCCTCTAAGAAGTGCAGCTGTAACGTGCACGGTTCGTCCTGCACAATGTTCTGTACATGTTTCAGGGTACGATGCTCAAGACCCTAATATGTAACGCATCTGCAAGAGTTGTCCCTTCACACCAGTGAGTGTGTAGTGTACTATCTACTTAAGTTTCATCCAGCAACCTGCAAGTGTAGCAACTCACCCAGCATGAAACCTCAACTTTAGACATTTCATCCTCGACTTCGCCCCGCTGCAAGGCCACAGACATTACACCCTCTGCTTAAACCCTTCACCTCTGTGAGGCCACAGACATTACACCCTCTGCTTAAAACCTTCACCGCTGCAAGGCCACAGATATTACACCCTCTGCTTAAACCCTTCACCGCTGCAAGGCTACAGACATTACACCCTCTGCTTAAACCCTTCACCTCTGTGAGGCCACAGACATTACACCTTCTGCTTAAACCCTTCACCGCTGCAAGGCCACAGACATTACACCCTCTGCTTAAACCCTTCACCGCTGCAAGGCCACAGACATTACACCCTCTGCTTAAACCCTTCACCGCTGCAAGGCCACAGACATTACACCCTCTGCTTAAACCCTTCACCGCTGCAAGGCCACAGATATTACAACATGGGCTTAAGGCCTCACACTATGCCCCATGCCTCAGTCTGCAAGGCCTACAGTTCCCCCTATGGACATTCTGCCCCGTGCCCTCATCCATGGAACCATAGTCTCCTGCCCCTCCCCACCACTTTGGATATTTCTGCTGAGGCGAATTCTGGGAGAACATGTAGTATATAGAGAATAAACTATTACTATAATTACACCAAACATATTTTTTTTCATACTGTTTTTGTCATGCACAAATGCATAATTAATTAATACATTTTGTGGGGGGGAAGGGGCTGCACCCCTTTTCCTGTTGCTCATTCTTTGTTGCCCATATGAATAAATGGACCAACTCAATGCAAACCTAAGTTGTGTGTCGCTGCTAATAACTCTCTGCTACAAAAGTTGTTTTACAGGCCTGGCTTGAAAGGGTTAATATTAATTTCACATCACGCCTTGTATGAAAAACCATTCGAGAATGTAAATGTTATGCATTTAATTTATAGTCAGCATGCAATATCATAAATCTATATTTTTGTGTGATTTTGAAAATGTCTAGCATGAAGGGGTTAATATCTGAAAATGCCCATATCACTGAGCACCCTCCTGTATCTTGAAGAGGTTCCCCCAAGCTCCAAGAAACAGCAAAGAAAAAAATTGCAACAGACAAAACAAGGTTCAACCCCATGGCTCCCGGACTAATATATATTAGTAGTTATTTAGGCTGTTTTTAACCTTCATTGTCTCTACCTCATTGATGTGTGTCTTGGAGTGATTAATACGCACTATTTTCTTTATTTTCTTCCTGTTTTCTTTTTGTTTTGTTTTTACTTCTGCTGGGGCCTCTAGCCAGGTCATTATTGTAAATTATCTTCCTGGACCTTCCTGGTAAAATAAAGGTAAAATAAAATAAATAAAAAGTATGCAGACATAGGCCTGGTGATTCAGGAAGTAGTGTTCAGAATCAAAGGGTCAAAACTCAAAATATACATATCTGACCTAGGAATGTAAGGAGAGGATAGGTCAGAGTGGTCATAGAAACGTTAGAAAATGGCTTCCCCTGTGACCCATCCTCTTCTTATTATTCTCGTGTCCGACAAGGAAATTAACCTAATTATGCGATGTCATTGCTCAAAGTCATTTTAAGAGCCTGTTTGTAAATCTTGGTCTATATCCTAACGCTCCTATTTCACAAGGAATTTCAAACAATGTGTTAGATTTGGATCAATCAGCCAGTATCACCTCTCCATCGTTGTCGTTGTGTAGTTTCTGCATTGTGTTTATTTCTCTCTGGCTTCTCATACTGGCTGTAAAATCTTTGTCATTCCCCTTTAATGCAATCCGTAACCATAAGTATTTGACACTGGACAGCGTAGTACCTTTCTTGGAATCGTTGTTTATTACATAAACAAAAGCCTCAGATGTTACCCATTTCGTATTGTCCTTGAAAAGTCTTTGATGGAACACTGAATTCATTATTCTATCGTCTCTTCTGCTGTTAGTCCAATGGTGGCTTTAGTATGGTTCGATGTCAAACTCTGCATAGTTCTCTCTGACCAAATCTGCACTGTTCCCAGTCCGTATCAGTGTTTATGTTTAACAACCTTTGCATGCAAACACTCTCTCTCTGACCTGGCTGCTCTCAGATGGCTACAAGCAGTGCTGTCTTCGACCACAGCTATTTGAGCCAGATCACTATAGCAACCGCTCAATTGTTGATATTATCCCCCCCTAGTTCTCTCTGTTCCACCCAGCTGATAACGGCCCTGTCTGCACAGTCTTGGCTGGAAACACACATACAGGATAATGATGGTGATGATGATGATGATGATGATGATGATGATGATGATGATATTATCCTCTTAAAACTCATCTCTATATAGGTTTATAAACCAAATGCAAATCATCGATTTCCTTCAAATGGCAATATATACTAGAATTTAATTTAGGAGAGGAGTGATGAGACTAATAATGTGAAAAACTACTCATACACCAAGTGTGACATATTACCTTGCAAAAGAGCTCAGATACCATTCACAATATCATAAAGAAAATAAATGCTATAAGATCACACTGATAGATGATAACGATTCGGTGGCAAAACATCTTTCTGCCAAAATTACGACAAATGCCTGCCATTTAGAAATTATTTGGACAGGAGGTGCCGGTTTCCGCTCAGGTTGGATGGCTGCTTGAGTTTTTAATATAACAACGTTAATTCCACGCCATACGCTCATAGCACACTTCGTAACAATGACCAAACAAGTACCGAACTCGACTGGAACTTTAAAAGAGGAAGACAGAGATTTTATAAGAATTTTATCTGCGAGGAACTTGAAGCTAGCACGCAGAAGCTAGCTAACAGACTGGACTCGTTCCAATCAGAGCAAGCCATTGGAGGTCATAGCCATTGATTTCGCCACCTTGGATTGAGAGAATATTCTGGTCGTCACCGATGTCTTCTCCAAATTCAGCCAGGCGTATCCCACGTCTGATCAGGAGGCTCACACAGTGGTCAAGATCCTCACCGAAAAGTGGTTCCATACATACAGAGTGCCAAAACGGATTCACTCTGACCAAGGCCGCAACTTTGAAGGAGAGCTACTCAAGCGCCTCTGCGAGTTGTATGGCGTGGCAAAGAGCAGGATCACCCCATACCACCCAGAGGGGAATGGACAATGCGAGAGATTTAATAGAATATATTAGGGATGTCCGATATTATCGGCCTACCTATATTATCGGCCGATATTGGCATTAAAATGTGATATCGGAAAATATCGGTATCGGTTTGCAAAAAAGAAAAAAGAAGTAAATTTTTTTTTTTACATTTCTATAACCTTTATTTACCCAGACAAGCAAGTAAGAACAAATTCTGATTTTATTTATTGTCAAAAGTATGCATAATGTTGTGTTAATTCCACAACAAGGGATATGTAATGTTAATTACCTAAAAGTATTCAATTTTTTGGGGGGGGGGGGGACCCTGCATATATCGGTATCAGTTGATATCGGTATCGGAAATTAAGAGTTGGACAATATCGGTATATCGGTATCGGTAAAAAAGCCAATATCGAGCATCCCTAGAATATATTAATCTCTTGCGCTCCCTCCCAGAGTGGAAGAAACGAAAGTGGCTTCAAGTGCTCCCTCAGCTGCTATTCACATACAATACCACTGCCCACCAGTCAACAGGCCACTCGCCCTACGAACTGATGTTTGGCCAGAAGCCCCAGCTGCCTGTCGATCTGCTTCTGGGTCAAACGGAGGAAGAACAGACGGCCACCACACTGGAAGATTGGGTGACCAGACACCACGATCACCTAGCCTCTGTCTATGTGAATGCCCAGAGGTATCTCGAGGCGGCTGCTACGTCCAGAGAGCACCGGCGGCCTGAGTCAAACGCACCCATCCTCTTAACAGGGACTTTAGTCTACAAGAAGAACCATGGAACAGGACGACGAAAAATCCAAGACATGTGGGAATCAACGGTCTACCAAGTCATGGAATGCCTGGATAAGGCTGGCACCGTATACAAGATCCAGTCCCGAGACCACCCAGAGCAGCAGAAGAACATCCACCGCTCAGAATTGAGACCGATCACAGCCAATGGAGCCCCGGTGTCCGAACCACTGACAGGGTTAATCCCGGCTA
The DNA here is from genome assembly GCF_963971535.1 of Notolepis coatsorum. Lineage (NCBI taxonomy): Eukaryota > Metazoa > Chordata > Actinopteri > Aulopiformes > Paralepididae > Notolepis > Notolepis coatsorum. Next base: position 199,886,678 of record NC_140167.1, on the reverse strand, counting down.
GAGCAAGGGACAGAGTGCTGTCACTAGAGTGGGAAATGGACGACAGCTTTCTGTCAGGAGCCCTGACCCCTCCGCTGAACCAGCAGGACCAGCAGCAAATGGAACCATCACTAGAGCCCCGACCTCAAGAGACTGGCCCTGTATCAGCCCCCCTCCCCTTAGTCGAGGACTGCCCTGCCCCGCAGCCATCAGAATCATGCCCCCCCCCCCCCTCTGCCCCGCAGCCATCAGGACTAATGACCGGTTTACAACCAGGACTGGCTGCTGGGAGACGGTCAAACAGAACAACGGCAGGTCAGCATTCTAACCCTTTCAACCTACCCCGGCCTTTAGCCCCATTAGCTTCAGCCGTTAATTCCCACCAAGTAGTCTTCAGGCCATGGGACTGCCTGAAAACCTTCATAATTATCCCGGTCCCAAAAAAGAACTCCATCAGTTGCCTGAACGACTACCGTCCAGTCGCACTCACCTCCCTACCCATGAAGGTCTTTGAAAAGACACTCAAGCCCCACATCATCTCTAGCCCCACATCATTTCTAGCCTCCCACCGGGACTAGACCCCCACCAGTTCGCCTACAGAGCCAACAGGTCCACGGCGGACGCCATCGCCACGACTCTCCACTCTACCCTGTCCCATCTGGAGAGAGCGGGGGGCTACGCTCGGCTGCTCTTCGTGGACTTTAGTTCTGCATTTAACACCATCCTGCCTGACAGACTAGTGCCCAAACTCATGGACCTTGGACTAAACCATCCCCTCTGCCGGTGGTCTAAGGACTTCCTCTCTGACCGCCCCAAGAGGGTCAGAATAGGCCCCCACACCTCCACAGCCATCAGCCTCAGCACCGGATCCCCCCAGGGCTGCGTGCTGAGTCCCGTTTTTTTACTCTATTTATACTAGAGCTGGGCCATTAACGGCGTTAACGTGCTGCGTTAACGCTATACTAATATCGCGCGATAATATAATTAGCGCATTAATCTAAAAAAATTAATAAAAAATGTTTTTTTTTTATTTTACTTTTTTTAATTTAATTTTTTTTACCTTTATTTACCCAGGGTAGGTTCGCTGAGCACAGATGCTCTTTTTCAGGAACGCCCTGCTTCACATTCACACAGTTCCATTCACACCTGGGAGCTGCCCAGTACAACCACAGTTGACATCATTGGCCACTGAGCAACTCCACTGGAGCAGTTGATTCAAGCCATGTCACATAGTTCAAGTTTGAAATGATTCTTTCTGTTTTGCTCCTGAGAGTGTGCTAGATACTTTACTGTACTGGTAATATTATTTATTTGTGTTAACTTCTGAATAAAACAACTTATTAAACACAAGTACATCTTATTGAACATTATTTTGATATTTCATTACCAATTATCATAGCAAAACAGCTTTTTCAAACAGTTTGTAATGCATTTTGGAAACGGGAGATGGGCTCATGGTGTAATGGGCCACCTGGCCTGAGAAACATAAGGAGGAAAGAAAAAGTAAGGACTTACTTCTGGTCATTATTTGGGTAGAACACACATATTTTGAATGCCTTTGGCAGGTATTTTTTTTTGAGCCATTTTAATCTAGATTAATCTAGATTAAATCCAGGATTGCAGATAGATTAATCTAGATTAAAAAAATGTATCTATGCCCACCTCTAATTTATACACACGACTTCACCGCAGTCCACCCCAGCAACACCATCACCAAGTTCGCTGACGACACTACCGTGGTGGGCTGCATCACAAAAGGTGACGAGACCGCGTATCGCGATGAAATAGAGCAGCTGTCAGCCCTGTGCAAGGATAACAACCTACAGCTGAACAAGCTAAAGACCCAGGAGATGATCGTGGACTACAGGAGGAAGAAGACCGACATACAGCCTCTGTATATCGACGGGGGATGTGTGGAGAGAGTCTCGTCATTAAGTTCCTGGGTGTCCACCTGGAGGATGACCTGACCTGGAGAATCAACACCACGGCGATAGTGAAAAAGGCACAGCAGAGACTCTACTTCCTGAGAGTACTGAGAAACTACCACCTCTGCTTGTGTCTTTTTACCGCTGCTCCGTAGAAAGCATCCTCACCTACTGCATAAATGTGTGGTTTCTCAGCTGCACAGCCGCAGAGAGGAAGGCGCTCCAGAGGGTCGTCAACTCGGCCCAGAAGATCATCGGCTGCCCCCTCCCCTCACTGGAGGGATTATACAACTCCCGCTGCCTCAAAAAAGCAGTAAAAATACTGAAGGACCCACACCACCCGGGCAACAAGCACCTCGTGCGGCTGCGCTCGGGCAGGCGTTTCAGCGTCATGCCCACCCGGACTAACAGACAGAAGTTTAGTTTTTATCCCAGGGCCATATGTGCACTAAACTCAGCTAAATTTTAAAACAACAGTCTCCCTTGCACCCCCCCCCCCACGCACACGCACACACAACATTAGGGATAGTGCAATTATATTTTACACCCCCCTGTTTATATTAATGTTATTTATGCCCCACCCCTGTTTTTATATTTAATACTGTGTTTAGGACTGTTTTTATTTTTTTTACTAGCACCTAGGGTTGCATTTTTTTATTTCGTTGTAACAACTGTAACAATAACAATAAAGATCTATTCATTCTATTCTATTAGGGTAGGCCCAGGTTAGGGTAAATTATGTTGCCGGGACGGCAACCTTTTAAAGTGGGGGTGTATGTAACCTGAGGGACGCTAGGACCCAGGAGTTCTCTGGCCAGGTACTGCTAGCCTTGAAAGGGAAAGTCCTGTGAGACTTGGACCAAGTTCACGTTTGTTCTCGTCAGCTGGGAATTGACACTTCAGGTGATTACAGCCATAGATATATCTATGATTACAGCAGCAGAGGAGGTTGTGCTGCCCCACTGGTTTTTAATGTCTCTATCTCTTGTGTAGAGACATTAGAGACGTGTTGCATGTGGCCAACCATCCTGGTGTCTGGTAGGCGTCAATACTTTTACCAACTAACTTGCATTTTTCCACGATCTGATTGGCCACTGACGTTTCTGGTCATGTGACAGCTGCGCCAATCGTGTGACGCCTGTTTCTATCACTGGTTAAGCTTAGGCACTCTTTCGAAGTTGGTTAAGGTTAGAGTTTGTCTTAGAGCAGGGCGATAGAACACCAGCCCTGATTCCAAACTCTAACCTTAACCAACTTTAAAAAGAGTCGTCTAAGCTTAACCAGTGATATAACTAGGCGTTAGGTAGTTTGCAGGCTGTTAGAGGCGGAAATAGGCGCAGAAACAGGCGTCACACGATTGGCGCACATGTCACATGACCAGAAACGTCAGTGGCCAATCAGATCGCGGAAAAATGCAAGTTAGTTGGTAAAAGAATAGACGCGTCTGGGAGCACAGTTGCTGGCTGGCAATCGGGAGCTTGAGGCTGTACCGACACGGCGTGTAGGGCAGCCACTGTTTTTCCTCTTTTTAATTTCTCTGTACGTCCTCAAGTAATTTCCTTTTAAAAGTTTAGGTAGTTTCCATTTTGTACCTCTGTGCCATCTGACCGTTTTTATTTAATTGTTTATTCTATCCAGCAGTGCAGTGATGTTTCTTATTTATTAGAAGTGCTGTGTGCTCTCTAGAGGTGCAGTGCTGATTTGGTGTGCAATATTCTTTTTTAATTACTAGTAGTGGTGGTCTAGATTGGTCCAGTTGTGTATGATCCCTTTTAAGTGTTTTTATTTAATAAAGTGTCAAATCTTGGGAATACAAATAATATAATAATAATAATAATGCAGGACCTCTTTAGAGGTCTTTATTCGTCATGCAACCAACTGGACATGCAATGGGAGCGGCACACACACTGGAATACACACACACACACACACACACACACACACACATGCATTGTCTTCTTCTCAGTCGCCGATGCGATTGAGCTCTGCGCTTAACCCATCGCGTCGTCCTTCCCCCCAAGGGCAGCAGGGAGCAGACAGGGCGTCGACGAGGGGCCGCGCCCGGGGACCAATCCAAGTGCTCCTGCCCGTCTTCGTCATGGGATCTGTTGGTTGTGCATGTTTTTCCATTGGGTTTATCTTATCGGGGGGGAACCCTTGCGAGCACGGGGAGAACATGCAAACTCCACACAGAAAGGCCCGGGAGATACCCCACCTGGGTACCTGGCAACACGGAAACCTGGTCCCCAAGCGGGAATCGAACCCTGGACCTTCTTGCTGTGAGGCGACAGTGTTAACCACTACACCACCGTGCCACAAAAACCTCTGCTGTACGCCTGTTCTTTTATTAGAAACCCTGTGTGGGCTAGGAACTCAGTAGAACATAAATGTGTAACAATGAATGAGGGTCTCTCGCCTTAACAGAGAGTGGCGCAGTTTCTATATTCAACCATTAAGGTTACACATAGACAACAATTTGTGCAGATATAGGGGGAATATAGGTATTCACTTTCAGACATTACATGTGGTGTGCCGCAAGGCAAAATCTTAGGACCTAAATAGTTTTTACTATACATTAATGAGATATGTAATGTTCTGTATGTCTTCTGTGCAGGGGAGAACCTTCAGAATCGTTTGGAGGTTGTCTCAGCAGAACTGAGCAAGCTGAAGTTGTGGTTTGATGTTAACAAATGATCTCTGAATATAAAAAAAACAAATTCATGGTTTTTGGGAAACAGAACCTATTGAATAACCCGGTGGAATAAAAAAATTATAGAGTTAGCTTGGAAACAGTTTATGAGAACACATTCTTAGGAGTCATGATCAACCACAATTTTAGCTGGAAACCCCATGTCAACCATGTCAGGTGCAAGTTAGCAAGGAGTGTTGGAATACTGGGAAAGACTAGACACATTCTGAACCATGAATCACTTTATACACTATATACTGCACGCTCATTCTGTGTGGAGGTTTGGGGTAATACCTACAAGAGCACCCTACAGGCAATAATTACCATGAAAAAATAGCAATCAGAAAAGTGAATAATGTAGGATATTATGAACACACCAATGAAAATGTCTTTTAATCACAGACATTGAAATGTAGGGATTTAGTGGAATTTAAAACTGCACAAATTGTGTATAACGCAAGACATCATTTACTACCAGGCAACATCCAAAAGATTTTAATAGATAGAGAAGGGGGATATAACTTAAGAGGGAGACGTAACTTAAAACTGCCGACTGTACACACCACTATAAAAAGCATGTGCATATCTGTCTGTGGGGTGAAGTTGTGGAATAGTCTAGAGGAGTTCAAAGAAAGTAAAAATAGTGCTAATTTCTAAAGGAAGTACAAACAACTTATTCTTGAGAAGTATGCCGTGGATGGTTAACCATGTGTTTTGAATCAAATTGATTACATCAATTGTTCAACATTTTTATTGTTGATTGTTGTTAATTATTATATTTTTTAGTTTTTTTGGTTGATAACGAAGATCAACGATAAATTTAAGATGATGCACTGGGTTAGGGCATTTATAAACGTGTAGCTTTAGCCCTAACCTTTTCGGCCAACTTGTAATTTGATTTGTGTGTTTATTTTTTTTACATGCTAAATGGCTCGAAATAAACTTCATTCATTCATTCATTCATTCATTCATTCATTCATTCATTCATTCATTCATTCATTCATTCATTCATTGTGATTATTACCTAACCCAGCACCCAAAGGAGTGCTGTGCTTGGGGGGACTATAGCACACCGCGACCAGGCATCTAAACCGGCTTTTTAATCTAGGAATCTAACACACTAGGAACATAACACTAACAGGGGAACATGAAGGGCAAGAGACACACCGGGAGACACAGTAAAATGGGAAGGACACAGAGGAACATAAAAACACTAAAGATCCACCAGTGCACGAGGAGGGTATACAAGTGTTACGGAACGTAACAGTATGCAGCATATATGCTTATTAGCTGTTGCCGTTAATATTATCATCTATTTCAGTGCATTTTTAATTGGCGGTCCAAAAGGCGGCTAATGAGGGTCCACAATTCTGGCGGTCCGAGTGTGTTAATAGAACACGCGAACATTATGGGAAATGCGCTTACCGTCTTCTTCAGAGTGAGACTACAGTAGAAGGTAGATACCCATTTCCGATCTGTGCGCTCAGTAGAAAGCGAACTGGCTGCAAGGCTAGTGGTCCATATATCCGCTTCCATTCATTTGTGCTAAACCGGGTAGCTTTTTACTGAACGCACAGAGAGGAAATGCACTCCTTTAATGCACTTAATTAACCAATGACTACATTTCAAAGGTTATTTATACAATAGTGGCCAGCCGGGTCAACAACAACAATATAGCCCAACAGAGTGGACATTAGCATTGACTCATCACACCAGCAAGCAGGTGAGCTGCTTTATTTATGATAAATCATTTTATGTATGCTATACGCATATTTACATTTTACATTTACATTTAGTCATTTAGCTGACGCTTTTATCCAAAGCGACTTACAAGTTCTGTACGACAAGCCATCAGGAAGGGCACAACTCTATCAGCTGAGTAACAATGTTCATCAAAGTGTTGAGTGCATGACAGTATGGTTAGTTAGGGTTAGATTTTTTTTTTTTTTTTTCAGATAATGGTTGAAGAAGTGCGTCTTTAGTCGACGGCGAAAGATTGGACGTGTTTCGGCTGTCCTAACTGGGGTGGGTAGTTCATTCCACCATTGTGGGGCAAGGACTGAGAATAGGCGACTTCTCTTTGATGACCCTCCCGGAGCTTGGATAGGAGTAGGTCTGAGGCGGCCAGAAGATGCAGAGCGTAGGGGTCTTGAGGGTGTGTAGTTAGAGACCATTGACCGGAGGTAGGCATATGGTGTGGTATTATAATCACACCATGAGGCAGTAGTTCAATAGAGTAGAGGCAATGCTGAGACAAGAGCTGATCTGATACATACAAATTATTACCCAAAAATGAAATCATAATACTAATTCTACAGTCAGTACAATGCTTTGATTTTGCATTATCACATCAATAACATGTCATTAATAATAGTCATTAATAATCTCCATATAAGATTACTTGTAAAAATAAAAATGTCTATGCTAGTGCAAGTATAGAAAGTTGCATTGTAGGAGGAAATGTAATCAAACTACTATCATTACAGACAATGCAAGCATTTGCAACACAATGGAAACGTGCACTAGTGTGAATGTTTTTTTTTATAAACAGCATACACGTTATACTGTATATTACCAGTTAAAGGGACACACAAAAACAATACTATTTTGCACATAATCTCACACACATCCAAAAACTCGTAGCTGTTTTAATTACAGCTCAATGAAATGGTAGCAGTCCCTATAAGACAAGGTATTGCTAGTGCTGTAATTGACACAACACAAGGATTCAATGTCCCCAACAGTGATGCCAGTAACTAGTTACTAGGGCTGTCCCCGACTAAGGATTTGGATGGTCAACTATGATTGGCCAAAATGTGCCGTTAGTCGTAGGTCGACTTCAAAAAATATATATAATATCTTAAAAATAATTTTATTATTATTTATTTAAATTTTTTATTATTCCATTTGGGCTGTGGGGGGTGCTTAATGTCTGAAGGAGTCGACTGAAGGCTTCTTGTCCTCTGCAAAAGCATGCAATTGGTCCACTGATGGATACATCTTGATATTTGTCTAGTCTAGTGTGTTCATTAGATGGGTGAAATCCTCTTTTAGTGCCTCTGTGCCTGTTTTCGTAGGCAGTTAGCCTCTGGTATGTGTGCCATTAGCGTTAGCCACGCTTCTAGGCCTCTTTTCTTTTGGAAAGAATGATAAAAAAAAATTATAAATATATTTATATTTTTTTATATATTCGACTAAGAGGTTGGCCAGTCGACTACGGCTCCTTTCGACCGATTAGTTGACTAATCGACTAATAGGGGTCAGCCCTACTAGTTACTAAGTAACTAGTTACTCTAATCTGATTACTTTTTTCAGTAAATAGTAATCTAACTTGTTACTTTTTACAAGCCAGTAATCTGATTACAGTTACTTTTCCAAGTGGCTGTGCATTACTATTTAGTTACTATCTCATAATGCTGATGATAAGAGAGCCAGGGGTACAGTCAGCTAGACCGGAGATGGGACGTGCGCTCGCGCACGCACGCACACAGCCACACACACATGAGAATAACAAACTATAATACCATGTTTTATATTACACAACGGTTTTACAATTTTATTTTTAATTAAAATTATATTTATATACATTCTCTATTTTATTTCCTTTGGGAACCACTGTCCTAGAGTGCCTGAGCAGTGGACAGCTGTGACCTTATATGGCCTGATGGCTGATGACGTCTCATGATGACCTGTCTGAGCAGCCAATCATGATTTATGACATTATGCAATAAAGCATTATTTAAAAAAAAAACTGTTGTCATTCTTATGTTGTGGCAGCAGCAGGGGGGACGACGACGACTTCGTAACCTAGTTACTTTCAAAGTAACTAAGTTACTTTGATAATCAAGTAATCAGTAAAGTAACTAGATTACTTTTTAAAGGATTATTTTTTACAAGTAATCTGTGGCATCACTGGTCCCCAATGACATCACTGGTGGCCATATTAAAATGTATTTACTCTCAATACGTGTGTGGATGTGTGTGAGATTATGTGCTAAAACAGCATTGTTCTTTGGTAAAGTGCCCCTTTGAGCCACCATATGACACTTGAGTAAGACCACCAGTCTATATACCACACACTGGCCCTCAGTTCAGGGACATCTCACAAATCGATAGTGCTTCTGTTATACAGTTGTCATCATTCCAGCTTCCATTTAGCGTATCGGGCCAGAATTCTGCACACAGTGCACAGTCCTCCCCGTTCCCATAATTGTTTGGCTGGTTTTTGGCCCAGAACCTGTAAAAAAGAGTAATATAAAAAAGGAAAATAATATTTCTGCCATGACTTTAGTGACTTTTTAATAACTTATGCCCTATTTCTTATTTGCCAATGATGATGTTGATTGGTTAGTATGAGGCACCGTGGGGATTGTGCTGAGGAAGGACTCGACCAATCAACATCATCGTTGGAAAAGTAAATAGAGATGGGGTTCCAAAAATCTGAGCTATCCCTTTAAAACCAAACCCATGGATGATAGTTCAGTACGCGTGAAGATTTTTCCTAAGCAGGTTGTACTTCTGCGTTCGGTTTGCACGATCTGATTGGCCACTGACATTTCTGGTCATGTGACATGTGCGCCAGTCGTGTGACGCCTAGTTCTGCGCCTATTTCCGGGTCTAACAGCCTGCAAACTACCTAACGCCTAGTTTATCACTGGTTAAGCTTAGGCGACTCTTTCGAAGTTGGTTAAGGTTAGAGTTTGGAATCAGGGCTGGTGTTCTATCGTCCTGCTCTAAGACAAACTCTAACCTTAACCAACTTCGAAAGAGTGCCTAATCTTAACCGGTGGCATAACTAGGTGTCACACGATTGGCGCACATGTCACATGACCAGAAACGTCAGTGGCCAATCAGATTGCGCAAACCGAATGCGGAAGTACAACCCGCTTAGGGAAAATATTCACGTGTACAGTACAGCCAGGAAAATTCTTACCCGCTTGCCAGGCTCAATTTCGTGTTGTCCACCCATGTCCAGGTCCCTTCTCTTCTGTTGTCAGTCAGGCCGATCCAGACGTGTTCGCCAGGACTAAACAACCCATTGATGAATGTCTTGAGGGAAAGAAAAGATTTATTGAAAGCATTATAATGGTCATCATTGACACAAACATGTGCAATAATTAGATACGCACATGCACAATCACCCATTTACACACACATACATATACACATTTATTTACAAACATTCACAAACACCCTCACATCCAGACACACACACATACTGTACCATTTCTTGTTGGCTAGTTATGATTGTAAGGTCAGCTCCCAGGGCTCGACATGCATCTCTGCTTCTGGACCAGTTTCTTTTTACAATAGAAATGAAGTAACAGCTGTTCTGAAACTTCCTCCAGTTGGGAGGACAGGTCCCTACAGGTTTGAGAGATTAAACAAACTAAACATATATATATATATATTGAGAAACAGGCAGATCAATTACATTGCCTATCTTTCCAGTCCGGATTTTTTGTGATGATGTATTTTTAGACCATTTCTTGCAGTCAAAAAAGCAAAGCATTCATTATTCATGATTTTCTTTTATCCATAAACCTGACCAATCTTAGCTAGCACATACATCGTGTGTTTTATATGGTCCCATGTGGCATGGGGCTATCCCATGCCCTATAAGTAGGATGCACATTGGCTATACACACACCACTCTTCTATTTATAATAACATCTTGCCGGCATAGAATTGTGATAGTTGTGTATGGTTAATGGGTTATCTCAATTGTAATTATTACCAATAGCATTCTTAATTGATTTAGCCCTGGTCCCCACGTGGTCATGCTAACATTTAGCTTAGGCCTTTGTCATTGTTTGTATCTTACATGTATGCTGGTAAAGCCCATGTAGATACATAAAAGACAAACACATTCTGTTGAATAATAGCATGTTGTGTTTATTTGAATTGTTTAGCAAATACCAAAATACCCTGTTATATTATCGTATAGCTTACGCTCTGCACTCTAGTGGAACTATCCCTTTATCCAATCTAGCACTGAATAATTTTTCTCCACATGTACACAGTACACACCCATCCGCCTGGCCACACCCACATCCGCTCCACTACATAAGCGGGGTCGTGGCCACACTAACAGCTCCTTCCCTATTTTCACCACCGAAAAGTGACTGTATACACCACTTTAGTTTAGTGCCAAAATAGTATTGGAAAGGAGTTACGTTTGGAAAAAAGGAACTGCGTTGACATTATATCTTTGTTTTCTCTCTCACTATTTTTCGAGGAAATACGGCGATAATGTTTTCGCCACCGGAGTGTCTAGAAGATGATGATCATTCTGACCTCCACCGGCGCTTCGCATTAGGGGCTCGCGTCGCTGAGCAATCCCCGCCGGCATTGCCTCCGGCTCTGCAGCTGGACACTTTACTTGGGAGGCGATCGGCCGTGTGAGGGCTGACGGCCTCTCTGGGCGGGTGATGTTTTTTGCGACGCGGGCGCCAGGTGTGTCGGTTGCGGGGGAACAACTACACAGCTTACGAAGGTCGGCTCCAGGTTAGGATCCTTTTCGCTGCCCCTTAGCGGCGTGGAGGGGGTTCTAGTTTGATGCCCCACGATAACATTAGCTCCTCCTCAAGTGAAGTCGTAGCTTTGTTTTCCTGGGACCGTGATTCAGAATCTGCGGTTCAATTCCGCGGGTCTCTGGACAAACGGATACCCACAGTCGCCGTGCTGGCCCCGCTTTTCAAGATGAAAAACACCCGGTGCAAGGGAGGTGAGCTTGGTGTTCGTTATGAGAATATCTCCATGCTCAGGTCGGCTATAGCCTGCGTACAACGAGGGGCTTGCTGCCGACACCGCTGTGTCTGGTAAACACCGTTCTGAAGAGGGACGTGTGTTGCCTTTTTCCCTTTTTTCTTCGGATAAGAAGAGGAAAAGACAGCGGCTGTCTGAAGTGTTGGCCTGTATTGCTTTTCTCACGTTGTACAGTTTTCAGTAGTAGCCGCTTAGCTTGCTTCTGCGTAAGCTAGTGGCTAGCGATAGCCGGTATGAGCTAACTGTTAGCCAGTTAGCTGTTTAGCTACAACGTTAGCTGCCGGCTGCGCTCGGCTGGGAACGTTAGCTTGATGCTATCAGTTAGCCTAGAGTTAGCTGTTTAGCTTGTGCTACAACCATTGGCATAGCCATGAGAATAGCAGGCCCTGGCACCAGGGTTTCCGTTGTTGCCAGTCTCAGTGTCTTGCAAGATTTCAATCTACCGGACAAATGGGATCAATTCCGGTCAGAGTTTATTGAGTTTAATAACAATTGATAGGCAGGCTATTTTTATAAAGAATGACATCCTCAAGGCATGTAGATTTATAATATTTTAACTTAAAACTAGGCTACTTTTGCGTATATAGGCCTACAGTCATTAATATATTCCAAATAAAATAAGTCCCTCGAGACTTCGTGCTGCTGCCGACTTGAAATCAAATAGGTGTCGGTGGGCAGTCGGCCCGACATTAATAAACAGCAGTCTGTTATAATCACATTTTTATTTATATCAAGCGAAGAACTGAGAAATTTGGCAGAGAAAGACGGCAACATTATCGTGGGTTTTGCGTGATGACTATCTCCACCTCCCAACGACTTGGTGCTGGATTTGTGAGAGTGTGCAGCTGCAGAGCCGCAGAGCCAGCGGTGCTTTCAGGTCCGGTCTGGGGACCGCTCAGCAGCGCCCCCCACCCAACAGCTGAATTGCCAATGGCTGAATTGGAGTATTGCACTGTGCGGGCACAACTGTCAGCTCTGCGGCTCTGCAGTTGCATGCTTCTCGCAAATCTAGCTCCGACTGCCAAACCCAAATGAATCTCGACATCGCTTCACCAATAGTCGTTATCAGAACACTACACACATATCATAATAGAACACACATCGTTGTCATTATTAGACCTGCTTGGTGAAGCAACAATGAAACAAATGTAACTATTTTAATACAATTCAAATTGTGCTTAGAGGGAATTATTTTCACCGGACATTATGACCGGAGAGATTTAAATATGTCGGACTTCAACAGATTTTGCCGGTCAAAAACCGGTAATTACCGGACAACGGAAACCCTGCGTGGCACTTTGGTAGAAGATGTCGTCGGGCCTGCGCCATGATCGGCTGCAGGAGGGGGGCGTCACGCCGGAGCGAGGCTCCGGCCATTGCTTCTTCTGGCCTAGCCAGCGAGAGGCCTTCGTCGACGTGGTGGACCAACCTGTGTTGCGGCATTTCGTCCTGCGTTCCTTCCCCTCCTGAATGTTTTTGTTAATAACGATGTCTTTGTCTACAAAACATATGTTACTTCACTACATTTGGAGATACGACGTGTGCTGTGTGAGAATTGTCTTGGTCGCTTTGTATAGCTTGGGTTAGCGTTGGCCAAGGCTTGTGCCTTTCTCTCTACCTAGGAACAGCGTTGTTTTTTACGTGAGTAAAAATTTACTGGGTTTTTGTTGTATGATGAGAAGTTGTGTGTCTTCATGTAACGTTTAGACAACGTGGCTGAGCCCACAACTGGCTGGGTTATCCTACAATGCTGTGCATAGTGGCATATGATCGAGGGCTGAGTCCCTCTCTTAGCTTGTTATTCTTTGCTTGAGGGTAATGATGAAAATAACAAGTGGCAGGTATTTTCACACATAAGCAGAGCTGTGGAAGGGCCTACACTTGATTTGGGCCCTGTCCGATACGCTGGCGATGTGGGGGGTGGTGTCATCAGTGACCGTCTGGTGGGGTCCCGATGCTACGGCATCATTGACCTCACCGGGCCCCCTTTTTCGGGGGGTCCTGGCCCTCATGCTGTTCCTGGGGCTGGGTCCTCCTCCGTGCTCCGCTGCTACGGCCTTGCCACGGGGTTGGGTTCTTGATAGGGATGCTCGATATTGGCATTTTTACCGATACCGATATACCGATATTGTCCAACTCTTAATTTCCGATACCGATATGAACCGATATGATCCGATACCGATTCAGGTAATTAACATTACATATATCTTGTTGTGGAATTAACACAACATTATGCATACTTTTGACAATAAATAAAATCAGAATTTGTTCTTACTTGCTTGCCTGGGTAAATAAAGGTTATAGAAATATAAAAATATAAAAAATAAAAATAAAAATGAAAACCGATACCGATATTTTCCGATATCACATTTTAATGCCGATATCGGCCGATAATATCGGTAGGCCGATAATATCGGACATCCCTAGTTCTTGACCTTTGACCCCGTGATGTTGGGGGCTGTAACAGGTTTTTTTTCTTCCCGTTCGTTCCCTAGTGGCATGTGGGATGCGCGCCTGAGTGGTCGCGGGTCCTTCTGTGAAGGTAAGTCCCACGATCTGCTCACCCTGTGCATTGAGGTGCTAAACCCTCTTCGCACAGTCGGATCTGATTCCCTCCCGTCCCCCTCTAGGGGGTTCCGGGGGCTCGGGTCCTCCCCGGTTCTGATGGTTGTGGGGGGCCTCAGCGGGTACATTTGTCGAGCTTCCGCTCTGCTCAGCTCCTGTGTTCCACTAGAGTGCAGAGCGTAAGCTATACGATAATATAACATACGGTTATCCTATAACCATAGTTATATGAGTATAGCGAGCGATCTGCACTGACTCACTGAGGACCCTGTGGTCTTTGCCTTCGGTGGTGAAAGACTTGGGAAGTAGCTGTTAGTGTGGCCACGACCATGCTTATGTAGAGGAGTGGATGTGGGTGTGGCCAGGCGGATGGGTGTGTACATGTGGAGAAAGATTATTCAGTGCTATATTGGATAAAGGGATAGTTCCACTAGATTGCAGAGCGCTCGCTATACTCATATAACTATGGTTATAGGATAACCGTATGTTTTGTCTCTGTGCTCACACTTGGTTCCTTGTAGAATCTCTGGCTGCCCAACCAGGACTGGGAGAGGCCAAAACCTTTTCTAGGGGGGAGATCCGGAAGTACAGAGGGGGGGGGGATTCATAATGAGAAGGGAATAGAGTCTTAACTCATTCAATGTCAGTCACGAGTATAGTCGGGTTAACTAGCCAACCGTTCAGCGTCAATCACGAGTATAGTCGGGTTTTAATAGTTATTTCTTTTATTAGCTATATCCATAAATTTTCATCCATCCAGCCTGATGTTATCATTGGGAATGGGTCTGAGCTCGCAAAAGGGCAAATACCATGCGGGCGGGGTTTAAATACTCAGACGAGGCAGGCCTTTACAACGATGGTATGGAACAGTAACCCCGCCCGCCCGTTCATGTGTAACGCTCGGTAATGTGGGACGGACCTCCACGAGCAGTATTTGGAATGGCGATCAGATAATTGGATTATTTCTTTTGCATTACATCAGAGACCAGGTAAGAACACTATATATAAAATCTTGCGTTGATCTGATATTTCTTTCTACCGCGATCGACGCTGTCTGTGTGTGTGTGTGTGTGTGTGTGGCTGTTTACCGTTGAGTGCAGGAGGTGGCGGGGGGAGCGCCCCGCTATGAGGGCCATTTCATGTATGCATGAGGAAGAATAATAATGATAATCTAGCGTTGATTTCAGGAAGATTCGATAATCAGGCGAAAAATGACAACGTGTTGAGTGTATTCCACTAAAGGGCTTTTCCTGGGATTACTAAGAATCACCAAAACTATACTCATATTCAAAACGGTATAAAACGGAAATCTACGGATGAAAATACACAATCTGTTTTGTACATGGTGACTGGAAGCAACTCACTGACAATCGACGGGTGTATTAGACCCATAGCTATAATTTAAGATATATTTTAAGCACTCGCAAATCTTGCAGTCCCCCCATTGATTAAAGCGATGGCGTACTAGCGCCCCCTGGCGTATTAAGCGATGGCGCAGAATGAGTTAAAGTCCCTTAAACACTGTGTAGTGTTTTGCGGTGATAGCTTGGTATGGAATTATGTATCCATGTTGTACAGAATTATTTAAGGTGTTAGTTGTTTGTTTATTGATTTTGGTTTGTCTCTGTAGGAGGAGCTTCCAGGATAAAGCCTGGGATAGAAGCTCCTCTCAGGGAGAAGTAGAAGCAGGCTAGAGAAAGAGACACAGCCGTGATGGAGCTAGTTCTCATAGCCAAGGGTCTAGTTTGTTTGAAAAGTTTAATAGTTTAGTATTTTTGCTCTTATTTTCAAATGGCATTTCTTTGTATGTAAATGCTATGTTATTGATAGTTGTACTGCAGCCTGTTTTTCCACTGGGGAACAAAAGAAAAGACGAAATAAAAACAAAACACTGGTGATGACAACCTGCCTGAGACCCTATTTTTCCACCGCTTGGCCACATCCTAACACCATGTGATTATGGCTTACTGTATACACAATTGCACATGTGTCATTTTCCATCGTCATCGTCATGTGAAAGAAGGGTTTCACACTCAATTTCATGGAAATTGCACATGTGAAGTCATGTAAGCAAAGAGGGAATGAATGAATGGGAAATGAATGGGAGGCCATGTCCTCACTGCAAACTCAACGCAAGTCATTAGCACAACTGACAATAGCAATCAACTGCTTAAATATCAGGAAAGTCAATTTAAATAATGTAAATATAATCATCTCTGTCAAAACCAGCCACATTGTTAGCCTATAGTTTACCCTTGTTTTTTGGAAATATTAAAAGAAAAAGGTGAAATATGTCAGTATGCACCCAAAATATAACAAAAAATCCCTATAAGAAAAAAGATCCACTGAATGACATTCCTAGTTAAAATGTCAATATGTTTCTAAGACCCTAAACATTGAAAATATTTTGCTCAATCAAATAAGCGTCCTCTACTTTTACTGGTACAGTATAAGCAATTTCGTAGAGTCCCATGTCTGCTTATTTCCCCAGAGCTGGTGACAGAAGTAGCTATAGGGAGTTCCATGCATCAGTTCCTTCACGTCTCTGATGTAAGCACATGTTAGGGGAACACATACCGACACTATGGGAAATACGCTTAGCTTAGTACAAATTAATCGGAAGCGGCTACAGACCAACTAGCGTATCTGTTGGCCAAAAACAACTCTCCTGGAGTTGTATGCTAGGCTAGTGGTCCGTATCCACTTCCATTCATTTGTGTTAATGTTCCAATGTTTAACCCTAAATGACCAGATGTTGCAGAGAATGCTGTGGCACTGGGGACGCCAGGTGACCTTATCTACAATGCTAGTTTTGGCTAGTGACTGCCACTTAAAATGATATATCCCTCGCCTTATTAGAGAGAGAAATGTATTAGAAGGCTTTGTTCACAGGACCACAGCTGCATGAACCACAGCAGACGAAGCTAGGAGCGATCTATTAATAATAGTATTAATTTCCCTATAGCAGCAAAGACTGGAGAGCCAGAAAATACGTCACCCGCAAGAGGTCTATGGACTACAAAAAGTCACCTGATGACATCACAAATTTAAGTAAAATCATTACCATGTCTTAGCACTCCTCCTCAAAGACATCATTATTTAGTCTTAATTTTGTCTTACCTGCAATCGTGGCGTTCAATGTCGCTTGTAGCTGGTCTCTCTCTGCCGTGATGTTGTGACACCTGGCTTGCAGCTGTTCCATCTGTTGAGTCCGGTTGTTGTAATTGTCCCTTAACTGGTCTGTCTCCTCCGTTATGTTCTTGCTACTGATCTGTAACTGGTCTCTCTCCTCCATCACGGTGCCTGCAGCTGGTCTCTAGCTTCAACAAGAGTTCTGTAATTGCCCTGTAACGTGATCATGTCTGCCGTCAAGTTCATGTGACTCTTCTCGATCTGCTCTTTCTCACTGTTACTGAAGTGGTGGCTGATTTGTAACTCTTCGAATGTCTTAACTATAGCATTGCAACTGCTCTGTAACTGCTCTCGTGATCTCGTGAGATTGTTGTACTTGTTCTGTAACTGGTCCCTCTCCTTTGTCATCGAGTCACGACCACTCCGAGCCTGGTTTCTGTCTCCCATCACCTGTTCGTAACGTCTGCGTAACTCGTCGTTGCCTTTCATCAAGGTGTCTGTATCTGTCTGTAATTGGGCACGGCTAGCTTTTAGCTGTTCTTTATCTCTGGTTAGCTGTTCTTTATCCCTGATTAGAGCATTGTTACTGCTCTGGAGTTGCATTTTACTGGTTCTTAGAGTGTTTTTTTCCGTTGTCAAGCCATTGTTTGTGTTCTGTAATCGATCTTTCGTGGTACTCAATGTCATGTAACTGGCCTGTAACCTGTCTCTGGCATTTTGTATCTGCGTATTTTCTTTGCTCACAGCATTCAGATTCTGCTGTAGGTTATCTCTATCTTGAGTCATGGCATTATATTTGCCTTGTCCGCTTTTCTCCATGTTGTTGACTGCAAAAGAGAAATGGTAGAATACTGATGAGCACAAAAATGCCCCCAGAACAGTGATCTTATCGTAATCATAATCACCCCTAACTTTCTCACTTTATATGTATATGTTGTGTCTGTCCACTATGTTTGTTAATTTGTCATCTCCCCCCCTATGTAAAGCGACCTTGGGTCCTCTGAAAGGTGCTATATAAAACGAAGTTATTATTATTATTATTATTATTATTATTATTATTATTATTATTATTATTATTATTATTATTATTATTATTATTATTATTATTATTATTAGTAGTATTATGATTATGATTATTATTATGATTATGATTATGATTATGATTATTATTATTATTATTATTATTATTATTATTATTATTATTATTATTATTATTATTATTATTATTATTATTATTATTATTATTATTATTATTATTATTATTATTATTATTATTATTATTATTATTATTATTATTATTATTATTATTATTATTATTATTATTATTATTATTATTAGTGTGGGTGACCTGGCGAAGCCAGGTTGCCACCCACACTATACATATCCATACTCTTTTTATTATTCTTTATTCTTTATTCTTTATTCCACCGATTTTGCAAACACTTTGCAACACGTAAGCGTTCGCGCCCCATACGGGTGACCTGGCGAAGCCAGGTTGCCACCCACACTATACATATCCATACTCTTTTTATTATTCTTTATTCTTTATTCTTTATTCCACCGATTTTGCAAACACTTTGCAACACGTAAGCGTTCGCGCCCCATACACGTGAAAGGTATCAAAACGAGCGGCTTGCCTATGGCAACACCGGTCTCCGAACTCGTAAAGTTTCACCGCACCGTCTGGCTACGAATCGACTTTAAACGGTAAAATTTCGGTCCCATTGGGAATGCATTGCATTTTAGAGTGTAGCAGCTGAAATAATCTTTTTCCCCCTACCTTGGGTGAATTGCGAGTGTGATCTCAATTTTGGACGTAGAAATAAAACAAACACATCTAAACGATGACACGGCTGTCAACCCGCTCACAAAAGAAAAATAAATGGAATTGGACATTTCTATCTCAACTGACGACCATTTGTTTGAAGGTTCTCCTCCCCATTGACCGCCATGCAATCGCACTCTAGAAATCACATTTTTCACACTATTTTTTAGCCTTCTGTTCCGATCGCCGAAGGAGTGCCACAATATCGCACGAATGTCACAATATCGCGCACAACCCTTCGCCTACTCGTTGTAGTGCTCATGTGCGCGTCACAACGCTTCATCTCTTATAGTTTTCTTTTAATCAATGTGACAATGCAGTCATGCATCTGCCTCCATAGAAATGCATTGAATAGAAAATATGCAAGTCATAGTGATTGCTTCACCTGTGTGGCTCATGGCTCACTCATGATTGGTTCAGCTGTGTGGCTCGTGGCTGAGCTGCCAATGACATCATCCACTTAACCCATCATTGGCCATCACTGTGTTGCACTACTGAATTGCTGACAGCGCCCTCTGTCTTGTGGGTTGTGTCATTGTACTCAGTAGGGATATCCTCTTTCATTTTTCATTGGTCCATGTTGACCCCCTTTCATTGGTCGATGTTGACCACTCCCCCGATCCTTAGACCACGCCCCCTTAGGCCACACCCCCTCAGTGTATCTCTTGAACCGTTTGTCGTAGAGACTTGCGGATTGTGCCATTGGTCGATGTTGACCACCTTTCATTGGTCGATGTTGACCACTCCCCCTGTTGACCACCTTTCATTGGTCGATGTTGACCACTCCCCCGATCCTTAGACCACGCCCCCTTAGGCCACACAGTGTATCTCTTGAACCGTTTGTCGTAGAGACTTGCGGATTGTGCCATTGTACTCGGTGTAATAGTGTAATAGTGTGTAATAGTGTAATAGTGTAATAGTGTGTAATAGTGTAATAGTGTGTAATAGTGTGTAATAGTGTAATAGTGTGTAATAGTGTAATAGTGTAATAGTGTGTAATAGTGTAATAGTGTAATAGTGTGTAATAGTGTAATAGTGTGTAATAGTGTAATAGTGTGTAATAGTGTAATAGTGTAATAGTGTAATAGTGTGTAATAGTGTAATAGTGTAATAGTGTGTAATAGTGTAATAGTGTGTAATAGTGTAATAGTGTAATAGTGTAATAGTGTGTAATAGTGTAATAGTGTGTAATAGTGTGTAATAGTGTGTAATAGTGTAATAGTGTGTAATAGTGTGTAATAGTGTAATAGTGTGTAATAGTGTAATAGTGTAATAGTGTAATAGTGTGTAATAGTGTGTAATAGTGTAATAGTGTGTAATAGTGTAATAGTGTGTAATAGTGTAATAGTGTAATAGTGTGTAATAGTGTAATAGTGTAATAGTGTGTAATAGTGTAATAGTGTAATAGTGTGTAATAGTGTGTAATAGTGTAATAGTGTGTAATAGTGTAATAGTGTAATAGTGTAATAGTGTGTAATAGTGTAATAGTGTAATAGTGTGTAATAGTGTAATAGTGTGTAATAGTGTAATAGTGCAATAGTGTGTAATAGTGTAATAGTGTGTAATAGTGTTATAGTGTGTAATAGTGTAATAGTGTAATAGTGTGTAATAGTGTAATAGTGTAATAGTGTGTAATAGTGTGTAATAGTGAAATAGTGTGTAATAGTGTGTAATAGTGTGTAATAGTGTAATAGTGTGTAATAGTGTAATAGTGTGTAATAGTGTAATAGTGTGTAATAGTGTAATAGTGTAATAGTGTGTAATAGTGTAATAGTGTGTAATAGTGTAATAGTGTAATAGTGTGTAATAGTGTAATAGTGTAATAGTGTGTAATAGTGTAATAGTGTAATAGTGTGTAATAGTGTAATAGTGTAATAGTGTGTAATAGTGTAATAGTGTAATAGTGTGTAATAGTGTAATAGTGTAATAGTGTGTAATAGTGTAATAGTGTGTAATAGTGTAATAGTGTAATAGTGTGTAATAGTGTAATAGTGTAATAGTGTGTAATAGTGTGTAATAGTGTAATAGTGTGTAATAGTGTGTAATAGTGTAATAGTGTGTAATAGTGTGTAATAGTGTAATAGTGTGTAATAGTGTAATAGTGCAATAGTGTGTAATAGTGTAATAGTGTAATAGTGTTATAGTGTGTAATAGTGTAATAGTGTAATAGTGTAATAGTGTGTAATAGTGTAATAGTGTGTAATAGTGTAATAGTGTAATAGTGTGTAATAGTGTAATAGTGTGTAATAGTGTAATAGTGTGTAATAGTGTAATAGTGTAATAGTGTGTAATAGTGTAATAGTGTGTAATAGTGTGTAATAGTGTAATAGTGTAATAGTGTGTAATAGTGTAATAGTGTAATAGTGTGTAATAGTGTAATAGTGTAATAGTGTGTAATAGTGTAATAGTGTGTAATAGTGTAATAGTGTAATAGTGTGTAATAGTGTAATAGTGTGTAATAGTGTAATAGTGTAATAGTGTGTAATAGTGTAATAGTGTAATAGTGTGTAATAGTGTAATAGTGTAATAGTGTGTAATAGTGTAATAGTGTGTAATAGTGTAATAGTGTGTAATAGTGTAATAGTGTGTAATAGTGTAATAGTGTGTAATAGTGTAATAGTGTGTAATAGTGTAATAGTGTGTAATAGTGTAATAGTGTAATAGTGCAATAGTGTGTAATAGTGTAATAGTGTTATAGTGTGTAATAGTGTAATAGTGTAATAGTGTAATAGTGTGTAATAGTGTAATAGTGTGTAATAGTGTAATAGTGTGTAATAGTGTAAAAGTGTGTAATAGTGTAATAGTGTAATAGTGTGTAATAGTGTAATAGTGTAATAGTGTGTAATAGTGTAATAGTGTAATAGTGTGTAATAGTGTAATAGTGTGTAATAGTGTAATAGTGTAATAGTGTGTAATAGTGTAATAGTGTAATAGTGTAATAGTGTGTAATAGTGTGTAATAGTGTAATAGTGTAATAGTGTAATAGTGTAATAGTGTGTAATAGTGTAATAGTGTGTAATAGTGTAATAGTGTGTAATAGTGTAATATTGTGTAATAGTGTGTAATAGTGTAATAGTGTAATAGTGTGTAATAGTGTTATAGTGTGTAATAGTGTAATAGTGTAATAGTGTAATAGTGTGTAATAGTGTGTAATAGTGTAATAGTGTGTAATAGTGTGTAATAGTGTGTAATAGTGTGTAATAGTGTAATATTGTGTAATAGTGTTGCGGGTTGTGTCATTGCACTCAGTAGGGATATCCTCTTTGATTGGTCTATGTTGACCACTCCCCCGATCCTTAGGCCGCGCCCCCTTTTTGTATCCTTTGAACCGTTTGTCATAGAGACTCGCGAGAGACCCTCTCCCCCGTTGGCCGGCGGTGCACAGGCGTCACCCACACTTTCACAATTTCCCCCGCGCGGAATTGTCTAGTTATTATTATTATTATTATCGCACTGGAAAATACATTTAACATTTAACAACAAGTGTATGAAGTTCTCACAGTGAGCGCTCTGTCCGACGAGCCCAGCTAGTAGGAGGGCACACAGCAGCCCCAGGCACACCGCAGCCACTCTGACAGGTCTCTTCCTCAACTCGTACACTGAATCATGTAGGAAGCAGATATGAGGTACCTTATAATAAAGGACTTTTATGCAGGGGGATACATGTGTACGCTTGCATTCATTATGTAAATGAGTGGATCATTTTTTATACCTGAATGTTTAAAGCTGTTTCCATCCAATGACCTGTAGCCATTTTTACTATGATCAATATCCATGCTTTCCATGGTCGATTCACTGTTGGCTGCTACACCTCAGATTCCTGCAAGAACCTATATAAAGATTAATATTTCACCTGGACTGAGTCAGACATAGGTTAATACCAAATCACACCTGAAATCAAAGTAAACCTTACCAGGTCTTACAACGGGTAAAATCACACTCCTCTTGAGCAATCCTGCATGCGTTAATCTCCAACGGAACAGTGGTAGTGAATTGATTTGAGGGAAACCAACCTCTATATGGGGGCAGGCACGTTCATGCTGGAGGCGTGCCAGAGGGCAGAATCATACAGAATAATGATTCCAAACCAAGTCACCTATTAGCTATGCGATTAAGAGTCAACGCAAAATTTGCAGATATAACTACCATTAGAGCACAACAAGGACTTGTTACAGAACCCAAAGAAATAAACACGACATTCAAAGAATTCTACTCCAACGTATACAAATCAGAAACGACCTTCGATTAAAACAAAATGGACACATATCTTAATCAAATTAACCTTCCTAAACTTTCAGAGGATGACGCTAAACAGTTAGAAACACTGATCACGCTAGATCAGTGGTGCCCAACCAGTCGATCGCGATCGACAGGTAGATCGCGGGCTGATTTCAAGTAGATCTCGATTAATAAAATTAGATAAATTTTTATTTAATTTTTTTTTGCAAAATCAACTCTGCCTCTCCTTGTTAACTACAACAAGCAATGCTGTTTGGTATTTAAGATAAGGTCGGACTCGGCACTGACAGATTTGTGTTCATTATGCTGCTTTTATAAAGCCTCAAATGACGGCTTACAATATACAATTTTGGCTGGTAGCTCTCGGCTAGGTGGTAAATTTAAAAGTAGATCTTGGTTCAAAAAAGGTTGTGCACCTCTGCACTAGATGTACTTAGGGAGGCCATATCTGAAATGCAAAGTGGTAGGGCTCCTGGAAGAGACGGTATCCCACCAGAAATGTACCTCTCCTGTTGGGACATAATTGGTCCCTTATTACTAAATATGATTTTATACTCAGTCAAGGAGTGGAACTTCCATAAGAATGACAATATTGCACTCATAACAGTCCTCCTTAAAAAAGACAAAGACCCCACCGAGTGCGGTAGTTACAGACCTTTAAGCCTCCTCGGAACCGATATCAAATTGTACTCTAAGGCAGGGGTTCCCAAACTTTTCAGGCCAGGACCCAGAAAATAAGGCGTCAGAGAGCCGCGGCCCAATGCACATCGTCAGGCTTTTTTTTTTTTTTTTTTGCCATGCGGCTGATTTTCTTAAGCCAAATATCACTTCAATCCTATTAAGTTAGTTCAAGTTAGTTATTCATTTATATGTGCTATTTATGAGAGGGCTAACTTGTTGCAAAATAATAATGATAATAATAATAGCCTCATTAAAATACTATTATTGCTTCGGTTGTTTTCAGCGTTTTATGTGCATAATCTGTTTAGTAATTTAGTTTGAAATGTTCGTTGAAATAAGTAGATTTTTCGTTTTTGTTTATTTATTAAGTTAATATAAAACCATATAGTCACATTTTAGAATACAATAGAATAGAATTTTTGAATACAACTAGAAACACTGTCCTGGCCTGCTTCTAAGTTCAGTGGCCTGACAAAAGAAAATAGATTTTTTTGTTTGTTTTGGAGATCATCTCGCGGCCCACCCGTGGCTGCTCGCGGCCCACCTTTGGGTCGCGACCCCGACTTTGGGAACCACTGCTCTAAGGTATTAGCCATCAGACTACAAAAGCATATGACGTCTTTAATTCATCCGGACCAAACTGGCTTCATAAGAGGCCGCTTGATCACTGATAACATAAGACGATTACTACACGTATACTAGATGCTAACAAGGAAGACAACACTCCTAAGGCGATGCTGTCCCTGGATGCAATGAAAGCTTTTGACAGGTTGGAATGGTCGTATCTATGGGCAGTATTAGAAAGGATGGGGTTAGGAAAAGGATTCATTGATATGATTAAAGTATTATACAAAGACCCATCGGCCATGATTACAACAGGCACAATCACCTCCGAAATCTTTCCGGTATCACGTTCTTCCAGACAGGGTTGCCCTCTTAGTCCCGGACTATTCGATCTATCATTAGAGCCTTTAGCACAATATATAAGACAATCCCAATCCATAGAACCAATCGTAATCAAGGGCACACAACACAAAATTAGTTTATATGCGGACGACGTAATACTGTTCATGCAAAACCCCAACACCGCATTGCCTCATCTTCTCAAGTTGATTGAGGACTTTGGAGATTTATCGGGATTTAGGATAAATTGGCCGAAGTCGGCCTTCCTCCCACTTAACGCCCCTGCAAAAAGAAATATAACCCTCCCAGAAAAGATACCGATGGTAAAACACTTTAGATGTTTGGGAGTTGAAATATTTCCTACCATAAGCCAAACGGTGAAGCACAATTACATAAAAATCCAAAACAAAATCAAATACGACCTTGTCAGGTGGTCAAAACTTAAAAACTCAGTACAGGCACGGATATCAATAATTAAGATGGACGTCCTACCCAGAATCAACTTCTTCAGCTCAATGCTACCGTTACCCCCTCCAAAGGGTTACTGGAAAGAATTACACTCCTCCACATACAAATTTATTTGGAATAACAAACCACCACGTATAAAAAGATCCACCGCACAGAGAAACAAAGCAGACGTGGTATGGCATTTCCAGATTTCTACCACTATTTTAAGGCGTACACTTTAAGACCACTAACAACATGGTTTGATCCCCAAGCATCAGTGTCCTGGAGACATTTTGAAGAAAATATAGTAGCTCCATATAGGCTGAAGGACATAGTATACACCAAATTATCAATTAAGCAATGCGAACGGAAATTTGGCCCCATAATCACTCATGCGATCCGGATATGGCGTGAAACACACAAAAAACATTCTATCCCAAATAAATGGCATAATCATACTCCCTTATTCAATAACAATGCACTCTTGATTGGAAAACAACCTATAAGATTCCCTAGATGGGAAAAGCAAGGCATACACTCATTAGGAGACGTTTTCAACAAACAGGGTTTTTGTAGTATCGATGAAATACGCAAAAAATGTAATCTCACCAAGTCCACATATTATTTTTACGCACAGTTATTGGCATGTTTGAAGGCTCACGGTGTTCCATTAACAATACCAATTGCACACCACAGATACCACAAATTGTTCTATGAAAGAGAGACATCGAGAGGTTTTGTATCAGATTTTTATCATCAATTACTAACGGCCTCGTATGAAACCCTCCACCTAGACTCTATTTGGAGGAGGGATATACCAGACCTGGAAATAGACTTTGAGTGGCAAGAAGCCTGGGCAAATGTTCGACTTGCATCAAGGAACCCGGACCATCAACAAATCAATCTTAACTATATCCATAGGACATATTTGACTCCTATAAGACTGAACAGAATGGGTCTTAAACAAGACTCCAAATGCTCCTTATGTACAAATGGGGACGAGGGGACATTTATGCACATGTACTGGGACTGCCCACCAGTTAAGATATTCTGGAAAGAAGTGACCCAGCAATTATCAAATATCTTAATTCTGAATATACCTGTACACCCCTCTGTATTACTGCTGAATGATGTTTTTGAATATGCAGAACATCCACAGCGAAAGAGATTGGTTTTATCTGGTATCACAGTGGCTAAAAAACTGATAGCATCACAATGGTTTCAACCGGAAAAAATGTGCCGGAAGGTCTGGATTCTTACATATCTCGATGTGATTTATCAAGAAATATCTACAGCAAGAATTTTGGGTCTCAATGAATCCAAAATGACAATATGGTTAGAAGTGGTGGAGAGAATAAAAGCTAGCATATAATGGTAGTGTATGGTTAGGAACAAGTTATAATGGTTGGATTATCCAATGGGGGGTCCGGGAGGGGGGGGTACGAGCTAGAGCATATGTGTATAGGCTTTTAGATAACAGGTATTAGGGGTATATCCTGTATAAGACAATTAACTAAATGGTGATTTCATTGGATGTGCACTGTCAACTAATGCTTGTATATCTTATCGTGTGTTGTCATGTTTGTTTATGTGTTTGTCTTTCTTTTACGTCTTTCTTGATAAATATCCTGACCCATTTTAAGTAGAGATGATGGCAACATAATGCAAAAATAATGTAAAACATTCATCAACCATATTCTAAGAGAGCACTTATATGACAGCATATATATGACACCTGCTTCTAAATCATACATTCAAGATTCAAACAGCTTAGGATATTGTGCATTTATTACACATGTATCACACATTTGAATTGGTCTCGAGTGATACTTGTTTCTAGTTATATTGGGTGCAGTCCGGGTTATTTAAAGTTTGTGTGCGCAGCACGGATGTTCTAAGGGCAAAATATAGGTGCCCAAATTCCCTGTCAGTGAAACTGGTAGTCAAGCAGCATGAACAAATAAGGAAGTTCTGATTCAACACAACACATAAATGCTTAACTTGCAGTTTCCACAGAACACAGAAGTGGCTATTTTCTTTTAATGTTACAAAAAAAATGTAAGGCCTTAAAAGGGAACATTTTGAATGTTTGAATTTTAACCTGTTTTTTCCATGGCCTAAGACAGTATATCTGTGGACGTGAGCTACTCTCACCCAAAGCCAGGAACCAGAGAAGTCAAAATCTAACTTGTGATGTCATCAAAGGTCTGGGGCTTCTCCACTGACAATGAATGGGAGACTGATTTTGTTTTTTATATCCAAATGAACTTTATTCTAAAACAGAAAATCTATGAACTCAGTGTTCTGGGTGCTCTGTGTCATCTATAAAAACCAGCTTCAGACTTTATATTTGTGCCTGTGGTAAATTCCCAAACATAGATCTCATGATTAACTAATGTGTAGAAATACTTGGACCTCAAACAATAATTCATAGAGTGTGTGTGTGTTTACATAGACTGATTGCCATTGTGGGCACACAGAGGTCGATTTACATATGGAGTGAGTGGTCAAATGATTCTATTTACGACAGGAACCCAAGGGCCATCTGCTATGCCCTTGGAAGAGTTTAAGACAATGGGCTCTGTAAGATCGGAACAAAAGACCAAAAGGTCACGTAAACATGTTATCTCACAAGGAGTCTCCTGACACACAGACACACACACACACACACAGACACACACACACATACACACACACACACACACACACACACACACACACACACACACACACACACACACACACACACATAGTCACACACACACACACACTCACACACACACTCACACACACACATTTACACATACACACACACACACACAGAGAAGATCACTATTGCTGTAGCTAAATGTATGTTTAAATCCTTAATTTGAGCTCCAAACAAGCTAACTATTTCCTGGTATATTGTACTTGTAATCTTGAATTCTGAAGTCATTGAAGTAAGTTAAAATATAATTAGGTTTGGTCATACTTAAACTAAGTAATTAGTTAAGTGAAAATAAGTCACTAAGATAAGAAATGTGTTCAAGTAAAATATCTCTGTGTTTATGTGGGCAATTGTAATTCAAATATAGATATTAGGAAATGAAAATAATGCAATGTTTAAGGTAGATTGTTAGTATTAAACAAATGACAGTATATATTGTTGACTGTAAGGACAGCCTCCGTTTGCAGTTATGTGAAGGGGGTTGGGCTATTAAGCCAAACCCCTAATTTCAAATGTAAGCTTAGCAGGCCTGGGATTGGAGGAAAGAATTTGGTGATGTCATTCTGATGACATCACAGGATCCTGCAGGTTTTTGGCTATAAGATCTGGGTGTGATGGGGGGGAGAAGGACTCTGAACAACCCAACCGACACGACAAGACCTCTCTACCATCTCATCCACAAGGAAGCAGGAGCAGAACACAAAGGAACTTTTTGGAGGGAAAACCAACTGCTTTGTTATCAGCACAGAACAAAGACTTTCAACAACTAATCAGCTATCATTTTCTTTAGTCTAGTTGTATCACTTACGGCACAGTGTTTTTGATCACAACTATAGCATTCTTATTGTAATTTGTATACACTCTTAAACTTTGATTAAACAGCTGTTATATAACCCTTTTCCTCCTAATTCCTTCTGCCTGCACCGCTGAAAGAAGAGAAGTGATTCCCAGAGCTTAAGAGATATAGACACAACGCAGAGGAGCAGAACCGAAATAGCTTGGGAAATCCACTTCATTTTGGTACCGGACCCTAGAATTAGAAGCGCTCGTTTTGAACCACAACAGAAGAATTTTTTTCTTTATTCACTCCGATCAACGAGGACAACAACAGATCGATCGTCTTCAAGTGACTGGAGAAGTTACCAGGAGGTGAGTGTGGTGATGTATACGAATGCTCAATTCGAACCATGGAGGGGGTTGCTAAGAATTTAACCTCATGTAAGCATGAAGTAGAAAAATAATTGAATTGAATGTTCTGGTTGGAAAGGGCAGCTCTATGAACGGCGTGCGTGGTATGTTCTATAGTAGAGCTAGAAGCAGAAAACGGAGCACCGTTGCCATTCAGGACATTCAAGTCAGTTATGGTGGAGGTCGACACTGCCGGACTGGTTCGCGAGATAGGTTATGGGCGTCGTATCGCGACAGGCTATGGTTCTCCAGGCCAGGGGACCACAATAGCCCTGTGTGCGGGCGATAGGTGCGCTGCCCAAGAGATTACCGGATCCCTAGTAGGTGATGCTTGGGTCAGGAGGCGCGGTTATTAAGGAATGATTTGTATGTTCTGGCTGGTAAGCGCAGCTCTGTAAATGGGGTGCGTTGTATGTTCTAAAGTAGAGCTTAAGCACGGAGAATATGGGAAGAGAAAACGGAGCGCTGTTACCATTCAGAACATACAGATTGAGCGGGTGAGTATAGTGGAACCTTCGGAACCAGGGGGTGGCGAGTCGGAGTTACAGGTCTATACGTGGCTATTTGATAGAAGCGGGGTCTGGATTCGTGCTCAGAGTTAAACCAAGGTACGTGTGCGGCAGACCAAAGGGTCTAGTTTAACTTTGTGCACAGCAGGCGTGTTAATTAGACTGCGTTAGGCTGTAACAAAAAATAGTACTTAATGAAAAGGCGATTAAAAAGCTATAGGAAACGATATGGTAAGCTTAAACATGCAGTATGGAAGTGTGTGCGATTTCGTTTAGTCTAGTGTTTACTAGTCGCGCTGCTGTGCGGCGTTCGAGAGACGGTAATGTGCGTAAATGCTGATTTTGTATTTTTTATTTGTGTTAGGAAGCGTGTATGAATGTATGGTTGGCGAATGGCTATGGTTAGTTGGCGAATGGCTATGGTTAGGAGTGATTGGTTAGGGAGGGGATTAGGCACCCCGAACCTCTAGCCACTAACAGGCGGCAGTGGGCTCGCAAGAGTCTGGGCGCACGTTAAACACAATCCTATAGTGCTGGGGAGAAACTGAAGGCCCTCGTGCATAACGAGGTATGAAATAACATACCACTGTGGCACCGCCTAGTCGGCCCAGGAAACGTCGCACGTAAGTTGGTGTGGGCACTGGGTGGTACGTGGGCGACAGTCCACACCTAGGAGCAGGGCAGTGCGCCGGAGGGGGCACAGCACCTGCCGTGAACAGGCTAGGCTGGCGAAAACGGTCAATATTTCCATGCCCAGAGCAAGCGGGGTGGGGACAAGACCGTCGGTTTCTAAACTGAGTGGCTGACAGGTACTACGGACGGTCAGCTGCTTGGGGTCCTGACTTGATGACGGACTATGAGGTCGCTATCGACTGGGTCGCCAGCCGGTTGGGAGAGCGTTATGGCAGAGACCATAAATGCACCTGGCTCAATGTACAGTCAGGCCACAGTAACCTTACTAGCCGATACAGGGTTAGTAGGCGAGTTGTGCTTCTGTGATCAGTGTTTTTTAAAAGAAAATGCTGGGAAGCAGAGGGATGAGGGGTGTCAATTCAGAGGAATCTGGATTGTCTCTCCTAAGATTGGAAAGGGACCCAGCCTTAAACTGCACCTGAAGGTAAAATAAGGGGACTTCTTCCGTTCATGTGAGGAGACCTTACCGCCGGAAGTGGAGACCTGCATCTCTGTTGGGGGAGAGGGGCCGACGTCGGACAAGGCAGTCCTAAGAAAGGAGCTGGTTGTTGCGTCGTAGCGGACTGCCTAAACCTTACAGGGGGAGGTGCATCTAAGTAGGGGTAGGAGTGCATCCGAACGGGAGGAGGGTACTCTTAACTGGAAGGAGGTTAAAAGGGTCAAAGCGACGTGTGGGAGTATAGTTGTATTATTATGTAATTTAAGTCACCGGTTGGCCGTGGGGAAATGTAATGGTAACGCCGGTTTTCCGGGGCCCGTGGAACGCAGCGGCAGTTAGCTGTTGTATTAGCCTCTGAGGCGCCGGAGGATACGGCAGGACAAATAGGCATAGGTTCAAATGTATAAGGTCGATCGATAGTGTCTTGCGATTACGGGGATGTGTAAGGCACTTAAAAGTTTTCATATTCGTGGCGGATAAAATGGCTATATGATGTTTTGGGGAAATGGGATTATATGTTGCGGGGACCCGACCCGGAAGTCGTTCTAAGCTCGCCGGTGATGACGACAGAGGGGTCAAACTAGTGGTTTGCTGTTATGTTTTTATATTTCTATTTAGATCACTACACTGGCGTTTTGAGGGAAATAGGATTCTGTTGTGGGGGATGTGGTGTTATATTAACATTGCGAGGAGACGGCCCGCGCGGCGGGACGGGTCGATGGGTCGTTGGGAAGCGTTTTTATGGGATCATGGGTGAAGCTAAGCTAATGCTACCTAGCCGCGCTAACGGCTAAGATGGTCGCCGGTTGTGACGTCGTAAGGGTGCGCGGTCTGACGGCCCGCGACGTGGCTAACGAAGCTAAGCTAACTGTGCTGACGTCATGGCATGACGGGGCTCTCGGGATGTCTCGCGAGGGGGCGTCCATCTTAGCAGGGGCGCCGGCGTCCATCTTGGGAGGGCACCAAGCGTCCATTGTTAAGGGGAGGGTGGAGTTTATTTACGAATACGATAGGGGGCGGAAGAGGACAGGATGAATTTTTGGATTCTGCTCACAGAACGTTTTCATTAGGGGGTTAGTGTGCTGGTAAAGTGAGGTTGGATTGTTGTGTTTTAATCTGGTGGTGGATTGTGGGGCCTTGGCCCCCCCTCCCCCTCGTACACTCTCTCTCACCCTCCCCCCCCCCCTCCCTCTCTCTCTTTCTTTCTCTCTCCCCCCCCCCCCCCCTCTCCTTCTTTCCTTCTTTTCCCCCTCTCTCACTCGCTTTCCTTCTCTCGCCCTTCCCCCTATCCCTCTCTCTCTTTCCTTCTCTCGCCCTCTCCCTCTCTTTCTTTCCTTCTCTCTCTCCTCCCTCCCTCCTCCCTCCCTCTCCCTTTCGCCTCTCTCCCTATCACCTTCCCCCCCTCTCTCCCTCTCCCTTTCACCTCCCCCCTCTCTCCCTCTCACCTCCCCTCCCTCTCTCTCTCTTTCTCTTTCTCTTTCACCCCCCCCTCTCTTTCTTTCCCTTTCACCTCTCCTCCCTCCCTCTCCCTTTTCGCCTCTCTCCCTCTCCCTCTCACCTCCCCTCCCTCTCTCTCTCTTTCTCTTTCACCCCCCCCCTCTCTTTCTTTCCTTCTCTCACCCTCCTCCCTCCCTCTCCCTTTCACCTCTCCCTCTCCCTCTCACCTCCCCCCCTCTTTCCCTCTCCCTCCCTCTCTCTCTCTCTCTCTTACCCCCCCCCCCTCTCACTCACTCCCCTCATTCCCACACCGCCTCTCTTCCATATATTTCCCCCCCCCTCGGCCCCCCCGAAACGCTTTCTCTTTCTCTCCTAGTTTGGGCCTGTATATAAAGGTTTTTTTTATGGGTTTCAAACGCGGTGTAGTGCTAGGTATATTGTTTATTGCTGTTTACTGTAGGGTTCAAAGGCGGTAGGTTGAGTTTGGGACTTATTATGCGTATGTTGTTGTTCCATATTCAGTTTTATTGTTATTTTTAGGGAATTTCTAGTGCTGGCAGTGGTATTGGCTGGCGTTGGCGCTACGCTTTGTTCGACAAGGCGCTCGTACTTCTTTCCTTGTATTTGGACAAGCTCCGGCTGGTAAGGCGGGGGCTCCGTGTCAGTTCATGTTGGTGGGCCGTAAGTCGGAGCATAATTACTCTGCTCGGCTGCGCCTGCGATGGGGGTGTGGGTAGACAGTTCGTCGGGGCTCGCTGTCTGCCAACGCGCATTAACGGGGGTGCGCTATGCGTGCACTCGTCAAAGGCCCGCTGCCACACTACGCGCGTCGAATTATATTGTGTGTGGGTATTTGGGTGACTGGTTACGGTGGTTGAGTGGTATCAGGGGTGCTGTATGTGTGTGGCAGTGGTTGTGAGTGGAATGATCTTTGAATATCCTTGAGTAGGGGGCCCGGGGTTTCGCGTTCCAGGTTCGAAACTGGGGGTGATGCCGTGGGCCACAGGACGAGGTGGCCAGTGGAATGTCATTGGTCGGCAGGATTTTCAATGTGGGGATGGTGTCGGCGCCGGTGGTTATGAACGGGTTGTGTGACACTGTTCTAAATGCACAGGGACTTCAGTGACATAAGGCACTGGAAATTGATTTCTGTTCCCGTGAGAAGCGCGTTATTTAACACCTAAAGGGTTAGGTGTTACGGGGGAGATATAGTAACTGTGTGAGAGATTATGAATGGAAAATATGTATGTTACTGATATGTATAATGTAATATGAGCGAAATACATACTAGGCTTTCACGGACAGAAATAAATATAGTTACAAATACACATAGTAATTTGCAAATAACAATTAGAGTAAAAGTGAGATTATGCACCTAAATTACCATGTCCGATACAGATGTTTAGAAATGATAGGCTGTAAATAACAAATTTCTGATTGACCAACAGAAGGAAACGGCTGATGCAAAATAAGTTCCCCGGAGTTGTGTTAAGGAGGATCATGACAACAGGATTGAGAGTCTGGTTTTCCGATGGAGACAACTGAAAAAAAAAGATTAAGGCTGTGTCATTGATAAATCAAAAACGAAAATTGCACAAATGCTCTCAAGTGATCTTAGTATAGGAGATGCCCGACATTCCATGCTTAAAGACAAATGATGGATTGTGAATGGGAAATGTCACTGATAATTAAGTGTATTTTTTGCTTCTCTCTTCACAGCTGCTCCAGGACGGATGGCCAGCGCTGACAATTCCGAACCCCAACAGGGAAATCAAAGAGACTGTTGACAGTCAGGGGGTATAGTATCACAAGAGCGAGTTATCAATTCCTGTTTACACCAATATAGAAGTGTGAGTGAAATTAACTCAAGTTTGGTAAAAATAGTTTGAATACAGAGAAACTTGCTTTCCAAACGGTGACGTTACGAGTGTTTGAAGAAAGGTGAGAATGGAAAATACACAGATAGGAGCAACCGGAGGGTTAGATGCACTGACCATAGAAAGGGTAGACAATCTGTCTATTTCAACGACTGGAGATGTCACAATAAAAGTGACGAAAAGATGGCCAAAGATATTCAGGCCATTACAGAACCTTGTAGTTAAAGGAGGCCGGTATAGAATGCGTACCCAAATCAAGATAATGCCGATAACCTCTACAGACATTACATTGACCGAATTGGACGTTAACTTGATTGACTGGAATGTGATCGACTCCCCTCTAGTGTCCAGTGTGACGGAGGGACTGGAAATAATGTCTTTTACTCCGCCACAGGGAGTCGTTGCAGCAAGCGACCCAGAGACAACTGTATTACCCGAGTCGATCCACGCT
The DNA here is from genome assembly GCF_963971535.1 of Notolepis coatsorum. NCBI lineage: Eukaryota > Metazoa > Chordata > Actinopteri > Aulopiformes > Paralepididae > Notolepis > Notolepis coatsorum. Next base: position 199,852,224 of record NC_140167.1, on the reverse strand, counting down.
GAAGTGTCCGTTGCAGATGACTACCAGTTAAAGACGTGCCTCCCTCTCGAACAACAGCTAGCCGAGGCTAGACAGGTAGTGGACTATCTCCAAGGCCTAATCCAGTCCACACAGCCCGGAGGGGAGACAGGTTCCAATGGAGGACCAGATGGCCAGAGACGGGCCCAGTTGGGGCCACAAGGGGGTCCTGCGCCGGAACAACAACAAACCCCAATAGGACCACCCACGGGGTGGCAACCACAAGGAAGAGGTGGAGGCAGAGGCAGGAATCCGAATGGCTACCGTGTGCGGCGGGTGCAGTGTTGGACGTGTGGGACTCTCGGACACATTTCTCGGGACTGTGCAGAGCGGGACCATCTATCCACAACAGGGGGTCCTCAAGGGGGGAACAGAGGAGGTGGACGTGGGCAAAACCAAGGTCAGTGTCCACAGCCCGCAAACTCCCCCTGTCCAGGACCCCCGCGGCACCAAGGCCAAGATGAGAGGCGGAGCCCAGCAATGGGGAGTCAAGCCGACAGCACTGAGATGGGGAAAGAGGCGGCGCCTTATAAGACAACAGGGCGTGTTTGTAAAGAAACAGGTGGCGGGCCCCTCCCAACAACGGGCCCCTCTCAAGGAACTGTGACTGGACCAAATAGGTACGTGGCTTTCTCCTCCGAACAGGCTCCAGGGAACCATGGCGATGATGGCATACCGCCAGGACATGCTCGGGGCCCGATGACCCCAGTGTCATCCGGTCACAGGCGACTGACCCACCGGGTCCCACAACCCGGGGGAGACCGCCAGTGTTGTTGGATCTGTGGAGTGAAAGGTCATTTTCAAAGGTCATGTCTGCAGAGGCCACCGGCAGAATAAAAATATATGCAACTGACTAGGGTAGAGGTGGGATATATTGAATGATAAAATATGCTCCTAATTAGATTAGAATAAAAATAGAATAAAAAATAAATAGAGGTGTTAGGTGATTAGATTATGAATGAAAGTTACTAAAAACGGATGTATGAGTGACTGACAAATGCATGAACTAATCAGACTAACAAGAGGATCAAATTATGTTAAACAGTTAATAAATATTAGACAGTGTGATGATGTGACACTGCGGCAGCTAGTGATCAGTAAATTATCCATGCTTGGTCAACATTCAGATTGATCAAAGGGTGGACTGCATGATTAAGAAATTAAAAAGACTCATAGTTGTTTCTAGTATTTTATAGTATTGATAGAAGCGTATTAACAGTTATGAGCAATAGATATAGGTGTTTATTTACTTTTATTTTTACTTCTCTTTTCTAGTGTGTTACGAGCAATTCCTGACTTAGGCCGGGAGCGTTCATTTTGTTTATTCATTTGATTTCCCTTTTTTGTTTCTTAGTTAATACGGGGGTGCATAAGCCTCTAGATGATAGGTTAAAAATGAGCTCAGAAGAAAAAAGAAAAAGCTCACAAGTTTGGTTTATTTTTTCATTTATTGGTTTGGCAGCGTTTTCTTTGTGTGTTTTGTTTTCTGTTTTCTTTCTTTCTGTATATTTTTTCTTAGGGTACCTGGCAAGCTGGGAGTGATCTCGACACATCAGGACAGGGTAGTATATGTCTGTAAAATGGACTGGGAACAAAGTGAAGGAACATGAGCTAGTTATGGATTTTTGTTCTCCGCGCATTGAATACCCGGTTTTAAGGGCTGGGGGTGTGTCGTGATTGGTGAAAGTGTTGGGAAGCATGATTCTCTGTACATTGATGAAGCTCAATAGGTTTGGTCGCTATTGGCCAAATTAGTCTTGTGTAGGGTGTGAACATGTGCAATTGATAATTGGCTTGTGGTGTGGAAGATGTGTGTTTAAGGCGGACTGTGATTTGTTGCCATACACACAGGATTACTGGGAGAGTGGATGTGTCAGTGCTGACCGTCCGGTCCGGGATGCAGCTGTCCAAAGGACGAAGGTAACGATGTTTGAATGTGTATTCCACATCGAGAGGTGGAGGAGTATACTGTTTTGACAGCATAATATAATGAGAGCCATGTGAATTTTTCAGAATTTTGAAAATGTAATGATCTAGAAGCCATGAAATATATAGATAAATGATTTGGAAAAGAAAGTTGTCAAAGCTCAGACCAGTAAAGAGAGTCTGAGGGAGGAAAATTATGGATTCTCAATCAATTGTTGTGGTAGAAGTGACCTGCACTGTCCCCCGAAGCGATATATATTCACTGCAGGATACGGATGGGAGATTGGGGAATCAGCAGTCATCAGAGAGTGGTACAAGGAAGACCGAGGACTCCATCGGTACTGTTGATCCAGGACACTGGCTAGTGTCTACCCAGCGGTTCCATGGGGAACCACAACACTGCGGAGAACCAGGAGACGCCTACCTCTCGGGCCGGGAGAGTCTCGGCCAACGCAGTGACCGAGTCTTGAGGCTTCAGAGGGAAACGACAGGCAACCAACGAGGAGACAGGCGGCTAGGCCTCAGCAACAACTCCGGCTGTCAACAGAAGCAAGGCCTCAACTATTGACCAGGGGGTCAACAAGCGAAGGGGTGGAGCTGCTATCGCCCCTATCAACGACCAGGCGGAGGGGAGGAGAAACAAACCTCTTCCACAAATCCGAGGGTCAACGGGGGTTGGGCAGCCAGCGATGACCTCCTCACAGCCGTGACAGCGACACCCGAGGGAAGAGCTCCGGGTTCAACTGAACCAGCAATACAGCAGGGGGTCCTACCCCCTAATAGAGGTCAACACGAGTCAAGATGTGCTCGACAGAAGATGGAGTGTGATGAGAAAGGCAATTTGCTTTCTAAATTCCACCTCCCAGAATGGGGAGTTGCACCCAGCAGTCGTGATACTGCACCAGCTCTGAGCAATAAAGAGGAGGCCGGGTCAAATCTAGAAAACATAGACCCCCCTCCTCAATGCTCCAAGTCAGAATTTGACAATTCACAGTTGAAACCAATGGAAATTGATCTTGGTACGAGAACAAGTTGTTAAAGACTGTGCACACGATCACAAAAACTGAAATGGCTAATTTGAATTTTAGGATCTGAGTGTGGCAAACCATATATATTTTATCCTAATATGATTTAAAATGTCTTAAGTATTATCTAGATAGTAGTGTGTAGAGATTGATATCTATGTTTGACATATTAAGGATAGGTAAACTATCCAAGTGGGGAACTGTGGTAAATTCCCAAACATAGATCTCATGATTAACTAATGTGTAGAAATACTTGGCCCTCAAACAATAATTCATAGAGTGTGTGTGTGTTTACATAGACTGATTGCCATTGTGGGCACACAGAGGTCGATTTACATATGGAGTGAGTGGTCAAATGATTCTATTTACGACAGGAACCCAAGGGCCATCTGCTATGCCCTTGGAAGAGTTTAAGACAATGGGCTCTGTAAGATCGGAACAAAAGACCAAAAGGTCACGTAAACATGTTATCTCACTAGGAGTCTCCTGACACACAGACACACACACACACACACAGACACACACACACATACACACACACACACACACACACACACACACACACACATAGTCACACACACACACACACACACTCACACACACACTCACACACACACATTTACACATACACACACACACACACACACAGAGAAGCTCACTATTGCTGTAGCTAAATGTATGTTTAAATCCTTAATTTGAGCTCCAAACAAGCTAACTATTTCCTGGTATATTGTACTTGTAATCTTGAATTCTGAAGTCATTGAAGTAAGTTAAAATATAATTAGGTTTGGTCATACTTAAACTAAGTAATTAGTTAAGTGAAAATAAGTCACTAAGATAAGAAATGTGTTCAAGTAAAATATCTCTGTGTTTATGTGGGCAATTGTAATTCAAATATAGATATTAGGAAATGAAAATAATGCAATGTTTAAGGTAGATTGTTAGTATTAAACAAATGACAGTATATATTGTTTACTGTAAGGACAGCCTCCGTTTGCAGTTATGTGAAGGGGGTTGGGCTATTAAGCCAAACCCCTAATTTCAAATGTAAGCTTAGCAGGCCTGGGATTGGAGGAAAGAATTTGGTGATGTCATTCTGATGACATCACAGGATCCTGCAGGTTTTTGGCTATAAGATCTGGGTGTGATGGGGGGGAGAAGGACTCTGAACAACCCAACCGACATGACAAGACCTCTCTACCATCTCATCCACAAGGAAGCAGGAGCAGAACACAAAGGAACTTTTTGGAGGGAAAACCAACTGCTTTGTTATCAGCACAGAACAAAGACTTTCAACAACTAATCAGCTATCATTTTCTTTAGTCTAGTTGTATCACTTACGGCACAGTGTTTTTGATCACAACTATAGCATTCTTATTGTAATTTGTATACACTCTTAAACTTTGATTAAACAGCTGTTATATAACCCTTTTCCTCCTAATTCCTTCTGCCTGCACCGCTGAAAGAAGAGAAGTGATTCCCAGAGCTTAAGAGATATAGACACAACGCAGAGGGAACAAAGCAACCCGGTTCTGAGCAGAGCAGAACCGAAATAGCTTGGGAAATCCACTTCATGCCTTTATGACACAATTATTGCATATGTTAAAAGGCTTCCTCCCGAGACGTAGTCTGCAAAGAGACTTCTGTATCATCGGACTTCACAAGTACTACTCTTTTCTCACAAGTTTGAGTTTTAGTACTCTTGTTATTGGATTTGGGAGAGAGTTGCTCATTTTCACTAATATTTGTGTACTGTCTTAGACCAGAGGAATAACCTCACTAGTACAATCAGCCTAATCAGGTCTTGTACCGTGCTGTACTTTTCAGCTCGTTCCAGAATTAGCTTGATTAGTGTGGCCTTGTGGCCTTGTACATTTGAATGGTCTCTTGCCGGGCTGAGTTTGATAGGAAGCATTGGCTTACAATAACTCTTTACAGTAACTGTTGATTCACTGCATTTCATAATACATCTGAGATAGTTTATACACTGATTGGAACTCAGATTCAGATTCAGACAACTTTATTGGTCCCACGTGGGGCAATTCATATTTGTAGCTTCACACGTAACACAAGACAACAATTAAAGTAATAAATGACAGAACCCTGCAGCAACTATATGGAAGCCTGGAGACCAAAGAGTGGAAAAATGTATATGATGCTTCTGATCCTGATACTGCATATGACTCCATCCATAACACCATTCCCGAGAAGACTGTCATGAGCACTAAAAATGACCAGAACCCCTGGCTTACAAAGGGCATCTTAACATCCATTAAACACAAAAATAAACTCTACAAACATTATCTTAAGAAGCCTAGTATAAATAATAGAAACAAATACAATCTATATAGAAATAAACTCACTCATCTAATAAGGAAAAGCAAATGTGATCATTATACTGATCAGGTAATAGCATCACAGGGTGATTCAAAAAGGACATGGTCAGTTCTAAATAAAGTACTAAACAGGGACAAAAAAGCATCAGTGCTCCCTGACCCTGCAAACATGTCACAGCAGGATCTCTCTGATAAATTCAATACCTACTTTGCATCCATTGGTGAAGACCTGGCGAATAAAATTAGCCATCCCGGGGGTGTGTCTTTTAAACAGTATTTATCAGGTAACTATATTAACTCTTTTTTCATGAAACCAACTGACCATGATGAACTATTCAACATTATCATGAAGATGAAGGACACTCGCACAGCCGGTGCTGATGGAATATGCAGCAAAATCCTAATAGCCATAGCCAATATTATAGTCAGACCACTCGCTCACTGTATTAATTTGTCCTTACTACATGGTGTGGTGCCAAAAAACATCAAAATTGGAAGAATAATACCCATATATAAATCAGGTGACAAAAATAGTATTAATAATTACCGTCCAATATCCGTATTACCAGCTCTATCCAAAGTCTATGAGAGAGTTGTGTACAATAGATTAAGCGAATACACCACCAAGCTAGATATACTCACCAATTCACAATACGGCTTCAGGAAAAAAAGAACTACAAACATGGCAATATTAGACCTAATAGAAAAAATACATGATGCCATTGATCAGGGTGATTGTGGGGTGGCGTTTTCCTGGATCTATCAAAGGCTTTTGACACCATTGACTTCACCATTCTACTTGGGAAACTACACCATTGTGGCATAAGGGGTCTGGCTCTCAACTGGTTCAGTAGCTATTTACATGGTAGGCAACAGTACGTCGATATAAAAAATCACAAATCAATAAAAATGGACATCAAATATGGGGTCCCCCAGGGGTCAATTCTAGGGCCTTTACTATTTATTCTCTATATAAATGACTTTGTCAACTCATCTGTACTTCTGCACAAAGTTATATTCGCTGATGACACTAATTTGTTTCTGTCACATAAAAATCCACTCAAGCTACAAGATCTACTCAATACAGAACTACAAAAAGTGGACACCTGGTTCAAATGCAACAAGTTATCACTAAATCTCAGCAAAACAAACTTTATTGTCTTCCACTCAAATCGGATGCACACACATCATCACATGTGCATAAAAATAAATGAAAAGGAGCTGTCAAGAGTGGCGTCCACAAAATTCCTGGGGGTCATCATCGATGAGTCACTCAACTTCAAATGCCACATAAAATACCTACAAACAAAACTGTCCAAATATGTTGGCTTATTCTGCAAAATACGTCATTTTCTTCCCTTGCCTGCCCTTCTCACTTTATACAAAACCCTGTTTGAACCCCTCATTAATTACTGTAACGTCATATGGTGCAACACATACCCCAGCCATCTCAAAAACCTGAAAACCTACAAAAGAGGGTACTACGAGTGCTGTCATGGTCCGGGTATCGAGCGCCCTCAAAGCCTCTTTTCCATCGCTTTGGTCTCCTGAGGCTCGCTGAATTTAACATTCATCAAAACGCATCAATTATGTATCAAGTTGTCAACAACATGAATCACAGACTGTCTGAGCTTGTCCCAGTCTGCCAACCACTGCACATCCACAACACAAGAAACAAGCATCTTATATCTGGCAAGAGGAGAAGGCTAAATTGTGCTAGCCTAAGCATAGCATGCAGGGGTCCACAGATCTGGAACAAGCTTGATGAAAATCTAAAAATGACTAATACCTTTAAAACCTTTAAAAAATCATTGAAAGAGGAACTGCTAAAATCATATCTCTAATTAAAATTATAACTTAGGAATAAAATTGTCTGTATTATGTATCTCTGTTATATGTCAGTTAGTAGGTAGGTGTGTAAACCTACCCACGTTGTAGTTTTTTGTTTTGTTTTTGTTTGTTTGTTTTTGTTTATTTTGTTATTGTTTTGTTTGTTCATATTCTGTTTGTATCTGTGTTCAGGCTCCCTCCAAAAGCTTTAAATAGCTTCTTGGGAGACCTGGCACATGCACACAATTTGCGACATGTTATCACATGAGGATACTCGCATGTAAAATGTATCGTGTGTGTGTGTGAATAAAAATTCATTCATTCATTCATTCATTCATTCATTCAAGTAACAATTATTATTTCTTTTTTAATAAAATAAATAAAATAACAAAATAAATGAAGGAATGAAGAACCACAAGATATTTTGACATTCTTCTCCTGCTGATGACCCTCATCTTACCCTGTTCACACTCTCTGTTCCTCTTTTCTGATTCCACTTCCCGTCTCCAGAACCGTTGTAGAGTAATATATGATATACGTGCCAGATGTATAGAAAGTATTACAGTGCAGGCGGCCGGGTAGCACAGCGGACTAAGCGTCTGTCTACCACCGCAGAGACACTGGTATCGAATCCGGCTGTCAGCGTTGCCTCCGGCTTGGCCGGTCGTCATACTGGCACAATTGGCAGTATCAGCGGGAGGGAAGCCGGTGGGTGGTAATCTGGTTGTTGTAAACAGCGACTCCTACAGGTCGGTCAGGGCGCCTGCACAGCGAGGGAGGGAAATGGTGAAGGTAGTGTGACCTCCCACGCGTTACACTTCACCAATGAGAGTCCTCGCTGCCAGGTGAAAAGAGGCTGCTGGCTGTCTCCTATGTATCGGAGGAAGCATGTGATAGACTTCAGGGCTCCCTAGACCGACCAGTGGGGGGCACATGCGTGCAACGCCCAGGAAGGGGAGGGGGGAATTGGCATAACGACTAAATTGGGATGGGAGGAAAATACAGAAAAAAATAGGAGAAAAAGTGGATACAAAAAAAGAGTATTACAGTGCAATGTCCATATTACTCACCGGGAGTTTCTTAATGTGTCACTTATTTAACTTAAGTGTTTGCTAATATCAATACACATGTGAAACCGCATTGCCAGCAACAGCTTGGGTCCAGGTTTATTTCCTGTCAGCTCTTGTTATTAGCAAACACTACAGGAAATCATGGGCCTGTTTAGAATGTTTATGTTGTCAAGCTAGAACATTTCTATGGAAGGCATTGTGATAGTGGTAGCAATGTCCTGAGCTGAAGTCTTACAGTGTTACTGACCTATACAGCAGGCCTATACAAAAACAATCTCTGTTCTGCACAGTTTGACGTTTAATTAATTGTATTGAGGTTTCCCTCATTTACAACACTGTCAAGATTACAGCGGCATATTACATATATAAATAAATAAAGATAAGGAAAACAGTCGCAGACTGAAGTAGGGAGATTTGAAATCATGTTTTTAAACTGTCCATGAGATAGTGTGATATTGATTTCTAGCGAGCATTGAATTTCCAATCTAGCAACTTTGTAATATAAGGCCTTATAAGATTAATTATAATATGAACGGATATCAATGTTTATTTTGCCCCTCTGCCAGTGAGGACCAACCTACTTCATGGTCACTTGTGGATGTAATCTCCAATATGTAGGCAAAACATCTAGACAAGTCATAACACGTATTATCGAGCACATGAGTGCCATTAGATGCAGGGATGAGAAATTCCCCATAGCAAGACATTTTAGTGATCTTTCCTATATGACAAGTCAGGAATGCACATAGAGGTGGAAATCAGACTCCTCCACGGCCTCGTTGACCTCACCAGGTCCTTTTTGTCGGGTCCTGGCTCCTGGACTCGGCGGCAAGCCTGCCTTGAGTGGTCCATGGGGCTGGGACCTCCTCCGCGCCCCGCTGCTAAGCAGGGCTGGACTGGGACCAAAAATCGGCCCTGGCATTTTTGGCCCAGACCGGCCCACCATAATCGTTCGGACACCATCCACCAGTACACCATCCTTGCGGTCCCCTTAAATATGCATACCTACTGTACTATTCCCCCAAACCACTACAAAGCTGTGTAGTAAGTGAGCAAATGGCTTTCAACCACATGTATCAATGAATCTATGGATATTATTGACAATTTCAAGTTTTTCTGGGATCGCAGACACCTTTTTGCAGATGGAATCCACCTGAACAAGCAAGGTGCAAGACTGTTCTACTCCAATGTGTTCTACACGCTTGGTGTGCCTCCGCACAAGGTCGGATCACAAGTTTCCCAAACAACAGACAAACAACTCCTATCAGCCGAGGTCACGCCCGCCCAGACTCCGAAATTGAAATAGAAAATGTTATTGTTGTTAGGAAAGATAGGAACCGCAAAGGCGGTGGTGTCTGTGTTTATGTTAAGGCAGATTTGGTTTTTAATGTAAGAACGGACCTAAATAATGTGTTGATTGAGGCGGTGTGTTAACAGAATTCGACTATAGGGTGACAATAATGTGGTCAAGAGGCATGGTTTCTATCTTGAGCCTGAACTGGCGTAGTTTCTTTTTATTCACATGGAAAGAGCAGCAGTAACATACATGGTCTTCTCTCACTGAGAGACATTGGGGGAGAGAACGAAACGGGAGTATACCTTTGCTTTTATACTCGCCACAAGGTGGAGTACCTGGGTGGCTCCACCTAGAGCACCCTCTAGTGGGAACAGATATATATGCAACTAGACAGTCACTGGTGGAGACAATTATATATGCAGGTAAACAGTTACTAGTGTAAACAGCCATATGTACAGTTAGACAGTTACTAACAATCCTACACAGAGCCTCTGATCTCAACACTCCCACTTAGGTTTGCATTAGCATACTGGCTGACTTCTGGGAAAAAACATTTAACAAAGGAAATAATATAATCCCAAAAACATCCGTATGACAGTCAATATCTTCACATTAACACATTCAGGGCCATTGAGCTGAGTCTAATTAATGTCAAGAGGACCGGGGAATGTAAACAAACATGGGGATTTTTGTACAGCTAAATCTATACTTTATAGTATTGCTATCTGTCCATTCTCACTGTCAATTGAGTCCATAAACCGTCCCTTCAAAATGGCTCAAAGAAAAAAAAATCATCAATAGGTTCTCATTTTATAGCGCCGTGAATATAAGCGTTATACAGGATTTGGGACTAGTATATTTTCTGGAAGGCTAGATATAGGGCTAATAGCTGCTAACGTTATATCCAATGGCATTTCCGTTTTACAGATGCTACAGAAATAACTCAAACTGCATATGATCGGGACGATCCCAAAGCATGTATGCACGGTGGTGTAGTGGTTAACACTGTCGCCTCACACCGCTTGGGGACCAGGTTTCCATGATGCCAGGTACCCAGGTGGGGTATCTCCCAGGCCTTTCTGTGTGGAGTTTGCATGTTCTCCCCGTGCTCGCAAGGGTTTCCCCCCGATAAGATAAACCCAATGGAAAAACATGCACAACAACAGATCGCTAACGCTGTGGCGTCCTTGACGAAGACGGACAGGAGCACTTGGATTGGTCCCCTGGCGCGGCTCACGTTGACGCCTGTCTGCTCCCGGCTGCCCTTGGGGGGTAAGGACGACGGGATGGGTTAATCGCAGAGACGAATCGCATCGGCGATTCTAAAGAGACAATGCATGCGTGTGTGTTCCGGTGTTTGTGCTAAAAAAAACGAACCGCTGTGTGTACCGCTAAAACATTGAGTGTCGTTGCATGCCGAATAAAGACCTCTGCAACAGGTGCTGCATTATTATTATGAAAGGTGGGGGGCGGGGGACGTCGTTTATTATTATTGATTACCAATAACCGTGTTCGTCTAACTAGCCACATAGGCCGATCGCCTGGATGGCTATCAAAACAATGCCTGATCGGGCTGTAATTTACATGAAAAAGATCTTACCGTGGTCCAGGCTGATCCCCCCAAGCATTTCCCCGTTATTGATCGCCATCTGGTAGATCGATATGTCCATTGGCTGATGATAAATCCCCTTATTGCATGGTGAAATCTGCGATTCGAAACGTAACCCAAGCTACATGCTGCACATCCAGAATCCTGCTACTGAAATCTCCATTGAAAGAAAAAAAAAAGACTGATCTGTTCAGCCACAGGGCACACTGCAGTAGCGCGATAGCGCCCCCTAAGAGGATCTGGCCGGTATTGCACCTTGTCGAATTCATAGAGTAGGGTAAATCTGCAGTGCCGCTCGGCGACCTTGAATAGGTTATTAAAATGGAATAAAAGCAATAACAACTTCCCACGGATATGTCCGTGCCTCTGTCCACAACGGGTGGAATCGAAAGCCGGATATCTCCGTGCCTGGGCGGGAATGTGTTAAACATGACCTTTGCAAATCCCTTCAATTTTTATTTGAAACAGGCTCCCTCATAGTATCTATTACTCTGTCGTCCATTGGACAGTAAACCGGTGTCATTCTTTCTTATCTAATGACATACATGATGAGATGATATTATTTATAATGACATGTTTACAACTATATTGACACATTGGGTTCCTAGTAATCACAATGGTCCCCTGGTTGTCCTCATAAACAACAGTCTCCATATATAATAATAATAATAATAATAATAATAATAATAATAATAATAATAATAATAATAATAATAATAATAATAATAATAATAATAATAATAATAATAATAATAATAATAATAATAATAATAATAATAATAATAATAATAATAATAATAATAATAATAATAATAATAATAATAATAATAATAATAATAATAATAATAATAATAATAATAATAATAATAATAATAATAATAATAATAATAATAATAATAATAATAATAATAATAATAATAATAATAATAATAATAATAATAATAATAATAATAATAATAATAATAATAATAATAATAATAATAATAATAATAATAATCTTCATTTATATAGCACCTTTCATACACGGAGTGCATACACAATGTTCATCATTTTAAACGGTTTTGACAGAACGCCCATTCTTCAAAAACACCATATTCGGTATAGAAAATACATTTCAATTACCTACTGCATTTTGAACAATACATTCATAACCTTATCTTCATCACTTCGAGCAGTTGCTCTAGATCAGGGGTCGGGAACCTATGGCTCGCGAGCCATATATGGCTCTTCTGGTGACAGCATATGGCTCCCAAAAATGTTTGAGTAAAAAAAAAATGATTTTTATTTATTTTTTTAATACTTGTGATATTTCTTAATAATACTGTGTCATTTTAAAGTAACCAGAAATTAGTTTTGAAGATACAGCTAATAGTATCTGTAGCTGAAGATATAGCGAGCAGAGCTGGCGAGGGAACACAAGTGGACAGAAATTAAAAATCTTCAACTTGAAGACCAGCTGATTCTTAAAACTTGGAACGAGCTTCCTGTGACATACCACACAATGCAGCGTGAGTATTGCCGTATTGACCATGTTTGGCTCTACATATGCATATGAGCAGTCATTCTCGCATATGAGGAACATTAAGACCAACCTACGCTCACGTTTAACTGATGGAAGCCTCAACGCCTGCATGAAGCTCAACCTCAGCACGTATGAACCAGATTACAAGGCCATCAGCAAAACCATGCAGCACCAGAAGTCGCATTAAAAGTAAGACATATTTAATTTATTATACGTTAAAAATACTATATGGCTCTCAATGAAATATATTTAGAAATATTTGGCTTTTATGGCTCTCCCAGTCAAAAAGGTTCCTGACCCCTGCTCTAGATAAACACATTTTGCATTGTCATAGCTAGAAACATATACTCAGCTTCACAGGCTGATAGTATCACTGTAGGCTCTAAGCCCTTAAACCATTGTTGTCTTTTCTGAAACACCGCTGTCCGTCTGCAGCACCTCTGGGATAACGAAAAACATATTTTTGACGTAGTTCAATGATTCTCTGTGGGGTCAACAAAAATACTATGACACTCTTACTCACTACAGAACATAGGTCAAGCCCCTGGTGCGTGACTCCCTCGACCCCCTGCAGTTTGCATACCAGGCAAACATCGGGGTGGAGGATGCCATCATCTACATGCTCCACAGAGCGTACACGCACCTGGAAAAGCCGCGCAGCTCAGTGAGGATCATGTTCTTTGATTTCTCCAGCGCCTTCAACACCATCCAGCCGTCACTGCTAGCGGAGAAGCTCTCTGCGATGCAGCTGGAGCACGGCTTGGTGGCCTGGATCAAGGACTACCTCACTGAGAGGCCACAGTACGTCAGACTAAAGGACAGTCAGTCTGACGTACTGGTGAGCAACACCGGCGCCCCCCAGGGAACTGTGCTGTCACCCTTCCTCTTCACCCTCTACACCTCAGACTTCTGCCGCAACTCCAGCGGGTGCCACCTGCAGAAGTTCTCAGACGACTCCTCCATCGTAAGCTACATCACCGACGATGATGAGGAGGAGTACAGAGCCCTGGTGGAGAGCTTCGTGGGGTGGAGCGACAGCAACCACCTCCAACTCAACACCAGTAAGACCAAGGAGCTGGTGGTGGACTTCCGGAGGGGCAAGAAGAGACCCCCCCCGATTCCCATCTCCATCCGAGGGGTGGAGGTGGAGATGGTGGACTCATACAAGTTCCTTGGGGTACACCTGAACAATAAACTGGACTGGTCGGACAACACAGAGGCCCTCTACAGGAAGGGACAGAGCAGGCTGTTCTTCCTGAGGAGACTCAGGTCCTTCAATGTGTGCAACAAACTGCTGCAGTCTTTTTACCAGTCTGTAGTGGCCAGCATCCTCTTCTATGCTGTGGCATGCTGGGGAGGCTACATCAACTCAAGGGACACCAACAAGCTCAACAAGCTGGTGAGGAAGGCTAGCTCCGTGGTGGGAGTCGAGCTACCTAGACTTGAGGTGATGGTAGAGAGGGGGATGATAAGGAAGCTGGATGCCATCATGGAGAACCCCTACCACCCCCTCTACGACGAGCTAGTCAAGATGAGAAGCTCGTTCAGCCACAGACTCATCCCCCCCCGACACTCAACTAACCGCCTCGGACAGTCCTTCATACCAGCGGCCATCAGGCTCCACAACAGTGGGCAGCGACTAGCAGCCTCCAGGCCCCACAACAGGGGGCAGCGACAGCGACTGCTACCAGACATTGACCTGGGACTTATAGGAACCCAAGGGGGACAAAGTAGACTACCCTGGTACTTTGATTAATGTATACTCAGTAGATAGTAAATTATTATAACACTACCTCTTGCATACTGCACCTCATGTGACACTGTGAATAATGTGAATATTCCTCAGCTAGTCAGATAGTAAATTATATTGACCATATTGATCAAATTGTTTACACTGCCTGTGTTGTCTTTTACTACCTGTATACTGTGTTGTTTTACTACCTGTACCCCTCCCCCCCTCCCCCCCATGCTGCTATGATGCCTGAATTTCCCCAAGGGGATCAATAAAGGAATATCTTATCTTATCTTATCTTATACAGGTTGTCCAACAGAATGAAGCTACCCACAGTTTATCTATACATTTCTTACTTCAGTCAAAAACATCTCAGGACCTTTTCCCACATATCTCATCTGGGATATTTTTACACAGTTGGCAGACTGTTCGAAGTCCATACCTATAAAATGGTTTAACCTGCCTAGGTCTTCCTTTTGTGGTCTGGAGCGATGATCAAATCCTCCACTTCTGTATTTTAAACCTGGTAACTCATCCACCTCTGTACTTAAACATGGGACCAAACATAGGGCTAATTTCTTCAGCATTTAATCAATTTTCTATGAACCATACTTTGTATTTACCGTGGTCTTCAATACCCTCCTGGATCGAATGCAACCATTTCCCTCCCACTGTCTGTCTGCCCTCTGGTAACTTGGTTGAATACATCCATTTCCCTCCCACTGTATGTCTGCCCTCTTCGGGGGACAATGTGGCCTCTTTAAAGGTCGGGTTTACCCCACTGACTACCCTGTAGTAGTACTCAACGGGGGTAGGTGTATTGTCCTCCTCGTCACTCCCTTTCCTGGCATAGCCTGTCAGACATTCTGGGGGTTTGTGTTCCCTTGGGGGATACCTCCCACTGCTTGAGGCACTTGACGTCACCCTCAGGTGCTCCTCGTCATCGCCCTCTGGGGGTTGCTGACTGTCTGTCTGCACAACTGTACTAAGTACACTGGGGTGATGTGTTTCTGTTTCTACACACCTTGCTCTGGAGTCCAGCTCTGGCTCCTCTATCTGTGTCTCGCTCTCACAGGTTGTCTTCGTGACAAACTTGACTAGCATGTGTTTCTGCACTCTCCCGTTACCGGGGTGATAAACTAGGAAAGCAGGACTTCCTCTGTCGTGTCCTACGAAAAATCCTTTTACATCCTTGGACTTGGGTTTTCCCCTGTCCTGCAGGTACGCATAACACACTGATCCAAATCGGTGCATTCTGGCTAGATTACACTTATTTCCTGTCAGCGCTGTATACAGGGGGTGGTGCCCGAGTGCTTATTAAAGCACCTGTTTCTGGTGTAAGCGGCTTCTTGCACCGCATAATGCCACAGGCTCTTTGGTAAGTTACTGTCTATTAGCTTACACCTAGCCATTTCGAAAAGGGTGTGCCATTCCCTCTCTGGCACCCCGCTCTGGTGTGTGGGATATGGACGTGACGTCGCGTGTCTTATCTTATACCTTCTCAACAGTGATTGGAACTCTCTGTTTGTGAACTCGGTTTCATGGTCGGACCTCTGCTGCATTTACAGTAGATTCACTTTTTAAAATAATCTTAAATTGTTTTTAAATAGTTTTTAACACTGTAAAGTAATTTTTTGTTTTTGTTTTACACTAATGTAATTTTAGCTATCTTAATTGTTACAGTAGGTTCATTATGCATTGTGTGTACTGACTTTTAATAATTTTGTTTTTGCAATAGTGATTGTTTTTGTATGTTTTTTTGTGTGTGGACCCCAGGAAGACTAGCTGGTTGCTATCGCACCAGCTAATGGGGATCCCTTTTAGCACCACCTCCTAATAGACAGTCTCCTCCCCACCGCATGTATATATTCCCTCCCCGCCGTATGTATATTTCCCTCCCACCCACCCACCCCCTCCTAATGTACAGTCCCCTCCCCATCATATGTATATACTCTGTCAGGATCTAGGGGTAACAGTACTGTATATTTGAATACCGCCTATGTCACAAATGTATCAGTACTAAATACCTATATGTCCCTATGCCATAAATGTCATGTATGTTGTGTATGTCATAAATGTCTATATGAATTGAAAATGGGGGACCCTGATGGAAACAAGACAAACGTCTTTCTCAGGTCTGCATCCCCTTAACAATTGTATGTATTGAGCCGTACTGTATTGTACCCATTCTGCAATCTGTTAAATAAAGTTTTCATTCATTCATTCATTCCCTAATAAAATCAAATCAAATCAAATCAAACCTCAAACATCTTACTGTAGTTCAAGTTCAAGTTCTTTAATAGTTGTCATACAGAAGTACAGAATACTTTCATACAAAATGCTTCTTACTGTTACGCTCCAGAGACTGTGCTAGACAAGATAGTATCAAATAACATAATAACATAATATAGCATGAATTTAGAAGAAGAAAATGAGGTCACAGTGTTCGGTATAGACATATGTACAATGTTCTGAGTTACCATATAATATACAATACACAATACTATGCAGTGTACTAATGTACAGTACTATCTAGTGCAAAGCAGAAATGGGATGAGGTACAATTTTAGGTACAATTTACAGTAAGGTGTACGAGTTGTAGTGCAATCCTTCATCCATAAATATAAAGTGTGGGGAGTGGGTGCTACAGTGTGTTTGTTTAAAGTGGGTGTGTGCTATAAAGTGTGTGGAGTGGGTGCTACAGTGTGTTTGTTTAAAGTGAGTGTGTGCGTGTGGATGTGTGTGCTATGTGCGTTTGGTGGTTGTTGTTGTGTAGTGTTCATTCATTGTTCGTTTAGCAGCCTGATGGCCTGGGGATAGAAGCTACTTCTGAGTCTTTCTGTGCTCGCCTTGAGACTCCTGTATCGCTTGCCTGACCGCAGCAGTTCGAAGAGGCAGTTGTTCGGGTGACTGGAGTCTTTAATGATTCTCTTAGCCTTGCCCTTGCAACGCTTGTAGTAAATGTTCTGGAGGGTGGGGAGCCCCCCTCCAATTGTGCGTTCGGCTGAACGTGTCACTCTTTGTAGTCTGCTTTGGTCTTTTGCAGTGCTATTCCCAAACCAGGAGGTGATGTTGCCGGTCAAGATGCTCTCTATTGTACATGAGTAGAAGTTCTTAAGGATCTTCTGGCTGACTTGGAACTTCCTTAGGCGCCTGAGGAAGTAGAGGCGTTGTCGTGCCTTCTTCACCACACTGTTAATGTGTGTGGTCCATGTCAAGTCCTCGGATATGTAGGCTCCGAGGTACTTGAAGCTGTTGACTCTCTCAACCGGTGCCCCGTCGATGCTGAGGGGGCTGTAGTCCTTGACCCCCGACCTCCTGAAGTCCACAATCATCTCCTTTGTTTTGCTGACGTTCAGGGAGAGGCTGTTTTCCTGGCACCATCCCGCCAGGACCTTGACCTCTTCCAGGTAGGCCCTCTCGTCGTTGGCAGAGATCAGGCCCACCACCACTGTGTCGTCAGCAAATTTGACGATTGTATTGCTACTCCGCTGAGCCACACAGTCGTGTGTGTACAGGGAGTAGAGGAGGGGACTCAGAACACAGCCCTGGGGGGCCCCTATGTTGAGGGTGATGGATGAGGAGGTGCAGTTGCCTGCTCTCACCACCTGGGGTCTGCCAGTCAGGAAGTCCAAGACCCACTGGCAGAGGTCATAGCCCAAGCCCAGGTCCCTGAGCTTGGCTATGAGTATGGAGGGGACTATGGTATTGAATGCCGAGCTGTAGTCGATGAATAGCATTCTCACATAGTTCCCCTGCCTCTTGTCCAGGTGTGATGCTGCTGTGTGCAGCACATGGGATATGGCGTCCTCCGTGGACCTGTTGGGGCGGTATGCAAATTGCAGGGGGTCCATGTTGATGGGGAGGGAGGAGCAGATGTAGCCCTTTACTAGCTTCTCAAAGCACTTCATGGCTATGGAGGTGAGAGCTACAGGGCGGTAGTCGTTGAGGCAAGCAGGCTTGGATTTTTTGGGTACAGGGATAATAGTGGACTTCTTCAGGCAGGTGGGGATGACAGCCTGTTCTAAGGACAGGTTAAATATGTCAGTGAATACTGGGGCCAGTTGGTCGGCACAGACTTTTAGGACGCGGCCGGGGATGCCGTCCGGACCTGCTGCCTTCCTGATATTCACTTTTTTAAAGGTCCGCCTCACCTCATGCTCTGTTACCCTGAACACTGCGCCTCCATCAGCAGCCGACCCCCCCCCCCCCCCATTGCCGAGGCTTGTGAGCTGGTGTTGTTATTACCAGCATCAAACCTCGCATAGAAGGTATTGAGGTCGTTTGCTAAGGAGATGTCACTGTTCAGTTTGAGGGAGGCGCCTTTGTAGTCTGTCATCGTTTTGAGCCCCTGCCACATAGCTCTAGAGTCAGCTTGTTCAAACTGGAGTTCAATTTTATCCCTGTAGCGCCGTTTGGCCTCTGACACTGTCCTCCTTACGTTGTGTCGCGCCACCTTGTGGTCATTCATGTTGCCTGCCACTAGGCCGTCATTGTATGCTTTGGTGCGCTCTCTCAGAGCTTCACGGACGGATTTGTCTACCCAGGGTTTTTGATTTGGGTAAACTTTCATTTTGGTAGTGGGGATTGTTTCTTTCACCCTAGTACAGACATAGTCCAGCACTGTCTCCGTGTAGGCATTAATGTTATCTGTGTCGCGTGTACCATAAGGGGCTACGTCTGCCATGAATTTTTCTGTGGCCTGGAGTGTGTCACTATTTTCTTTGATAAAGTAAACAAACACTGCCCCTGTACACACGTCTGTAAAGGACTGTACATATCTAAAACCTCCTATGGACTTGTTGCTTACTGCCTGCTAGGTCCATGTCAACTAGTGCAAGTGGTACCCTTACTTTGTCTGTGGGATTTCTGTATCTCGGTTGGGTAAACGTCCCCGTTTTGCACATTGCACAATTTTTGTCAGGTCTACGCTTCTCCCCTTCAATGTGCATGCCCTCTGACACTACTGGCAGTTTCAGTAAATCCTCGTAATTACAATGACCCATAATCTCGTGCCATGTCTGAATATCGTGACTGGCCGTCCCGCTACACACATCATCATTATCATTACACTGGTCATTGTCATTACACGTTTTCAGATAAAATATTCTCTGTACATCTTTATGTCAAACCGGGTACCGTCAGGTTCTACAAGAAAATGTTTACCTTTATCGAAGAATACCTTGGCGCCGCTTGCAGTAGTAGCTATTACAGAGAATAGTCCTTGTGGGAACGATGGTACGTATAGAGCGTTCTTTAGCATCACCGTACGCTGGCGCCCCTTGCTGTCCGTTAGGCATACCTGTGCGTCTCCCCTCTCTTGTGTCGATCCATAGATGCGTCTACCGTCCGCCAGCTCCATGCAGTGCCTCTCCGGGTGGAAAGTGTCGTCAAAGTTCTTGAACCGACTCCTGTCGTTGATGACATGGGAAGACGCACCCGTGTCCACGATCAGTCCCCTTCTCTGGGCCCGCTGCAGCTGGGCCGGTCCGGCGATGCCCGCCGTCCGCGCTCCAAAAGCGCAGTCTTCTTGTCCCGTTATCCTCCGGGCGTCGTCTCGACTCGCCTCACGTCGATCGTCGCCGCCATCGATTCTCCGGGCGTTGTCTCGATTCATCTCACGTCGATCGTCGCCGTCATCGTGTCCGCTGTCGTCACCCCGTCCACAGTCGTTATCTTGTCTGTAGTCGCCATTTTGTCCGTGGCCTTTGTCTCGTCTGTAGCCGCCATTTTGTCCATGGCTTTCGTCTCGTCTGTAGTCGCCATTTTGTCCGTGGCCTCCGTCTCGTTCATGGCCGTCGTCTCGTCCGTAGCCGCCATCTTGTCTATGCGCGCATCGCGCGCTCTGGTTGTGTTTCTTCATGCACGCTCTGTCTGTGTGCCCCGTGGATTTGCAGAAGCTACACCAGACAGTCTTTGTGCATTCGCTTCTCCGATGGCCTTTATCTCCGCATCACCAACACGGCAGTTCCGTCGTGGTCCTGGTTCTCTCTCTTGGCGTCGCTCAGGCCTTTAGCACCCTCTCCCCCTCCTCCTCCGCGGCGGCTGGGTGGGTGTCTTCTGAGGCCTCGAAGTTCCTTAACTTAGCCTTGAACTGTCCCAACGTAATGCCCGTTGAACCGTGTGTTACCAGGAGTGTGAACGGTTTATACAGCTCCGGTAGTCCTCTCATTATCATCGCCATCATTAGCCCATCGCTTGGTGCTTCTCCGGCACTCTTCAGTGGCATCGTGATTTGCTCCGCTCTGTTGACATATTCGGTCACGGTTTCGGTGGTCCCCTTCCTCAGGCCCGTTAGTGCTGTGTAGAGGGCCGCGACTCTGGGTCTTCCTCGCCCGATGAAATGCTCTCTCAATACCGCCAGGCTTTCTCGGCCTCTGTCTTTAGTGTCGCGGAATATCAGCCCCAGGCTGGTGTCGTCGAGCATCGGCGCTAACTCACAGTACGTGTTTGCGTTCCGCTGGTCGTCCAGGGCTTGCTCTTCCGCTGTCAGTTCTCCGGTGGGGGCCCCCAGGATCGTCTCCTTCAGCCCCGCCCTGTGCATGCAGCACAGCATGCGCTCTTCCCAGAGCTCGTAGTTCTCTGATTTTCCATTGAATGTCGGCCATTTGCCTCTTCTCTTGTTTTCCATCCTCTTCGTTAATGGTATGCTTAGCTTTTGCTCTTGTTGGCCTAGTGTCTAGCCACGCGGTGCTCCCGGCGCTATCCAGTGGCGGCCGCTGGGTACTTCGCCACTAAGGGCGCTATACCAAATATTTTGCAAACATGTACAGTACTGTACCACGCAAGACTCATGGCAAGACGTGAGCGATTCGACTCACGCTCACGGCAATGAATCGGCTCTTATGAACGAGTCGCTCAGCTGTTACTACAACAACACACAACCAGTCAAATAAAGTATAGTCTAGACTCTAATTCACAACTTGAAACACAATATAAATAGAAAAGTTAGAAACAAAACTCGCCCGTCTCCAAACACAGGCAGATCTCTCCCTCTCTCCTTCTCTCTCTCACACACAGCGCGACGTGGAATCGATTCGTTACACAATCAGACCTATTATATACCAAGAATAACTTCAGTATGAGTACAGGGCTGTACACATATTTTGCATATTGTTAAACGAGCCAAGGCTAGCTATTAAACTATCGATATGAATCGAAAATCTGGGACCCTGATGTAAACAAGACAAACGTCTTTCTCTGGTCTGCATCCCCTTAACAATTGTGTGTATTGAACCGTACTGTATTGTACCCATTCTGCAATCTGTTAATAAAGTTCTCATTCATTCATTCATTAAAACATAGACGATATTGAACAAGCCATAATCCACGTATTTTCAATCCGAGAGAGCTGCAGTAGTTAAATCAATGAGCCATCGACATAGTCAGTGTGGTAAGTAACGTTATTATTGCATCCAAGATTGATACACGGCTGGCTAGGCAGTTGGTAGTCATAGTCTTGTGTTATAAAATAAATAAACAATCAGCAATGTCTCGCTTCATGAATGGCCAGCAGTAGCCTGCTGTACTAAACAGTACTGCTCCTAAAAAAAACGATTTACAAACGTTAACGTTAAGCACAGAGAGAGAGAGAGAGAGAGAGAGAGAGAGAGAGAGAGAGAGAGAGAGAGTGAGAGAGAGAGAGAGAGAGAGAGAGAGAGAGAGAGAGAGAGAGAGAGAGAGACTCACTGTTTAGTTGAAACGTCCAGGGCAGGAGAGCTTGATAAACGTGTATAATCCGCCATATAGCCAAGTGTTAGCTCGTTAGCACAACACTCAACAAGTACATTCCTTTGTCCATTTCCGCTCGAACAGACTGCAAACTACCTGGCGTTCTATCGCCATGCTCTAAGACAAACTCTAACCTTAACCAACTTTGAAAGAGTGCCTAAGCTTAACAGTCTAAAGAACTTGCAGTCACGGCACGCTCTAAGACAAACAACCTAGACCAACCTAGGAACCAACCTAGGCTAGGAAGCTAGAAGCTAGAATTGGAACATTAGAAATTGGATTCGGCCAATCAGAGATTGTCTCTGTGAAATTCTGCCACGGAAAAAAATACTGGCGTCGGCCAATCAGAGAGCGTCTCCGCGAAATGCGGCTACAGATATTCTTGACGCTACTGGCTAGACCGCTTCAAATCGCGCCCGGATTCCAACATAATAGTCATATTTCAACGCACAACGCGTTATGCACTGATTGGCTGTGACGGATACAGCGATCAAACTGTGACGCGCACTCAGAGCGCTATCGCGTATAGCCCGGGCCGAGAAATACGAAAAAACCATTTCTATGAGCTACTAGAAGAGGTATGTTCAAACGGTGAAGGTTTTGCTAAGGCAGAAGTTATCATTCTAGGAGATCTGAACACGGACATTATCAAGAAAGACACTGCAATCTTTAAAGCCTTCGTTAATTTCTGCAGAATGTTTGATCTTCTTCAGATAATAAGAGATCCCACGAGAGTCACAACCACAACCCAAACTATTATAGACCTTATTCTGGTGTCCGACAGGAGTAGGATTATCAACAGTGGCGTGGTTGATTATAGCCTCAGTGACCACTATGATTTTCGCCACCAGAAAGATCCAGAAAAATGTTTTTAATTGCCATAACTCAGTCAAAATTAGATAGCTGAAAAAGTATAGTAAAGACTCTCTCATCGAGAATATGACCAAAGTAGATTGGTCTAATGTTCTAAATTGTGTTGATGTCGACAAGGCATGGGTCAACTTCAAATCATTTTTTTTTTTAAATAGTAGATAGTTTGGCCCCATTTAAGATAGTTAGAATCAAACAACGTACAGAGCCATGGGTAACTAATGAGATTTTTAAGTTGATTAAGTTAAGGAATTTAAGTTTTATTCATTTTAAGAAAACTAGGGATGAGACAACTTTTAATGAGTTTAAAAAAAATTTAAATGAAGTGAACAGGACAATAAAACTAGCTAAGAAATCCTTTATGTGTGAAAAGCTAGTAGAACATAACAATTATTCACGCAAGCTGTGGAAATCCCTGAAAGAGTTGGGTTACAGCAAAAAAAAATAAACAAAACCCAGCAGCTTTAGCCTGGATATAAAAGGTTCTACCATATCTGATAAGGTGGAAGTGGCAGAATGCTTAAATGACTATTTTACTTCTGTGGCAAGCAACCTGGTTAAGGAGCTCCCTTGCCACTCTGGCACATCACATGTGCATCACATGTTCAGAGTTTTTATCATCAACAAGGGCTTCAAGCCAACTCCTTTCATTTTAGCAGGGTAATGGAGAGTACTGTTCTCCAGAGGCTAAATGAATTAAAAGACAACAAAGCCACAGGTCTCGATAATATACCGGACGGTTCTTAAGGGATGCAGCTGAGTGCATTTCACCCGTGGTAACTCATATCATTAATCTCTCCATAGAACAGGGCAAGGTACCTTCTGATTTTAAAAGTGCTAGAGTCATCCCCCTCCATAAGAAGGGAAAAACATCTGAAAAGGCTAACTACAGACCAATTTCAGTTTTAAGTGTTCTATTCAAGGTCATGGAAAAGATTATTCAAGAGCAGATTAATGCATTTTTAACAGGTCACAATATTTTATTCGAACTTCAGTCAGGTTTTAGACGATCCCACTCTACAGAAACATGCCTCCTCTATTTAACGGACCACATCAGAAAAGAGGTTGAAAAGAGATGGTCTTGCTCGACCTCCACAAGGCCTTTGATACGGTCGACCATGGCATCCTGCTAATGAAATTAAAGGCCATAGGCTTCAGCAGGTTGTCAATTGAATGGGTAAACTCCTACCTTTCGGGAATTCCGAATTACAGGTACCACACGCACAGCGTTTCACCATCAGATATTAGCTAGATAATAAACTGAACTCTTCACAGTGGTTTCGATCACAGACGTTTGGTTTGATGCGCCCTACAAATGGCTTTTCTGTTGATGTCCATTTTTTATGCCAGCGAGGATTTTCGCTGTGATATGATTG
This sequence comes from Notolepis coatsorum, assembly GCF_963971535.1. NCBI lineage: Eukaryota > Metazoa > Chordata > Actinopteri > Aulopiformes > Paralepididae > Notolepis > Notolepis coatsorum. Next base: position 199,827,882 of record NC_140167.1, on the reverse strand, counting down.
GACAAATTCTATTTGGGGCGTGGTTTAGCGACAGGTCTATTGGAGGTGGGCTTCCCACTCTCCAGGACATTTACACCAGGTGTTGCAGGGCCAGGGCTAATAGAATAGTCAAAGACTCTAGTCACCCAAACAACTGCCTCATTGCGGTCAGGCAAGCGCTACAGAGTCTCATGGCCAGCACAGAGACTCAAAAGGAGCTTCTAGGCCATCAGGCTGCTGCAACACTAATAATTAATTTAATTAAAATTATATAGCGCTTCTCAATAACTCGAAGTCGCTGACAATAGTCGGGAGCAAGAGTACAAACAAAGAAACAAAAGCAAAGAAACAAAAACAAAGAAACAACAAAGAAACAAAAACAAAAGGAACATGAGACCATAGGGGGAACAGGGAAGACAGCATGATAGCACAAAAAAAAGACTGGAGACAAGACAGACATCATATCAGGTTGGAGGGGGGGGGGGGGTTATGGGTGGGGGGGGGGGTTGAAGGCAAGGGAGAACAGGTGGGTTTTGAGGCGAGCTTTGAAGGTGGAGAGTGTAACCCATCCCATCTACATTCATTGCACACACATACACACATCTATTTATTACAAAAATATTTGCACTACATCCATTCCTAATTTTTGCATGTTTTTCAGTTTGCATTTTGTACTTCATTTTGTACTTTAGTTTGTACTTTAGTTTGTATATTGTATATTTTGTATAGTGTTTGGACTATATTCTTTTGATTGTTTTTACTGTATTCATTCATTATCAGGGGGGCTCATACAGAACCAAGCATTTCACTATGACAAATAAAACAAAACTTGAAACTTGATATTAGTATTGAGAAACTTGTCCCTTGCAGGTTGTCAGTGGGCTTAAACACAGTCCAGTAGGGGCCTTAAAAAGCACGATAAAGAAGCTACTTTTCGAAAAAACGGAACCAATATTCACCACTTGCCTCTTGACGTTTTAATAATTTGCATTGCACACGTGCTGCATCACCAGGCTCCGTTTCCACCACGACACTTACATTTGCTCACAAAGGAGCACAGGAGTGGAAAGAGTTGCCTTTGACCACCAAACAGATCTTGAACCTGTATAGTTTCAAGGTGAACGGTAGGAAATGGCTCCTAGAAAATGTCCCAGAGTAACTAAGGAAGGTTCTAGTTTTAATGTAATGTAGTTTACTAGTTTTAGTGTGTCTGTAAATTTTGTACATATTTTAATAATAATGTTGTATTTTACCTTTTAATTATATGTTTAGCAATATACTGTAGGCTGATAATATGTGTAATACATGTTTATGTAAATACCATGTGCTGCTGAGACCAAGGACCACAATGGAAATAAGTCTGTGACTTTTTTGTGCTATACTTGATAAGTTTAGGATGCATGACTTGTTGTAACATGTTAATGTATTTTAATAATTGTCAAATAAACTATAAAAAAAAAAAAAAAAACAGAACAGAACAGTGGTTTTGAACAGTTCCTTTCAGAGGGGAACAGCAGGGACGTGCACAAGACCTTAGAAAGGCAGGTGCCTGAAATCATAAAAGGGCATTAATTAGTAAATGTAATGCGAGCGCGCGCAGCGCGCGAGCCCGATTTTTGGGGTTAATACAAGTATATCATGGTACATTCAGTTTCACCGATAGATGTCACCAAAACTACATAGTGTCCCTTTAATAACACAATATGCGCTCCAGACCAACAGCTGCGAGAGAGAGAGAGAGAGAGAGAGAGAGAGAGAGAGAGAGAGAGAGAGAGAGAGTATGCTCCGTGATTTTCCTGCACTAGCAGCAGCAGACAGGGAGGGGCTGGCGACGTGTTTCACGAAAATATACAGTGCACTGCAAACCCGACATTTTATTTTGTTGGGCAAATACCTTACCTGATGTGTACTCTTGCTTTGTTTTAGTTGAAATAGTAACTGTAAAAAAAGAGGTCTCGACTCGAGTGTGAGGGCACCGTGAGCTCAACAACAGCTGGATATCAATTTCCTGTTCAGTGCACTGCTGGCCCTGCGCGGTTTACATGTTGGCTGGAAGGACCTATTATTTACGAGAGGGGTGGCATTTCTCTCTCTTTCTTTACCTAATATTTTGATTCTATCGTGACATCTTTCATTTGGAAGGGCAGGGCAGTATATATGTGCAACTGTAAAAAAAAAAAAAAAAAGAAAAAAGAGGGTGGCATAAAAAGGGCACTTTCTAATGAGAAACGAAAAAGGCAGGTGCCCGGGCACCCCTTCACCCCTATGTATGCACGTGCCTGGGGAACAGTGTAGTCAGCTACTGCAGCTCCTACAGCGTGCTTTGGTGAAAACAGCCAGAATACAGATTTGGTTTTGTCCTTTAATATTTCCCATTACAAGATGTAGGCATAGCCCCCCCTGGCCTTATAGACCCGCCGCCTATGGATGTAGCACAGACCGAGAGACCAACACATGTCATGCTGCAGGACAGCAGGTCTAGTGATGGTGACTGCAGCAGCAGCCATACCTTTCTCTGGATCTCCCACACGTTGATGAAGTTCTTCCCGAGCTGAGCTCCGAGGATGTACTCGCCGTTCAAGATGGTGAGTGTCCTCGGGGAAGTGTTTCCTCCTCGATAAGATACAACATTTGTACCCGAATGCAGGTCGAACACGGCACAGTTCCACAGTTGAGCACCAGAATCCGCACTAACAACTATCTCCATGGGCGCTGACATCTTGTTGCCTCTCTCTCTCTCTCTGTGTCACACACGCGCGAGAGGCTGCGGCGTTGTTGTTTAGTCGGTGACGTTTTCGACGTAATTTCTCTAGGATTGTGGGATATGTAGTTCCCTATAGAGACCACTGCACTATAAAACGGCAGGGGGTGCTGGGGGGTCGCCAGATGAATTTTTTTTTTTTCTTTTTTTTGCGGTCAGGCCACTGAACTTAGAAGCAGGCCAGGCCAGTGTTTCTATTTGCACCAGCGCAATAGTTAGATAACCTAGGTGGGGAACAACCAGGAGATCACTGCAACTCACACAAGTTGGAGAACTCTCTCTCTCTCTCTCTCTCTCTTGCTCTCACACACACACACACACACACACACACACAAAGGGAGCCGCATGTGATTGGTGGAGGCGGGATCCTTACGAAAAACTGCTAATCATTGACACATGCTAGCCTGTAATCAGGGCCGGACTGGGGAAATAATTCATACCGGGAGATATAGCGCGAAATATAGCCCCAATCAGGCCACTTTTTAAGCGGGGGGTCTGGGGGTCCCCCACCAGGAATTTTTTTGTTACAAAGACTTAATTTCCTGCATTCTGGTGAATTTGAGTGCATGTGAATCACAAACTAATGAGCCAACAATTGCTTAGTACAATGTACTGTTATGGACCTCAAATAAAACGGTTGTGGCACTAGCAATGCTACTCTCTCCACCTTCAAAAAGAAAAAAGCAAGAGCACAACATATTTTTCTATTTACTATTATAATACAGTTAACCACTCTCTCCTGTAAGGGCCTTTTTTTTTTTTTTTTATCCCTCTCTCCTCCACCCTTTCTCTTTCTTCCACTGTCCATCTTGACATCAACGTTAATTGACTTTCGCTCTACTGTATCTCTCCCGAGTCCCTCACTACCTGGCTCATTGCCTGGCTGTTATTCTGCATCTGAGTGCCGTCTGCCATTCCATTCGCCGCCTCCGCTGTCAATCAGTTGTATCGCCTGGTCCCGCCTCCACCAATCACAAGCGGCAGCACGGCTCCATTGTGTGTGTGTGTGATCCGCGTGAGGGAGAGAGAGTCAGATAGTTCTCCAACTCTGTCGCAGACAGTGAAATCCTGGTTGTTCCCCACCCACCTAGGTTATCTAACATCTAACTATCGCGCCGCGCCGCCACCACAACTAGAAACAATGGCCTGGCAAAAAAAAAATATATATATATCTAATTTTATTTTTTTTTATTTTTTTTTTATTATTATTATTATTATTTTTTTGTGCAGGCCAGGCCACCGGGAAAACTCCCGGTGCTCCCGATGGCCAGTCCGGGCCTGCCTGTAATAATCCCCCCCAGAAAAATGTACTTTGCATTTGATATATTGTAAATATATGCCATCACACACACTGGTATTTAAAGGGTTAGAATTATAAAATGAATATGTGGTGTTATGATCAGGGCTGAAGTTGAATAAAATATTGTATTTATAAATTACAAAAAACTGAAAATCCATAAAAATCTGTGTTGTTGCTAATCATACATATGCTAGCCTGTTTTTTAACAATAAGTTGTGATGCCATCACAAACATTGGCATTTAAAGGGTACAAATAAAAAGAAAAAATGCCTGCACCAGAATGCAGGAAATTAAGTCTTTGTAACAAAAAAAATCCTGGTGGGGGACCCCCTGCTTAAAAAGTGGCCTGACTGGGGCTATATTTCCTGGCCTGAATTATTTCCCCAGTCCGGCCCTGGTTAAAAGCCTCCAATGCTTATTAGTGTGTGTGCGTTTGAACGTTTGCATGTTTCAACCATACATTTCCATTTAAAATTATTTTCTTTTACCTCCTATAATAGTGGGGGTCGCGGCTCTCTGACACCGTTTTTTTTGGGTCGCGGCCTGAAAAGTTTGGGAATCCCTGGTCTAGCCTGTACCCCCCAGACATGTTGCTGGCCCCGTCAAAACAGTATCCTATCAGCCTCTCCATGGGCAGGTCGAGGCGTAAAAGTATTTTATACACAAAAACAGCTATCTCCATGGACGCTGACATCTTGTTGCCTCTCTCTCTGTGTGTCACACACGCGCGAGCGGCTGCGGCGTTGTTGTTTGGCCGGTGACGTTTTCAATGTAATTTCTAGAGGCTTGTGGGATATGTAGTTCCCTATAGACCACTGCATTGATTGATTGATTGATTGAAAACTTTATTAACAGATTGCAGAATGGGTACAGTACAGTACAGCTCAATACATACAATTGTTAAAGGAAAACTCCAATATTTTGGGAAATTAGCTTATTTAACATCTTCCCTGGAGTTAGACAAGAAGATACATACTTTTTTTTGTCTCTGTGCGTGCATTTAGCTTTGGGAACAGTCGCTCCGTTAGCGTAGCTTAGCTTCATCACTGGAAGTGGGGGAGGACAGGAGCCTGACGTTCCCTTACAGTGTATACAGTCACCAAATACACTCCAAATACAACTCCAAAACGTTCATGTAAACATGTTGTGACCTGTGTTTTCACCACGTGGAGAAATAAAAAATAATTGAATTAGACAATTAAGTTTTCTTCTTTTTTTTTTTGTCTTTTTCCCCCTCCTTTTTCCTCCGATTTTCTCCCATCCCAATGTTAGTCGTTATGCCAATTCCCAATCCCCTTCCTGGTCGCTGCGCACTTACCCCCCACAGTCGGTCTGGGAGAGTGGAGGCTATCACGTGCTTCCTCCGACACACGTCTAGCCAATCAACCGCTTCTTTTCACCTGGCAGCGCGGACTCTCACTGAGAGGGGGCGTAGCGTGTGGAAGGATCACACTATCCCACTTAGATCCTATCCGCGCTTAGCAGGCGCCCCGACCGAACTGTAGGAGTCGCTGTTTACAGCGACCCGGACCAGGCCCATTGCAAGTTGTTACTCTAAGCCATCCTAGGTTGTCAAAGTGGGCAGGGGTGACGTGGGTTCTAGGAGTAAGGTCAAGCAGTAGTCTGACCAGTTTGTTTTGAGATGTTTGTAATTTTGTTTTTAGCGCCTTTGAGGTGCTTTGGTACCATGAGGTGCAAGCATAGTCATAGTACCCTTGAATGAGTGCTCCTGCCAGAGTCTTCAGGGTATTCTTGTTTACCAGTGAGGAGATCCGGTACAAGAATCGTGTTTGTTGGTTGACTTTTTTTTATTACATTGGATGCCATTTTGTCACAGGAAAGATTTGCCTCTAGGATGGAACCCAGGTAGGTAATATCTTCTTTCCTTGTGACAATATTGTCACCCACTGTAACTGAGAGGCCGTCGGTCTTGCTGAGTTTGTTATTTGAACCGAAGAGAATGGACTCTGTTTTGCCCATGTGTAATGATAGTTTGTTATCAGCGTATCCGCGTTACGTTACTCACGGAGGAGAGAGGCGTTATTTTTTTCCGTAGCCGCATTTCAGGCAGACGCTCTCTGATTGGCCACTGACTGACGCTCTCTGATTGGCCACTGACATGTTTGCCCAATCGCGTGACGAGCTTTGTCTTTGCCCGTTTCCGCGTCGAACAGCCTGCAAACCATAGATATATATAGAACACATAGATATATATAGTGTTCTATATATAACACTATATATATCTATGCTGTATAGCAGGGGTGGGCAATTATTTTTCCCAGGGGGCCGAATGAGCAACTGAAAATATGTTGGGGGGCCGGGCCAAAATTCCAAACTCAATTATGCATAATATACATTTCTATATAAAAAGCAGTAAATGGCATTGTTTTGACCCCTGGTAAGAGTGTATGTTATTATTTGGCAATTAAAAGGTGAGGTTAGCTTTCAAAAATATCATTTATTCAAATAGAATTTATTTCCAAAATGATAAACAAAATGTGAAACATTAATAACAAAGGGCATTTTGAGTTTCATATACTATTGAAACAAGGATTTTCTTAGCTTTCTAAAGACATCACATCATCTTATAGCAAAAATAAACAAGACATGTCACTGAACTGTGTAAAGAAAAGTTTCCCAGTTTTGTAGCCTTTTTTACTTTACATGCCTATATTAAACATTTAATGTTTTCAGAACTGTGCAAAAAAAAGAAAAAAAAAGATCAAGTGTCCCATTTCACTTGTTATATTTCCACATTTTAGTGTTCTTCAGTTCTTTTTTTGCAAGTTGTTACTCTAAGCCATCCTAGGTTGTCAAAGTGGGCAGGGGTGACGTGGGTTCTAGGAGTAAGGTCAAGCAGTAGTCTGACCAGTTTGTTTTGAGATGTTTGTAATTTTGTTTTTAGCGCCTTTGAGGTGCTTTGGTACCATGAGGTGCAAGCATAGTCATAGTACCCTTGAATGAGTGCTCCTGCCAGAGTCTTCAGGGTATTCTTGTTTACCAGTGAGGAGATCCGGTACAAGAATCGTGTTTGTTGGTTGACTTTTTTTTATTACATTGGATGCCATTTTGTCACAGGAAAGATTTGCCTCTAGGATGGAACCCAGGTAGGTAATATCTTCTTTCCTTGTGACAATATTGTCACCCACTGTAACTGAGAGGCCGTCGGTCTTGCTGAGTTTGTTATTTGAACCGAAGAGAATGGACTCTGTTTTGCCCATGTGTAATGATAGTTTGTTATCAGCGTATCCGCGTTACGTTACTCACGGAGGAGAGAGGCGTTATTTTTTTCCGTAGCCGCATTTCAGGCAGACGCTCTCTGATTGGCCACTGACTGACGCTCTCTGATTGGCCACTGACATGTTTGCCCAATCGCGTGACGAGCTTTGTCTTTGCCCGTTTCCGCGTCGAACAGCCTGCAAACCATAGATATATATAGAACACATAGATATATATAGTGTTCTATATATAACACTATATATATCTATGCTGTATAGCAGGGGTGGGCAATTATTTTTCCCAGGGGGCCGAATGAGCAACTGAAAATATGTTGGGGGGCCGGGCCAAAATTCCAAACTCAATTATGCATAATATACATTTCTATATAAAAAGCAGTAAATGGCATTGTTTTGACCCCTGGTAAGAGTGTATGTTATTATTTGGCAATTAAAAGGTGAGGTTAGCTTTCAAAAATATCATTTATTCAAATAGAATTTATTTCCAAAATGATAAACAAAATGTGAAACATTAATAACAAAGGGCATTTTGAGTTTCATATACTATTGAAACAAGGATTTTCTTAGCTTTCTAAAGACATCACATCATCTTATAGCAAAAATAAACAAGACATGTCACTGAACTGTGTAAAGAAAAGTTTCCCAGTTTTGTAGCCTTTTTTACTTTACATGCCTATATTAAACATTTAATGTTTTCAGAACTGTGCAAAAAAAAGAAAAAAAAATATCAAGTGTCCCATTTCACTTGTTATATTTCCACATTTTAGTGTTCTTCAGTTCTTTTTTTTTTCATTCAGTGTGAGAAATCCAGTCTCTGTTGAGCTTTAACAAATCCATCAAAGTCAGGTTGCATGTCTGAGGTGGAGATGCGAAGCACAGCTGCCAGATGTTCATCAGTGAGAGAGGATCTGTACCTGGACTTGGTAAACGTCATGACTGAGAATGTCTGTTCACATATGTAGGTGGATCCAAAGAGAACCAACATCTTCTGAGCATGTCTCCTAAGCGTATATTGTGCGTGTGAACGTTGACATGAAAAGAAAAAAGTAAAAAAAAAAAAAAAAAAAAAAAAAAAAAAAAAATTTATTATCATGTAATCTTTCGCGGGCCGGTCAGAATCATCCCGCGGGCCGTATCCGGCCCGCGGGCCGGTCAATGCCCAGGTCTGCTGTATAGTGTTCTATATATATCTATGCTGCAAACTACCTGGCGTTCTATCGCCATGCTCTAAGACAAACGCTAACCTGTCACGCGGTCGAAAAGGGCGCTCGTCTATTGGACACAATGGAGAGTGGAAATCCTTCCCCTTCAGGAAGTGAAATGCGCGAAAACACAAACTGCGTGAAGCGTGATAGTAGTGTGATGTGAATGGGCCGAGTAATGACGTCAGGAGCAGGGACTCAAGTGGCTGTCATTATTGAACTCAGGTGTTACTGATTGTGTGCGGGGATGAGACGCTGAGACTATTGATAAGCCAGTGGGACTCAGATATCTGGGTTGGAGCACATCGCTACAAGCGGTAACCAGACTCTGTTAGGGCCCGGGGGGTGGGGTCGATCGTGGAAAGTTATCCACCGGCGACGAAGACAATTCAGCCAGCCGTCCACAGGTTCCAGTAGCGCGAGGAGGGGAGGCTTACCCTCCTGGAGACAGAGAGGGACGGGTTATAGAGGGTACTGAGTTACCTCGCTCCTAAAAACATATACTCGGAACGTCCTCACGGACGCCGAGTACGATTGCTAAGGTTACAACTACAACCTGGTGGCACACCGTTCGACGCAGCAATTCCTGGAGAGTTGGACGGTGTCCAAGAGCACAGACCCCCGGGGAGGGTCGCGCCGTGAGGGCGAGTTAAGTCCACTGCTACACACATTGCACTTATTTTAGGATCTTGTATTTTAGTAACTATTGTAATTAGTATAGGCCTACTGTGTAAATTGGTATATTGTATTGTATATGGTGTTATTGGTGTATCCTATAGTTATGCTCTCTGTATTATATCGTGCCTCTTAATTTAACCTGCATATAGGCTATTGCTTCCTATCCCCTATTTATGCCCTATTTATTGTATAGCCAGGCCGGTAGGATATTGAGTATGACCGATTGAGGAGGGACATGGGAAGACGAGAGGGGGGGGGGTAATTATTGCCGGAAGAGTGTTCCTTATTTAACTACTATGGTTTGATGTGTTTTGCAAATGCTGTGTCTGAAGTGCCGTGGTTGATTAGGCCTTTTGTTCCAAGGGCTGTGCCTCTTACAGAGGGTGTTTAATGTGTGGGATTAAACACACCGTGGTGTGTGCAAATTGCTGTGCCTCTTATCGAGGGTGTTTAATGCGTGGGATTAGACACACCGTGGTGTGCAGTTGCAGTGCCTCAAAAAGAGGGTGTTTAATAGGTGGGATTAGACACACCGTGTTTTGTAATTGCAGTGCCTCATATAAGAGGGTGTTGTATAATAGGAGCTCTACGGTACCCGATTGGTCCTCTTAATTAATAATCTTGTGTCCCCTGTATAATTGTTTAGCATAGGTACTTTTATGAAATAAAGTTGTTATTCCTTGTACCCCGGTTGTGAGGTTGGTTATTTCAAGGCATTTGGACAAATAGCAGTTTCTCCTGCTAATGGTATAACTCACGTATTTATTACAGTAGCAGAGGCGTGGCATTGATCCATCGTTCGATTATAACCCATTACCGCCATCCTCTCGCTAAACAACTTGTACACCTCGTTGTTTTTGTGAGTGCCCACAAGCAGCTGTTTTATTTGGTCTTCTGCCCATATGTCGATCAGGGCTTTCACTTCGCCCAAGTCTGTCCACGAGACATGTTTACACACAATGCCGCGCGCCGCGGTAATAATAATAATAATACGCCGCAGTGTTTTTTTCTTCCTTCTACCCAAGATGCACAGTTAGATATATAGATAGATAGATAGAGATAGATAGATGCAGTGTGCTTGTTTTGCAGTGAATGCCGCGCCCCGCGGTAATAATAATAATAATAATAATAATAATAATAATAATAATAATAATAATAAGCCGCAGTGTTTTTTTCTTCCTTCTACCCAAGATGCATAGTTTATCAGGTGGTTGGTCCGATGAAGCGAACCGAGAGCTATGTTTTTTGGAGAGGCAGTTAAGTCATTTTGTGTCCTGTACTGTGCAGGACAGTGATGCAACAGTAGCAGGACAGTGGATCACAGTGATGTAGCAGGACAGTGATGTAGCAGGACAGTGATGTAGCAGGACAGTGATGTAGCAGGACAGTGATGTAGCATCACAGTGATGTAGCAGGACAGTGGTGTAGCATCACAGTGATGTAGCAGGACAGTGATGTAGCAGGACAATACATCACAGTGATGTAGCAGGACAGTGATGTAGCAGGACAATACATCACAGTGATGTAGCAGGACAGTGATGTAGCAGGACAGTGATGTAGCATCACAGTGATGTAGCAGGACAATACATCACAGTGATGTAGCAGGACAGTGATGTAGCAGGACAGTGATGTAGCAGGACAGTGATGTAGCAGGACAGTGATGTAGCAGGACAATACATCACAGTGATGTAGCAGGACAGTGATGTAGCAGGACAGTGATGTAGCAGGACAGTGATGTAGCAGGACAGTGATGTAGCAGGACAGTGATGTAGCATCACAGTGATGTAGCAGGACAGTGATGTAGCAGGACAGTGATGAAGCAGGACAGTGATGTAGCAGGACAGTGATGTAGCAGGACAGTGATGTAGCAGGACAGTACATCACAGTGATGTAGCAGGACAGTGATGTAGCAGGACAGTGATGTAGCAGGACAGTACATCACAGTGATGTAGCAGGACAGTGATGTAGCAGGACAGTGATGTAGCAGGACAGTACATCACAGTGATGTAGCAGGACAGTGATGTAGCAGGACAGTGATGTAGCAGGACAGTGATGTAGCAGGACAGTGATGTAGCAGGACAGTACATCACAGTGATGTAGCAGGACAGTGATGTAGCAGGACAGTACATCACAGTGATGTAGCAGGACAGTGATGTAGCAGGACAGTACATCACAGTGATGTAGCAGGACAGTACATCACAGTGATGTAGCAGGACAGTACATCACAGTGATGTAGCAAGACAGTGATGTAGCAGGACAGTGATGTAGCAGGACAGTGATGTAGCAGGACAGTGATGTAGCAGGACAGTACATCACAGTGATGTAGCAGGACAGTGATGTAGCAGGACAGTACATCACAGTGATGTAGCAGGACAGTGATGTAGCAGGACAGTACATCACAGTGATGTAGCAGGACAGTGATGTAGCAGGACAGTACATCACAGTGATGTAGCAGGACAGTACATCACAGTGATGTAGCAAGACAGTGATGTAGCAGGACAGTGATGTAGCAGGACAGTGATGTAGCAGGACAGTGATGTAGCATCACAGTGATGTAGCAGGACAGTGATGTAGCATCACAGTGATGTAGCAGGACAGTGGTGTAGCATCACAGTGATGCAGCAGGACAATACATCACAGTGATGTAGCAGGACAGTGATGTAGCAGGACAGTGATGTAGCATCACAGTGATGTAGCAGGACAATACATCACAGTGATGTAGCAGGACAGTGATGTAGCAGGACAGTGATGTAGCAGGACAGTGATGTAGCAGGACAGTGATGTAGCATCACAGTGATGTAGCAGGACAGTGATGTAGCATCACAGTGATGTAGCAGGACAATACATCACAGTGATGTAGCAGGACAGTGATGTAGCAGGACAGTGATGTAGCAGGACAGTGATGTAGCATCACAGTGATGTAGCAGGACAATACATCACAGTGATGTAGCAGGACAGTGATGTAGCAGGACAGTGATGTAGCAGGACAGTGATGTAGCAGGGCAGTACATCACAGTGATGTAGCAGGACAGTGATGTAGCAGGACAGTGATGTAGCAGGACAGTACATCACAGTGATGTAGCAGGACAGTGATGTAGCAGGACAGTGATGTAGCAGGACAGTGATGTAGCAGGACAGTACATCACAGTGATGTAGCAGGACAGTGATGTAGCAGGACAGTACATCACAGTGATGTAGCAGGACAGTACATCACAGTGATGTAGCAGGACAGTACATCACAGTGATGTAGCAAGACAGTGATGTAGCAGGACAGTGATGTAGCAGGACAGTGATGTAGCAGGACAGTGATGTAGCAGGACAGTACATCACAGTGATGTAGCAGGACAGTGATGTAGCAGGACAGTACATCACAGTGATGTAGCAGGACAGTGATGTAGCAGGACAGTACATCACAGTGATGTAGCAGGACAGTGATGTAGCAGGACAGTACATCACAGTGATGTAGCAGGACAGTACATCACAGTGATGTAGCAAGACAGTGATGTAGCAGGACAGTGATGTAGCAGGACAGTACATCACAGTGATGTAGCAGGACAGTGATGTAGCAGGACAGTACATCACAGTGATGTAGCAGGACAGTGATGTAGCAGGACAGTACATCACAGTGATGTAGCAGGACAGTACATCACAGTGATGTAGCAAGACAGTGATGTAGCAGGACAGTGATGTAGCAGGACAGTGATGTAGCAGGACAGTGATGTAGCAGGACAGTACATCACAGTGATGTAGCAGGACAGTGATGTAGCAGGACAGTACATCACAGTGATGTAGCAGGACAGTGATGTAGCAGGACAGTACATTACAGTGATGTAGCAGGACAGTACATCACAGTGATGTAGCAGGACAGTTAAAGGTGTATTCCACCCAAATGGTTAGCAGGACAGTGATGTAGCAGGACTGTACAGTACAGTGGACAGTGGTAAAATGGCTGCAGGACAGTTAAAGGTGTATTCCACCCAAATAGTGTTAAAGGTTATAACCCAAATCGAATGATTTTAAAGGTGTATTCCACCAAAATAGTTTTAAAGGTTATAATACAGTAGCAGTACAGTGGATCACAGTGATGCAACAGTAGCAGGACAGTTAAAGGTGTATTCCACCCAAATGGTTAGCAGGACAGTGATGTAGCAGGACTGTACAGTACAGTACAGTGGACAGTGGTAAAATGGCTGCAGGACAGTTAAAGGTGTATTCCACCCAAATAGTGTTAAAGGTTATAACCCAAATCGAATGATTTTAAAGGTGTATTCCACCCAAATTGTTTTAAAGGTTATAATACAGTAGCAGTACAGTGGATCACAGTGATGCAACAGTAGCAGGACAGTTAAAGGTGTATTCCACCCAAATGGTTAGCAGGACAGTGATGTAGCAGGACTGTACAGTACAGTACAGTGGACAGTGGTAAAATGGCTGCAGGACAGTTAAAGGTGTATTCCATCCAAATTGTTTTAAAGGTTATAATACAGTAGCAGTACAGTGGATCACAGTGATGCAACAGTAGCAGGACAGTTAAAGGTGTATTCCACCCAAATGGTTAGCAGGACAGTGATGTAGCAGGACTGTACAGTACAGTACAGTGGACAGTGGTAAAATGGCTGCAGGACAGTTAAAGGTGTATTCCACCCAAATAGTGTTAAAGGTTATAACCCAAATCGAATGATTTTAAAGGTGTATTCCACCCAAATTGTTTTAAAGGTTATAATACAGTAGCAGTACAGTGGATCACAGTGATGCAACAGTAGCAGGACAGTTAAAGGTGTATTCCACCCAAATGGTTAGCAGGACAGTGATGTAGCAGGACTGTACAGTACAGTGGACAGTGGTAAAATGGCTGCAGGACAGTTAAAGGTATATTCCACCCAAATAGTGTTAAAGGTTATAACCCAAATCGAATGATTTTAAAGGTGTATTCCACCCAAATTGTTTTAAAGGTTATAATACAGTAGCAGTACAGTGGATCACAGTGATGCAACAGTAGCAGGACAGTTAAAGGTGTATTCCACCCAAATGGTTAGCAGGACAGCCCCATCACAATGTGCAGGAGGTGTGTACAGTAGCAGTACAGTAGGTGTACAGTAGCAGTACAGTAGGTGTACAGTCGCAGGACAGTTAAAGGTGTATTCCACCCAAATGGTTAGCAGGACAGTACATCACAGTGATGCAACAGTAGCAGGACAGTTAAAGGTGTATTCCACCCAAATGGTTTTAAAGGTTCTAATACAAAAATGTGTCTTCCCGAATCATTTTAAAGGTGTATTCCACCCAAATGGTTTTAAAGGTTCTAATACCCAAATGTGTCTTCCTGAATCATTTTAAAGGTGTATTTCACCCAAATGGTCTTAAAGGTTCTAATACCCAAATGTATCTTCCCGAATCATTTTAAAGGTGTATTCCACCCAAATGGTTTTAAAGGTTCTAATACCCAAATGTGTCTTCCCGAATAATTTTAAAGGTGTATTCCACCCAAATGGTCTTAAAGGTTCTAGTACCCAAATGTGTCTTCCCGAATAATTTTAAAGGTGTATTCCACCCAAATGGTTTTAAAGGTTCTAATACCCAAATGTGTCTTCCCGAATCATTTTAAAGGTGTATTCCACCCAAATGGTTTTAAAGGTTCGAATACCCAATTGTGTTATGGTGTCTTCCCCAAATCCTTTTAAAGCTTATAACCCCAAATCGTTTGAATGAATAAATGAATGAAATGGGACTATGAAGTCTTTATTTGTAACACATGTGAGATGGGCAGCACACACGCATTCCTTTGGGGGGGTTGCCATTGAAATGTCATCTGCGCTTGACCCATCCTGTCATCCTTCATCATGTCGTGGGTCCGCTCCAATACAATACCTTGCCAATCCAAGTGCTCCTGTTCATCTTCATCAGGGACGTGACAGCATTAGCGATCAGTTCTGCATGTTTTTCCATTCTTTCGTTTTTATTTTTGTATATGTATTCCCACAAATAGCTTTAAAGGTGTATTCATCCCAAATGTTTCTAAAACTTTATTCCACCCAAAGTTAAAATACTACTTCATGTTCAACTCCTAAAGGTATATATGCTTGAATTACATTCAAGTAATCTCATGACTTCCAGCTGGCTATAATGGAGGCGGTGAGCCCTCTAGTGTTCAAACATAAATAAGACACTATTCTAGACAAAATTAATTCTAATATTCTAGCAATACAAATCCAAAAGGTTGGCCTTGGCCTCTACACACCGGCGCCTAATTGTGCCTTAAACTAAACACAATTACAAAATATATATATATATATATCGGAGAAGCTACCGACATAATCAAAACACTCATATGGCCCTTACACTGTGTCTACGTACGTGACTTCTATTTTTACTTCTATTTTTTTTTTACATGCTATACTATTTTATTTCACTCATCTTTTGTCTAGCACAGTCTCTGGAGCGTAACAGAAAGAAGCATTTTGTATAAAGGTATTCTGTACTTCTGTATGACAACTATTAAAGAAACTTGAACTTGAAACTTGATACATGACATACAGATAGACAGTACTGCTACATCTATACATTTATGACATACCAGATTTGCAAATACAGTACTGTTTGTGATACATGGCAGGCATGTTAGACATCGTTTTGCCTCCTGAGCACAGTGATGTACAGGTGCAGCTCAATAAATTAGAATATCGTGGAAAAGTATATATTTAGCTGTATTGATGCAGTAATTTGTGCAAAAGGAGCCCCAACCGTGTGAATACTTTCGGTAAGCAACAAGCCCTTCCGCGTTGCTCTGATTGGCCGAGCGTGCGCATGCACATGAGCCGCAACAAGCCCCTCAGCCAGGCAGCAATACTAAGGTCCGCTTAATGCAATTTATACAAATGGAAGTATTGATTTCGCCGTAACGAATCATTAAAAAAATATACCGTTAACTGGAATATGTTGTTTCTTTACACATATGTTGGATAAGGATTATGTAATTGGTTTGTCATGACAAACCAATAAAAAAGACAAACCAATTACATAATCCAACATATGTGTAAAGAAACAACATATTCCAGTATCTTTTTCTGATCAGTTAGGAGTTGTTTAGAAACAGTGTAAATAATAACAATCAAATAGCACACAAGCTAACACTACTACTACAAGCACAACACATAAACAAGCACATCATTTGTGATCAACTGTAATCCTCATTGTGCAGGTGTTCTCAGTGAGCATGGTGAGGTTATGTGCACACATTCAGATTGTCTTGTCCTTTCATGGTGCTGGTCCTCAAAAAAATTGCAGTTACTTTGTTGGGCAAAAAGAGCAATAGACTTAAGCTAAATTCAGGCAGCCAACCACGTCCAATAGCTGCCAATATCATCCACCCTAAAAAGGTGCAGGATCACAGAGCCTGAAGAAGAGTGGAGCAGGAGACCAAACACACCCAGGACAGGATGACCACAGTCAGCAGATGAGGGATGGAGCAGGAGAGATGAGGAATGAGATAGGACTAAACAGACCAGTAAGTAGTGATTCCGGGCCCCCTGGGAGACATGCCAAGGAAAGAGAAAAAGTAAAGCATTGTTAGTTAGTATTGTGGCTATATGATGCTAATTATGTGAGTTACAGTAGTCAACTGGCCTACTAGAAGGCCTTTTATATGAGATATTTGGTATGGTCAAATATTCAGTATACTCAAGTCCCATTATGGAATATGGGTTTATTTCTGTGGCCACTACTGATGACCATTTTGTATAATGCGTCATTGACAGCAACATCATGTGAAAATGTGCCCCATTGCATTGGAGCCTGGTGAGAGGATACAACATAGTGCTATGTGTCTAAGTACTAAAGCGATCAGTGAAATCTTGGCCTGTACAGCAATATCAGAACCTGAACCAATCCCAGCTACTCACATAACCTGGTTTTAGGTAGAAGCATACATGTCATAACCTGGCAGATCTCAAAACAAACTGGTCAGACTACTGCTTGACCTTACTCCTAGAACCCACCTCACCCCTGCCCACTTTGACAACCTAGGATGGCTTAGAGTAGACGACAGATTACAGCAACTTGCAATGGGCCTGGTCAACAAGATACACTATACGACTAAGGTACCCATGTACATGTCAAAATACTTCCCAAAGGTCAGTGAATACCACGATCACAACACCAGAGGGAGCTCCACAAATCATGTTAAACCCAGATTCGGCTCAAACAAGGGACTAAACACGGTTGGCAATTATGCCACATCGATGTGGAACGCCCTACCCAAAGCTGTAAAGCAGGGGTCAGCAACCTTAGGCACGAGTGCCACCATTGGTACACATTATCTAAACCAACATGGCACACTAGCAAATGTGTAAGAGGAACCTTTTTGGAAATGTTGAGTTACCTCCCCATGCAGTTACCTCTTTCACAGTCATTGGCAGTTGCACAGCCTGTTATTTATGGTACTGTAGGTTGACTGATATACCAGGGATATTTCATGGTCAGAGCCAATGAGAAGGGTCAGTCTGTTGTTGTTTGCCGAACATTGAGTGTTAAACGTCATTTTGAGACCAAACATGAGAACTTTAAAGGATGAGGCAGACAAGGCTGAATGTGTCCAGGTATGGCAAGCAAGTATCTCATAAAGACGGCAGCATTCTCTTATATATTTATGAGAGGAAAATGGTTATTAAAACTATTGCTATGCACGTTGCCTATATGGATGGAATAGAATTACAGATCTGTTGGAGATTTACATTGTGATGTGGTGTCATAATTAACCTTAACATTGATATGGCACACTGGTTAACAAGAACATTTAAAAATGGCACTTCGTATCAAAAAGATTGCTGATCCCTGCTGTAAAGGAATGTGAATCACTATCCACTTTCAAAACCACTCTCAAAGAGCAACTACGGGAGACTGCAATTCGAAACTGGACCCTGTAAATGTCCTAACCCAACCCCCTCCAATGTACAGTAAATGACCAAGTATGGTTTCGTCAATATTCCAATGTACAGTTTTGCTTGTACAGTTGTACAGTGTACTTAGTATAATAGTAGTAGTAAAGTATAATTTCTGGGTACTTTTTACACCCCTGTTTATGATGAATTGAAAATGGGGGATCCTGATGTAAACAAACGTCTTTCTCTGGTCTGCATCCCCTTAACAATTGTATGTATTGAGCTGTTTTGATTGATTGATTGAAAACTTTATTAACAGATTGCAGAATGGGTACAATATAGTACAGCTCAATACACACAATTGTTAAGGGGATGCAGACCAGAGAAAGACTTTCGTCTTGTTTACATCAGGGTCCCCCATTTTCAATTCATCAGGACAGACATATACATGACATACAGATAGACAGTACTGCTACATCTATGTACTGTACTGTACCCATTCTGCAATCTGTTAATAAAGTTTTCAATCAATCAAACACAACTACTGTACATAACGTTAAATAGACCGTGGACGACGTACCCCCCCCCCCCCCCCGCCCCCATACACAACCTACAGCATAACTTCCCACAGTAACGTTAACCAAATACTGTGGGCGACGCAGCCCCCCGCCCCCCTCCCACATACAACCTACAGCATAACTTTTATATCAGTATAATACAACTCTCAAAGCCAACGTAGAGTTTGTGCACTACTGTACATTTTAACTAGCACTTACCAGCCTCGGGACTCGGCAGTTCTGTTGTACAATGTGGTAGAAAAGATCGCTCCTGTGAATTGAAAAGCAAGCCCCGCCCCAGCCTAGTGAATGAGAAAAGCCTGCCCCTAGTGGAGCAGGACAGTCCCTACACAGTACACTACACAAAATGATCACTGTGATACACTGTCTTGCTACATCACTGTGATCCAATGTCCTGACTCCTGCTACATCACTGTCCTGCTACATCACTGTGATGTACTGTCCTGACTGCTACATCACTGTCCTGCTACATCACTGTGATCCACTGTCCTGCTACTGTTGCATCACTGTCCTGCACAGTACAGTTTATGATGAATTGAAAATGGGGGACCCTGATGTAAACAAGACAAACGTCTTTATCTGGTCTGCATCCCCTTAACAATTGTATGTATTGAGCTGTTTTGATTGATTGATTGAAAACTTTATTAACAGATTGCAGAATGGGTACAATACAGTACAGCTCAATACACACAATTGTTAAGGGGATGCAGACCAGAGAAAGACTTTCGTCTTGTTTACATCAGGGTCCCCATACATGACATACAGATAGACAGTAGGCCTACTGCTACATCTATGTACTGTACTGTACCCATTCTGCAATCTGTTAATAAAGTTTTCAATCAATTCAATCAATCAAACATGTATATATTCCCTCCCCGCCGTATGTATATTTCTCTCCCACCCACCCACCCCCTCCTAATGTACAGTCCCCTCCCCACCACGCCTAATGTATATACTCTTTTCTTTCTGGACTCTTTTTGTATCACAAACAGTACTGTAATTGCAAATCTGGTATGTCATAAATGTATAGATGGAGCAGTACTGTCTATCTGTATGTCATGTATGTCATATATGTTACGATGAATTGAAAATGGGGGACCCTGATGTAAACAAGACGAAAGTCTTTCTCTGGTCTGCATCCCCTTAACAATTGTATGTATTGAGCTGTACTGTACTGTACCCATTCTGCAATCTGTTAATAAAGTTTTCATTCATTCATTCATTCATCATATGTATATACTCTGTCAGGATCTAGGGGTAACAGTACTGTATATTTGAATACCGGTTATGTCACAATTTACAAATGTATCAGTACTAAATACCTATGTCCCTAATACCCTATGCCATAAATGTCATGTATGTTGTGTATGTCATAAATGTCTATATGAATTGAAAATGGGGGACCCTGATGGAAACAAGACAAACGTCTTTCTCAGGTCTGCATCCCCTTAACAATTGTATGTATTGAGCCGTACTGTATTGTACCCATTCTGCAATCTGTTAAATAAAGTTTTCATTCATTCATTCACAACTCTCAAAGCCAACGTAGAGTAGAAAAGATCGCTCCAGTGAATTAGAAAAGCCAGCCCCGCCCCCAGCCTAGTGAATGAGAAAAGCCTGCCCCTAGTGGAGCAGGACAGTCCCTACACAGTACAGTACACAAAATGATCTAACTCCTACTGGTTTTTTGGCGGACCAGAGTTCGCGTGTTAAATAATAATAATAATAATTTAGGACCTGCTCCGAGGTCACCATTTGGCACACATGCGAACCATGCATACAATGCGTATCTGCGATTAACCCATCCCGTCGTCCTTCCCCCCCAAGGGCAGCCGGGAGCAGACAGGCGCCACGTGAGCCGCGCCAGGGGACCAATCCAAGTGCTCCTGTCCGTCTTCGTCAAGGACGCCACAGCGTTAGCGATCTTGTTGTTGTGCATGTTTTTCCATTGGGTTTATCTTATCGGGGGGGGAAACCCTTGCGAGCACGGGGAGAACATGCAAACTCCACACAGAAAGGCCTGGGAGATACCCCACCTGGGTAACTGGCATCATGGAAACCTGGTCCCCAAGCGGGATTCGAACCCTGGACCTTCTTGCTGTGAGGCGACAGTGTTAACCACTACACCACCGTGCCCGTGTTTGGTCCGCGGACCGAGTTCGACGCGCATTCACACAAACCCAAAAAAGCGGACTATCGAATTCTGGTCCGATAGTCCGGACCAAACAGCTCTAGTGTGAAAGCGACCTTAGAATCACTAAAGGCTTTCGAAATAGTGAAATGCCATGTTGGCCTCAATCTTTTCAAAACAAATTATATGAAAAGGTTATGAAATTAACACGGATGTGGGGCAGCTGGGTGGCACAGCGGACATTGCGCTCGTCACCAACACAAGAGACACGGGGTTAGAATCCGGCTGTCGGCGTTGCCTCCGGCTTGGGCCGGCCGTCATACTAACTCAATTGGCAGAGTCAGCGGGTGGAAGTCGATGGGTGGTAATCTGGACGTTGTGGACAGCGACTCCTACAGGTCGGTTGGGGGACGCTTGCACAGCAGAGACAGGAAATGGCGGGGGTAGTGTGAGCCTCCCACACGTTACACCTCGCCAATGAGAGTCCGCGCTGGCAGGTGAAAAGATGTGACTGGCTGCCTGCACATGTATCGGAGGGGACACGTGATGCACGGCTTCTATCCTCCCTACAACCGGCCAATGGGGGGCATATGCGAGCAACGTTCAAGACAGGGGAGGGGAGAGTTGGCACATGGGAGAAAAATAGAAAAAGACGAGAAAAAGTGGATAAAAAAAAAAGAGAATGAATGTAATGTAGATGGGAGCCTTGACATTAATAAGGTGGTTGTTTGTAGGTACAGCTGTGTGGGTGCTGGAGACATGATCCAATAGACTTTTATACGCCTGAGTCTCCTGAACACTGGCTGTGATGAATAAGAAGCAATATGATAGTATGATATGAACATGAATAGTATTTGAGTATTCATGACATAACCTACTGTTCAAATGTCAGAACAAGTAGGATGATACATTTTATCATTGCAGAATAATAATAATAATAATAATAATAATAATAATAATAATAATAATAATAATAATAATAATAATAATAATAATAATAATAATAATAATAATAATAATAATAATAATAATAATAATAATAATAATAATAATAATAATAATAATAATAATAATAATAATAATAATAATAATAATAATAATAATAATAATAATAATAATAATAATAATAATAATAATAATAATAATAATAATAATAATAATAATAATAATAATAATAATAATAATAATAATAATAATAATAATAATAATAATAATAATAATAATAATAATAATAATAATAATAATAATAATAATAATAATAATAATAATAATAATAATAATAATAATAATAATAATAATAATAATAATAATAATAATAAATCATATTTGTAGTGCACTTTTCATTCACTAGGATCCCAAAGTGCTACAGGATTAAAACATAGTAAATTTTTTTTTTATTATTAATAAAATAAAATACAGAATAAAATTTAAATAAACCATAGTTAAAAACATAGTATAAACAGACAATTTAAAACAACAGCACAAGAAAAGAAAAAAAATCACAAGAAATAGCTAGCAATCAAAGGCCTTTTGAAATAAGAAGGTTTTCAGGCCTGCTTTAAAAGAGTCCAGGCTCTGTGGTGCCCTCAGCTGGATGGGGAGGCTGTTCCACAGGCGTGGTGTAGCCGAGCAGATGGTCCCCCATGGTGCAGAGCCGGGTACTGCGGGCCGGGAGGAGCAGGCTACCTGCGGATCTGAGGGTACGGGTGGAGGATTGTGGAGTGATGAGTTCCTGTAGGTAGAGGGGTGCGTGTCCGTTTATGCAGTTATGGGTGAGCAGCAGGATTTTGTAGTTGATCCGGGATGAGACAGGGAGCCAATGAGTGGAGGATGGGGGTTACAGTATGTGATCGTGTTTACGGACTCTCAGCAGGATCCCGGCAGCGCTGTTTTGGATGTATTGCTGCTTTTGGATGCTCTTGCCAGGAATGAAGAGTCCGTTACAGTAGTGCGGTCTTGAGGAGACAAAGGCATGGACAAGCTTCTCTGCGTCTGACAGGGTTAGAGTGGGACAGAGTTTGGAGATATTTCGTAGGTGATAGAATGAGGTCTTGCAGAGGTGTTGTATGTGGATGTTGAAGGTCAGGTGGGGGTCAAACCGAACCCCCAGAGGTAGTTTTTTATTTTTATTCTTTTTTTACCACACTATGTCATGCACTCTGGAAAAGAAAACAGTGGGATATGTTGACATTTTGAGTCTTAGTTGGCTGTTTGTCTTCATCAGACACAAACTAAATCTGCATTTGTCCTTCATTTGACCTAAAATGGCTTGTTTGTAGAGTCTTGGGAGAACAAGGTTCATGACATTTCAATGACGGGAAAAATACCCCAAAGAAATCAAGAGTCCTCTGATTGGGGATAATTTCCATGCTAGTGGCGATGAAGGAGAAGGGGCTTATTTATTTATCTATTTATTTATTTAATTATTATTATAATTCTTATTATTTATTAAACAACATGTTGCAGCCGGCAACAGAATAAATGTATATATAAAAAATAAATAAAGGAATTTGCACACATGCATGCGTGCACGCACACACACACACGCAAGCATTGTGAAGGAAAAAACATAAACAATTCTGAATAACAAGATATCCTGCAAGAAATCAGGGACTGTGCGTTATTTATGACGGGGGGGGGGGGGGGGGACCACCTACATTTTGAAAAGCCTATAGAAATCTTGTCTTAACTCTGAGTGCATGTCACATTGCCACAGGTGACTAACAACCCCCCCCCCCAGCTTGATTTGCTCTGGCACCTTGGGGAGGGCCATGCATATTCTCCCAGTTAATCGGAGAGATTTGAGTCTCTGAACACCCCCTCATAAATAATGCACAGTCCCTAAGAACATGGGAACTGTATTACCAATGATTAACTAACTAACGTTAGTATCTATGCCATAAATGTCATGATGTCATGTATGTTGTCTATGTCATAAATGTCACTATGAATTGAAAATTGGGGACCCTGATGTAAACAAGACAAACGTCTTTCTCTGGTCTGCATCCCCTTAACAATTGTGTGTATTGAGCCGTACTGTATTGTACCCATTCTGCAATCTGTTAAATAAAGTTTTCATTCATTCATTCATTCATTCATTCATTCATTCATTCATTCATTCATTCATTCATTCATCCATTCATTCATTCATTCATTCATTCATCTAATATCAAGTGGAGTTCCATGAGTTGGTCACATCATGTCGAGGTTTAAAGGATAGTTATTTTATTACTTTTTTTAACAGCAAAAAAGCAAGCTCACTGAAATGTTGTGTGCAATGTGGGGTACATTTAAGAGAGCTTCAGTCAGCTTGTACAGACAGGAGCTTGACCCCATTGACTTTGCATTGGTTTGTGGCTAACTAGCCGGAGTTAGTATGAGGAACAGCATGGTTTGTGGTCCTAACTAGCCGGAGTTAGTATGAGGAACAGCATGGTTTGTGGCTAACTAGCCGGAGTTAGTATGAGGAACAGCATGGTTTGTGGCTAACTAGCCGGAGTTAGTATGAGGAACAGCATGGTTTGTGGTCCTAATTAGCCGGAGTTAGTATGAGGAATAGCATGGTTTGTGGCTAACTAGCCGGAGTTAGTATGAGGAACAGCATGGTTTGTGGCTAATTAGCGGAGTTAGTATGAGGAACAGCATGGTTTGTGGCTAACTAGCCGTAGTTAGTATGAGGAACAGCATGGATTGTCCTGAGAAAGGACTCTACTGATCATCATTTGTATGTAAGGAAAAAATGACAAATGAATATATGAATTTATTATATATATATATTTAATTGTATTTGTATATTCTCTAATATTCCCTGATATCCCTTGTATATTCCTTGTACAATATGCATTGAATATCCATTCTAGCCTACTGAACATCCCATAATAGTCTCCATTCTACTATTGGTCGAGACCTTGGTGCCAGGCTGCCATACCCCCCAGACCCAGTTCAAACGTACCGCTCAACATGTACGAACAAGTCCTAGTTCCGTGTAGGAATCTGGCTACCGCACCACTAACGGTACTATTTGTTCATAGTGCGTATATATACTGCGCTACGAAAGTAGGACTTCCTTTTTAGTCCAGTTTCTTACCCTCCAATAGAGTGACAGACGTAAAGCCTCCCCGCGACGCCACGTGTGGGAGTAAGGCCAAGTTCGGCCTACCATCGGTATTGAGACATCGTGTATATTAATATTTGAAGTCATATTTGGCACTATATCGTCGAGTTGGACGTAGTCTATTAAGCTAATAATAGTCTATTCATATGTAGTGCTTCGTGCGGTGAGAATACTATCGTAGTCAGTACCCCATCGTTTCGGGCAGAGAACTGGCTGCTTATCCAGGGTGGCCGACCCCATGTGAGGCTGCACCCGAGGAGCCCCAGAGCCGACGAGCGAGTGGACCTGCATACCGGATTATTCTACCGACGACAGCCCGCCTTCCCAGGCACGGATTATGCTTTGTATACAGTGATTATTCTATGGATAAAGACCAACACTGCCGTGTGTTGGAAACCCCCCCCCCGGAGAGGACGACAGGTGAGGAGACGCTCTACACGACGAGGTCGCTTCACGTCTCTCCATCGTGGACCGAAGGAAGCCGGCCCACAGAGAGTCCAACTGCTTTCATCTGTGGATCGAGGATCGCTGAGGCACCGAGCCGCACAACCGTGGGTTCTCCCAGGATACCCTCGGCCAGACGGATACAGCCAGACTCTACCCCCCCCCCCCTTCTCCAGTTGTCTTACAAGCGACCGGAATTCCCCCCTAGTGTATCCAGTTCTATAATCATTAAAGTATCATTGCTATTATTCCTTAACTATTCCAGGTCGTATATGTACCACCTGCGCCTTCAGAGATTGGACATTCTCTATTGATATACCGACGAATACTCTTGCCATAAAAGTGCATACTAATTCCCATTCATAAATGTGATTGATTTGATTAAGTGCTTGCTCTACACACCATCGCTGTGTAGAAATAAAGACCTATTTCTAATTCGTACATTTGTGTTGGATCCGTTTCATCTACGTGACAGTGTTCATCATAATATATTTATGCCGAGTACTGGGTGGCCGAATATTAAGTACAAAGGTAGTGGTAGTAAGTATCATATCTAACAATACAGTCAGGGAATTGTACCCCTCAGTTACAATTGGTCCTTCGAGCCGGAGGGTAATTAGTGTAATATTAATATAGTGTTATTAATATTGAAATGGCCTATGATGAACACTCGAAACGATCCTCCTAACCAACACCCGCAGCGCGAACGACGGCTCCCTCAGTACTTAGAGGCTTACGCTGTCAGTCAACAACCTAGTCTTCTACTAACAGTAAACGCGGTAAAACTAGAAAGTAAAAGTATGTCTAACCCCAACGCCCAGACTACCCCGACCATAGAGGCCCCTACGGGTTCTAATGTAACTGACCAAGTTCACGGTGGGGACCAGTGGGAACCAGACATGACTTCACACCCCGCCAGTACTGAAGAAGTAGTCCCCGATGAGTCCCGGGAGGAATACAACGCTACCGAGAGAGAACTCGGCACGGAAGAAGACGGGGAGAGCACCGTGGAGATAGAGCTCCAAGGCTCCGCAAGGAGTACCCCGAGGGAAGGCTCCCCTATACAACCGCCTTCTCCCAGCGAGGCAGAGAGGACCCTACAGCAGGCCTTCCTCATCAGCCTGAACGCCGCTGCTGAACGCGACCGACTGCAGATCCAGCAGCGGAGCGAAGAAGAGCATATACGTCTAGAAATAAGACGCATTCAGAGGGAAGAGAATGTGGCCCGAGACCGAGCAGACAGCCAGCGAGCAGCTGCTGGTGCTCTACGGGACGCAGAGCGCGACAGACAGCAAGCGCAACTAATAGAACAGCTGATCAGACGGACAACACCCTCTCCCTCCGCCAGAGGCTCCAGGAACTCGTCTAGACACACCTCCAGGGCGGCATCCCCTAGCCGAGTAACCAACCCTGAACTTGACCAACAGACGAGGTCTATACCCCCCACAGACCACCACCCCCAACCGGTCCAAGCGAGACCTAGCAACCGGGAAGGAGCAGCATATCCTGTGGAGAGGCTAAACCAGAGACTACAAGCACTGGATGACCTAACTGAAGACGAAGAGGAAGAGGAGGAGAACCACGCCCGACGACAGCACAGTACTCTACCGGACCAGGAGGTCCGGTACAGCCCAGGCTATACTCCCGCGGAGCTGCGCTACAGACCCCCGACTCTATACCCGGGTGAGCACGACGCACGACCCGCACCGAGGAACAGCACCTGGACAAGCGGGCCATGGTACACTGCCGGTACCAGCCCATACCAAGGAGCGGGAGGAGACTCGCCTAGGAGGCCTCTCCCCCAACGCTCGCCGATGTATCCACAGTCAGCGTCATACATTGGCACGCCTATGGTACCCGACTTCACCCAAGAGAACCGGGCCCAGTATACAGAACTCCGCATGTGTCTGGAGACCATGTTGGTGGATGTATTGGATGAACGCCATAAATACGCCATCCTACTGAAGCACTTAAAGGTACCCCGCGCACATAATATAGCGCTCGCCTACGCGACTTCCACCACCCCATACACAGCAGCGCTGGTAGCATTGGACCAGAGGTATGGGCGCATATGGGATTACGTGATCCAGGAGATCCGACACATCGACCGCTTACCCCCAGCAATAGACAATCGAGCACTGGACGACCTGTCCATCAGAGTGCAGTCCCTGGTAGGGATGTTGGGAGCGCAGAGAGAGAAGGGGAGGCATGAACTTTACGCCAACTCAAATGTGGAAAGGATCTTGGAGAAGCTGCCGCCCGCTCGACAGGAGCGTTTTAGGCGGCAGAGAGACCACCGAGACCCGAATGGCCCCGAACCGAACCTCCTCGATCTAGCAGACTTCCTGGCGAGAGAAGTCAGCAGCCTACGGCTAGATACATTCGGACGGAGCACCCCCGGCTCCAGAGAAGGAACCAGACGACTAAATGATGGAAGAAGATCGGTGACTGTGATGCACCAATCGGAGTCAGTACCGAGCAGCAGGAGCCACAGTACCCCCTCCAGAACGGAGAAGTGGAAGATAGTGTGCCCCTACTGTGAGAAAGAACACTGGCTAGCGCAATGTGACTCCTTCCCCAAGCTGAACGCGGAGGAAGCAAGTCAATGGATAAAGTCCAACAAGCGCTGTTTTCGCTGTGCGCGCTCACACATGGCAGCCGAATGCCGCTTAAAGAAAAGGTGCACCAAGTGCGATGGAGCCCATCTGGACATACTTCACGACAGTAACAGACGGCGCCCTTCACCCGCACCATCCAGCAGCAAAGCGAGCGTCATGTACATCGATCCCGCCAGCAGTAGTGGAGCCCGAGTACTCCTAAAAGTAGTGCGTGTGACACTAAGCTACCAGAATAAAGTCCTGGACACTTACGCCGTCCTCGATGACGGGTCAGAGAAGACCCTTCTGCTCGCCTCCGCTGCGGCCCAGCTAGGGCTGCGGGGAAGCGAAACCCAAATGACAATTCGGACAATAAGACGAGATTTGAAGACGATAAAGGGCGAGAATGTCTCATTCTCTATCGCAGCAAGCGGCCAGCCTGAGCGACGGTACCAGATTACAGACGCTTTCACCAGCCAAGAAATAGGACTGTCGCGGTACACATACCCCGTCGCCAAGCTGATGGAGAAATATGCACATCTGCGCAAGTTACCGATCCCGCTCATAGACAATGCTATGCCGACCCTGTTGATAGGCTCCGACCATGCAGTCCCGATAGACCGGGTTCATACCGGACCCCGAGGCTGTCCTGCAGCAGTCGAGACCCGTTTGGGATGGACTCTCCAAGGCCCGCTCGCCAAATCTCTCAACCGAAGTACAGCCACTAGATGTCTCCACTCCCGAGTCACAGAGGGAGAAACCGCACTCCTGCAACACGTAGAGCGGCTATGGACCTTGGAACAAATGCCCTTTAAGAACGGAAAGAAAGACATTCGCTCTAAAGATGACATTTACGCCATTCACCTCCTCGAGACAGGGACCAAGAGAGTCCAGGTCAACGGCGTGTTGAGATACGCCACGCCACTCCTGCGGCGAGAAGGAATGCCTACTTTCCACGCCAAGACAGACGCCACAGAACGGTACCTGCTGAACACGGAGCGGCGCTTAGCCAAGAACCCCGCCCAAGAGAGTGTATACCGCGCTGAGATTGAGAAGCTCATCACAGCGGGACACGTCACAAAGATGGACATTAAAGAGGCTGACCCGACCACTGAATCGTGGTACGTGCCTCACCACAAGGTCCATCACAACGGTAAAGACCGCATAGTATTTAACTGCAGCTACCAGATCGGATCCCAAAATCTGAATAAAGAGTTACTGCCCGGTCCCACACTCGGCCCCTCCCTACTCGGCGTTCTACTCCGCTTCCGCCAGGAAAAGGTGGCCATCAGCGGGGACATTAAAGGAATGTTCCTGCAGGTGAGATTAGTAGAGGAGGACAAGCCCCTGTTACGGTTCCTATGGAGAGAGAAGCCAGGAGATGAGCACCCAGCCATCTACCAATGGGAAGTCCTCCCCTTCGGAACGACGTGCAGCCCCTGCTGTGCTACATTTGCACTACAGAAACATGTAGCAGAGGACCCAGCAGCGGACGAAGAGGTCCGACACAGCGTAAAGAACAGCTTCTACGTAGACAACTGTCTACAAAGCCTTTCAACCCAGGAAGAAGCCGAGGCTCTCCTGATTAAACTCCGCGCCTCATTGATCAAAGGCGGCTTTGATCTCAGGCAGTGGGCCAGCAGCGATCCGCAAGTATTGCGCAGCCTCTCCTCCGAGGACAAGGCAGCCAGCAGCGAGACCTGGATGGCTACAATCCCGGGAGAAGCCCAGGAGATGACCCTGGGATTGGTGTGGCGATTCAAAACAGATTCGCTTCACTACAGACACAAGCCCCTGACTACGGAGCAGGGAAGGCCGGCGGCGGCGCCGACCACCAGACGGAGTGTGTACACAACACTCGCCCGACAATATGACCCGCTAGGATGTATTCTACCGTACACCACCAGGGCAAAAATGATTGTACGAGCATTGTGGGACAAGGACCAGGGCTGGGACGACCCCATTCCCGCACACCTTGCATCCACCTGGAGAGAGTGGGAGATGGAGCTCCACTCACTCCCAGGCGTTAATATGCGCCGAAGCTACTTCCCACCCACGGTGAGGCCAGAGACATGTAAAATGGACTTACACGTCTTCAGTGACGCCTCAGAGGTCGCATACGGATCAGTAGCCTACTTGCGGGCCCAAGAAGAGGGGGGAGAGATCTACACAGCATTTGTCCTCGCCCGCTCGAGAATAGCCCCACGCAAGCAACAATCTATCCCACGTCTAGAGCTCTGCGCAGCCCTAGCCGGAGCGCACCTAGCCACGCTCATCCAACGTGAGCTCACCATACCGGTGTCTAGAACAATCCTGTGGTCAGATTCCACGACAGTACTCGCCTGGATCAAATCGGACTCATGCAAGTACAAAGTCTTCGTGGGAGTCAGAGTCACCGAGATTCAAGACTTAACCGAAGAGTTAACCGGAGAAACAGAGTGGCGCTACGTTGATACAAAACAGAACCCAGCTGACGTCATCACCCGGGGAATGCCCCTAGATGACCTCACCCGTCGCAATGTCTACAGTGACGGCCCAGCATTCCTAAAGCTCCCGGAAGGAGAGTGGCCCACGCCTATCCCGAGGGAAGCCAGTCAGGAGGAGGCTGAGAATAAGAAGCCTGTGTTCTGTGGATTGAGCACTGTTATCTCCGCAGACCCCAACATAGATGATTGCACTACCATAGAGAGTGCACAACAAAGGACATTCCTACTGCACTACCTACCGTCTCTACAGACCCGCCAGAAGTGGGTAAAGGAGAGAGACAATTTGACAGAAGGAACGGTCGTCATGATTATTGATCAATCACTGCCCAGAGCTATGTGGCCGGCCGGCCGCGTAAGCAAAGTGATCACCGGTGCCGACGGCAAGGTCCGAGCAGCTGAAGTGCTTGTCCAGGGTCGCACTTACACCCGTCCCGTGGCGAGGCTCATAGAACTGCCCCGACTCCCAGACACAATCGATGATGACCATGACCCTATAACCCTATGACTTTGTGAAGTTGACTGACCCCTACAGCAAACCCTTATGTGTAAATAGACAACGCGATTAATCTGTCTCTGCTTAACTGATTAGGTCTGGGACCAATCAGGGGGTGGCTGTTGTGAAGGGCCAGATTAAACCGAATATATATATTTATTATATATATATATTTAATTGTATTTGTATATTCTCTAATATTCCCTGATATCCCTTGTATATTCCTTGTACAATATGCATTGAATATCCATTCTAGCCTACTGAACATCCCATAATAGTCTCCATTCTACTATTGGTCGAGACCTTGGTGCCAGGCTGCCATACCCCCCAGACCCAGTTCAAACGTACCGCTCAACATGTACGAACAAGTCCTAGTTCCGCGTAGGAATCTGGCTACCGCACCACTAACAGTACTATTTGTTCATAGTGCGTATATATACTGCGCTACGAAAGTAGGACTTCCTTTTTAGTCCAGTTTCTTACCCTCCAATAGAGTGACAGACGTAAAGCCTCCCCGCGACGCCACGTGTGGGAGTAAGGCCAAGTTCGGCCTACCATCGGTATTGAGACATCGTGTATATTAATATTTGAATAGTCATATTTGGCACTATATCGTCGAGTTGGACGTAGTCTATTAAGCTAATAATAGTCTATTCATATGTAGTGCTTCGTGCGGTGAGAATACTATCGTAGTCAGTACCCCATCGTTTCGGGCAGAGAACTGGCTGCTTATCCAGGGTGGCCGACCCCATGTGAGGCTGCACCCGAGGAGCCCCAGAGCCGACGAGCGAGTGGACCTGCATACCGGATTATTCTACCGACGACAGCCCGCCTTCCCAGGCACGGATTATGCTTTGTATACAGTGATTATTCTATGGATAAAGACCAACACTGCCGTGTGTTGGAAACCCCCCCCCGGAGAGGACGACAGGTGAGGAAACGCTCTACACAACGAGGTCGCTTCACGTCTCTCCATCGTGGACCGAAGGAAGCCGGCCCACAGAGAGTCCAACTGCTTTCATCTGTGGATCGAGGATCGCTGAGGCACCGAGCCGCACAACCGTGGGTTCTCCCAGGATACCCTCGGCCAGACGGATACAGCCAGACTCTACCCCCCCCCCCCCTTCTCCAGTTGTCTTACAAACGACCGGAATTCCCCCCTAGTGTATCCAGTTCTATAATCATTAAAGTATCATTGCTATTATTCCTTAACTATTCCAGGTCGTATATGTACCACCTGCGCCTTCAGAGATTGGACATTCTCTATTGATATACCGACGAATACTCTTGCCATAAAAGTGCATACTAATTCCCATTCATAAATGTGATTGATTTGATTAAGTGCTTGCTCTACACACCATCGCTGTGTAGAAATAAAGACCTATTTCTAATTCGTACATTTGTGTTGGATCCGTTTCATCTACGTGACAGTGTTCATCATAATATATTTATGCCGAGTACTGGGTGGCCGAATATTAAGTACAAAGGTAGTGGTAGTAAGTATCATATCTAACAATACAGTCAGGGAATTGTACCCCTCAGTTACAACTATCCTTTAACCTAGACATGATTTGAGCAACTCAGGGAACTCCACTTGAGTGGTAAGATCTGTGCATGACTAATTAAGGCCCTCTCCAGCTAATGGTCACTAATCATGCGTTTGGACACTCCACGTTAACCCCTAAAGTCTGAACTTTCCACCAGGAAAGAGCACTCGCACAGCCAACCAAGTGGTAAATACCACTGGTAACTAGCAAGCAAGTTCCATGATGCCCAAGTTTATGAGGTGTGACATTTCGGGGACCTTTCACCTTGTCTGGCACAAACATACTGTAGTGAATGGTAGTACAACATAATAGTGTAGTATAGGACAAAGCTATTACACCTTTGATTCACCTTCTCATTGGCTGCAGAAAGATCTATTCTAGCAGTATATAAGGCAGATGGTAGAGTTTCTGACAGTTATATATTGTTATATGTTATATACTTATATAGTATTGTATAAGTGTTCCTAAGGCTCACTGCATGGACAGGTACAATCTACTGTTCTGTGCCCCAGCATTGTAACTGTTGCATTGTAACAGTTTACAACCTGTATTCAAGCAACAATTGTTCTCACCTGAAGTTTCATCACTAAAGTATTTTGAACATCCTTGTCATGCTCATCTACTATACCCACTGCTACATAGCATTTAGCATTTTTAGATTATAGATAAATGAGATATTAGATTATTATATTATATATATTGTAACTATATTTATTGTAGGGCAAATATAACTGAGAGGGCATACATACCCTCATATTGAACTTTGTTGCCCATATGTGCATGATTATATCGTTATATTGTTTACACTGCCTGTTTTATTCTATTTTTATTTTTACTTCTCCACTGTACTATAATTATGTCACCTGTACCATGTCTTATACTACCTGTACCCCCCCTCCCCCCTCCCCCATGCTGCTATGATGCCTGAATTTCCCCAAGGGGATCAATAAAGGAACATCTTATCTTAGCTTATCTTATCTTATCTTATCTTATTATACGGATGTGTTTATCCTACTTCTTCACCATTGCGATCAGGCAGGACTGGATGTACCACTCATCATGGAATCCCCCTCGTAAGGAGAGAGTAATAGTGGACATGAAGTCAACACTGGCCAAGCAGAAACAAGTTGTCAAACACCTTTTACCAGCCCATGCCATATCAGGATGTGACACTGTAGCGTCGTCCTATGGGTTGGGAAAAGGCCCTGTCATCAAAGCTCTGAAAGCTGGTTATGACCTATCAGCCATTCCATTCAGCAAGTCCTTGACCAAGCCATCATCTCAACCTGTTATGGCATAACGGAGAGCATGGAGATGACACACAAGGCTACTTGTCTGGGGGGAGAATAATGGGAAAGGACATCTTCACCAAGTCTAGCTGCTCTACCTCCATCAAAGAAAGCATTAATTGAAAATGTAAAGAGGGTCCACTTCCAAGCGTACCTCTGGCAAAATCTCATTAAGAATCTGCCACCTGCAATGAACCCAGAGGAATTTGGATGGAAAAAGGACACCTGTAACAGGGCACTGATCCCAATCCACCTACCAGAAGATGTCAAACTTGTCCCAGACTACATCCTGAAGATGATCCGGTGTGGCTGCAAGAGTGAGGCCCTCTAAGAATGCAGCTGTAAAGTGCACGGTTCGTCCTGCACAATGTTCTGTACATGTTTCAGGGTACGATGCTCAAGACCCTAATATGTAACGCATCTGCAAGAGTTGTCCCTTCACACCAGTGAGTGTGTAGTGTACTATCTACTTAAGTTTCATCCAGCAACCTGCAAGTGTAGCAACTCACCCAGCATGAAACCTCAACTTTCGACATTTCATCCTTGACTTCGCCCCGCTGCAAGGCCACAGACATTACACCCTCTGCTTAAACCCTTCACCTCTGTGAGGCCACAGACATTACACCCTCTGCTTAAACCCTTCACCGCTGCAAGGCCACAGACATTACACCCTCTGCTTAAACCCTTCACCTCTGTGAGGCCACAGACGTTACACCCTCTGCTTAAACCCTTCACCTTTGTGAGGCCACAGACATTACACCCTCTGCTTAAACCCTTCACTTCTGTGAGGCCACAGACATTACACCCTCTGCTTAAACCCTTCACCGCTGCAAGGCCACAGACATTACACCCTCTGCTTAAACCCTTCACCTCTGTGAGGCCACAGACATTACACCCTCTGCTTAAACCCTTCACCGCTGCAAGGCCACAGACATTACACCCTCTGCTTAAACCCTTCACCGCTGCAAGGCCACAGACGTTACACCCTCTGCTTAAACCCTTCACCGCTGCAAGGCCACAGACATTACACCCTCTGCTTAAACCCTTCACCGCTGCAAGGCCACAGACGTTACACCCTCTGCTTAAACCCTTCACCTCTGCAAGGCCACAGACATTACACCCTCTGCTTAAACCCTTCACCGCTGCAAGGCCACAGATATTACAACATGGGCTTAAGGCCTCACACTATGCCCCATGCCTCAGCTGCAAGGCCTACAGTTCCCCCTACGGACATTCTGCCCCGTGCCCTCATCCATGGAACCATAGTCTCCTGCCCCTCCCCACCACTTTGGATATTTCTGCTGAGGCGAATTCTGGGGGAACATGTGTAGTATAGAGAATAAACTATTACTATAATTACACCACACTTTTATTTTTTTCATATACTGTTTTTGTCATGCACACATGCATAATTAATTAATACATTTTGTGGGGGGGAAGGGGCTGCACCCCTTTTCCTGTTGCTCATTCTTTGTTGCCCTTATGAAGAAATGGACCAACTCAATGCAAACCTAAGTTGTGTGTCGCTGCTAATAACTCTCTGCTACAAAAGTTGTTTTACAGGCCTGGCTTGAAAGGGTTAATATTAATTTCACATCACGCCTTGTATGAAAAACCATCCATTCGAGAATGTAAATGTTATGCATTTAATTTATTGTCAGCATGCAATATCATAAATCAATATTTTTGTGTGATTTGGGAATTTTCGAGCATGAAGGGGTTAATATCTGAAAATGCCCATATCACTGAGCACCCTCCTGTATCTTGAAGAGGTTCCCCCAAGCTCCAAGAAACAGCAAAGAAAAAAATTGCAACAAGGTTCAACCCCATGGCTCCTGGACTAATATATATTGCTAGTAGTTATTTAGGCTGTTTTAACCTTCATTGTCTCTACCTCATTGATGTGTGTCTTGGATTGATTAATAATATGTACTATTTTCTTTATTTTCTTCCTGTTTTCTTTTTGTTTTGTTTTTACTTCTGCTGGGGCCTCTTGCCAGGTCATTATTGTAAATGATCTTCCTGGACCTTCCTGGTAAAATAAAGGTAAAATAAAATAAATAAAAAGTATGCAGACATAGGCCTGGTGATTCAGGAAGTAGTGTTCAGAATCAAAGGGTCAAAACTCAAAATATACATATCTGACCTAGGAATGTAAGGAGAGGATGGGTCAGAGTGGTCATATAAACGTTAGAAAATGGCTTCCCCTGTGAAATTAACCTAATTATGCGATGTCATTGCTCAAAGTAATTTTAAGAGCCTGTTTGTAAATCTTGGTCTATTTCCTAACGCTCCTATTTCACAAGGAATTTCAAACAATGTGTTAGATTTGGATCAATCAGCCAGTATCACCTCTCCATCGTTGTCGTTGTGTAGTTTCTGCGTTGTGTTTATTTCTTTCTGGCTTCTCATACTGGCTGTACAATCTTTGTCATTCCCCTTTAATGCAATCCGTAACCATAAGTATTCGACACTGTACAGCGTAGTACCTTTCTTGGAATCGTTGTTTATTACATAAACAAAAGCCTCAGATGTTACCCATTTCGTCTTTGATGGAACACTGAATTCATTATTCTATCGTCTCTTCTGCTGTTAGTCCAATGGTGGCTGAGGCCTCGTCGTTAGCCAAAACCCTTCTCTGTTAGCCGAAGCTAATGATGAGGTGTCACTCCCCTCCCTCACCCAGCAAGGGTGGAGAGGGATGAAAGTCTCTGATCAACGTGTGCGCTCTTCCTCTTCGGTGTGGTTCGTTTCTCATTCTAACTGTACCCGGAAGAAAACTCCATTATATTATCTTCGCCATAGCAATGACAGGCCCCGCCAGTCTTCTTGTTACCATGTGACGCTGCCATGACAACTGCTTTTAACCTTTAGTATGGTTCGATGTCAAACTCTGCATAGTTCTCTCTGACCAAATCTGCACTGTTCCCAGTCCGTATCAGTGTTTATGTTTAACAACCTTGGCATGCACAGACTCTCTCTCTGACCTGGCTGCTCTCAGATGGCTACAAGCAGTGCTGTCTTCGACCACAGCTATTTGACCCAGATCACTATAGCAACCGCTCAATTGTTGATATTATCCCCCCCATAGTTCTCTCTGTTCCACCCAGCTGATAACGGCCCTGTCTGCACAGTCTTGGCTGGAAACACACATACAGGATAATGATTGTGATGATGATGATGATGATGATGATGATGATGATGATGATGATGATGATGATGATGATGATGATGATGATGATGATGATGATGATGATGATGATGATGATGATGATGATGATGATGATGATGATATTATCCTCTTAAAACTCATCTCTATATAGGTTTATAAACCAAATGCAAATCATCGATTTCCTTCAAATGGCAATATATACTAGAATTTTATTTAGGAGAGGAGTGATGAGACTAATTGTGACGGGGTCCTTCTCCTCTCCCCTCCAAAGTCACACAAACGATGGCGTAGTCGGAAAAATGGTCTTGATGTTGTTTTTATTTCCCAGCCTTCCAAGTGCAGAGGTGATATTACATAACAAGTGACTTAATCTAAATAAATAACTAAACTATACCCTACCTCTGCAGTCTTATCAGATGCGTTCCACAATAGCGGCATCTGATAGACAAAACACTTACTGGGTGGCGCTTCCCTAGTTACCCACTTTGCAACCGTTATCTGGTGAAGCACCACCACAGAGACAAACAGACTAACAATACACGGCACTTCCCTCAGTCACCTTCAGTGTAACTGATGCAGGGCAAGGACCTCGAACTTTGGGCACGCAGCCCTCATGACACCTGCACTCCTCCCCCTCCACAGGTGCCACACATAATTAATTAACACAAAACTACACAGGTGCTACACATAAAATGGATTGCCGTTTCCTACACATTATATAAAAACAACCTCCCATACCAATACATATACACATTACAACCCAATAATAAATATATATACACAACACAACAAATAAATATATATACACAACACAACACAACAACAATAAATAAATATATGAATGGATATATGAATGTATGTATAAATGCATGTATGCTTAGATTAATGGATATGTATGCATGTTTGATTATGTATGAATGTATACGATGAGTGAAATGTTGTGTGTATGTGTGCGTGCGTGCTGCCCCGGCGTCAGTGACAGACCCACTCTGTCACATTATCCCTCCCGTAGACGAGGTTGACGATGTGCGTCAACCTGGATCTGCGAATCATGTTCATGGGATGTTGGCCCGGCGGAACGCACAGCCACCGTTCCTCGTCCTCCTCCCTGCTGCACAGCTCGGAGTCCAGCGACGGCAGAGCCCTCCAGTGGCGGTAGGATCCTCGGCTCTCACCTGGTATCCCCCCCGTCGGCGCTGGGGCTGCAGAGTCCTCCCAGCTGCGCAGCTCGGCCACTCAGCCACGGCAGAGCCCTCTGGTGGCGGTAGACAGGTCTCGGCTCTCACCCGGTCGGTCCACCCGTTCCACCGTCGGCGCTGGGGCTGCAGAGTCCTCCCTGCTGCGCAGCTCGGACACTCAGCCACGGCAGAGCCCTCTGGTGGCGGTAGACAGGTCTCGGCTCTCACCCGGTCGGTCCACCCGTTCCACCGTCGGCGCTGGGGCTGCAGTGTCCTCCTCCCTCATCCAGCAGCAGTAGGTCTCGGCTCCACGCTCGTGTCCAGGAGCGCGGCTCGGTGCGCCGCCCTGGAAGGCAGGCAATCTCCCGACTACGCGATCCCACTTCTGACACCATATGTGACGGGGTCCTTCTCCTCTCCCCTCCAAAGTCACACAAACGATGGCGTAGTCGGAATAATGGTCTTGATGTTGTTTTTATTTCCCAGCCTTCCAAGTGCAGAGGTGACATTACATAACAAGTGACTTAATCTAAATAAATAACTAAACTATACCCTACCTCTGCAGTCTTATCAGATGCGTTCCACAATAACGGCATCTGATAGACAAAACACTTACTGGGTGGCGCTTCCCTAGTTACCCACTTTGCAACCGTTATCTGGTGAAGCACCACCACAGAGACAAACAGACTAACAATACACATACGGCACTTCCCTCAGTCACCTTCAGTGTAACTGATGCAGGGCAAGGACCTCGAACCTTGGGCACGCAGCCCTCATGACACCTGCACTCCTCCCCCTCCACAGGTGCCACACATAATTAATTAACACAAAACTACACAGGTGCTACACATAAAATGGATTGCCGTTTCCTACACATTATATAAAAACAACCTCCCATACCAATACATATACACATTACAACCCAATAATAAATATATATACACAACACAACAAATAAATATATATATACACAACACAACACAACAACAATAAATAAATATATGTATGAATGGATATATGAATGTATGTATAAATGCATGTATGCTTAGATTAATGGATATGTATGCATGTTTGATTATGTATGAATGTATACGATGAGTGAAATGTTGTGTGTATGTGTGCGTGCGTGCTGCCCCGGCGTCAGTGACAGACCCACTCTGTCACACTAATAATGTGAAAAACTACTCATACACCAAGTGTGACATATTACCTTGCAAAAGAGCTGAGATACCATTCACAATATCATAAAGAAAATAAATGCTATAAGATCACACTGATAGATGATAACGATTTGGTGGCAAAATATCTTTCTGCCAAAATTACGACAAATTAAAATGCCTGCCATTTAGAAATGATTTGGACAGGAGGTGCCGGTTTCCGCTCAGGTTGGATGGCTGCTTGAGTTTTTGAGCTCTGCGACCACTTCACATTATTTATTATAACGACGTTAATTCCACGCCATACGCTCATAGCACACTTCGTAACAATGACCAAACAAGTACCGAACTCGACTGGAACTTTAAAAGAGGAAGACAGAGATTTTATCAGAATTTTATTCCGCGAGGAACTTGAAGCTAGCACGCAGAAGCTAGCTAACAGACTGGACTCGTTCCAATCAGAGCAAGCCATTGGAGGTAATAGCCATTGATTTTGCCACCTTGGAAAGGGCCAGTGATGGCAGAGAGAATATTCTGGTCGTCACTGATGTCTTCTCCAAATTTTGCCAGGCGTATCCCACGTCTGATCAGAAGGCTCACACAGTGGTTAAGATCCTCACCGAAAAGTGGTTCTATACATACGGAGTGCCAAAACGGATTCACCCTGACCAAGGCCGCAACTTTGAAGGAGAGCTACTCAAGCGCCTCTGCCAGTTGTATGGCGTGGCAAAGAGCAGGATCACCCCATACCACCCAGAGGGGAATGGACAATGCGAGAGATTTAATAGAATATATATTAATCTCTTGCGCTCCCTCCCAGAGGGGAAGAAACGAAAGTGGCCTCAAGTGCTCCCTCAGCTGCTATTCGCATACAATACCACTGCCCACCAGTCAACAGGCCACTCGCCCTACGAACTGATGTTTGGCCAGAAGCCCCAGCTGCCTGTCGATCTGCTTCTGGGTCAAACGGAGGAAGAACAGACGGCCACCACACTGGAAGATTATCCAGGTATCTCGAGGCGGCTGCTACGTCCAGAGAGCACCGGCGGCCTGAGTCAAACGCACCCATCCTCTTAACAGGGACTTTAGTCTACAAGAAGAACCATGGAACAGGACGACGAAAAATCCAAGACATGTGGGAATCAACGGTCTACCAAGTCGTGGAATGCCTGGATAAGGCTGGCACCGTATACAAGATCCAGTCCCGAGACCACCCAGAGCAGCAGAAGAACATCCACCGCTCAGAATTGAGACCGATCACAGCCAATGGAGCCCCGGTGTCCGAACCACTGACGGGGTTAATCCCGGCTAGAGCAAGGGACAGAGTGCTGTCACTAGAGTGGGAAATGGACGATAGCTTTCTGTCAGGAGCCCTGACCCCTCCGCTGAACCAGCAGGACCAGCAGCAAATGGAACCATCACTAGAGCCCCGACCTCAAGAGACTGGCCCCGTATCAGCCCCCCTCCCCTTAGTCGAGGACTGCCCTGCCCCGCAGCCATCAGAATCACGCCCCCCCCCCCCGTAGATGTGTTGCATGTGGCCAACCATCCTGGTGTCTGGGAGGCGTCAATACTTTTACCAAGTAACTTGCATTTTTCCGCGATCTGATTGGCCACTGACATTTCTGGTCATGTGACATCTGCGCCAATCGTGTGACGCTTGTTTCTATCACTGGTTAAGCTTAGGCACTCTTTCGAAGTTGGTTAAGGTTAGAGTTTGTCTTAGAGCAGGGCGATAGAACACCAGCCCTGATTCCAAACTCTAACCTTAACCAACTTCAAAAGAGTCGCCTAAGCTTAACCAATGATATAACTAGGCGTTAGGTAGTTTGCAGGCTGTTAGAGGCGGAAATAGGCGCAAAAACAGGCGTCACACGATTGCCGCACATGTCACATGACCAGAAACGTCAGTGGCCAATCAGATCGCGGAAAAATGCAAGTTAGTTGGTAAAAGAATAGACGTGTCTGGGAGTACAGTTGCTGGCGGGCAATCGGGAGCTTGAGGCTATACCGACACGGCGTGTACACTGTAAACCCGCACGTTCAAAATAATCAATTAGTTTGAGTAGGGTATACTCAATATTCTATGAAAGTTCTACTAACTTGAATGTCTTGAGTTCGTGTGACGTGTTCTTATGTTTTGAGTAAATAAAACTCATAGTTTTTGATTGACTTGGAACTATTCACTTATTAAGTAAGTATAATGTAAAAGCATAACTTAAGTACAACTTAAGATAATTAAGTAGATACAGACTCTAAAGCACATTATGTTTTGAGTAGATAAAACTCATAGTTTTTGATTGACTTGGAATTATTCACTTATTAAGTAAGTATAATGTAAAAGCATAACTTAAGTACAACTTAAGATAATTAAGTAGATACAGACTGTAAACCGCATTATGTTTTGAGTAAATAAAACTCATAGTTTTTGATTGACTTGGAACTATTCACTTATTAAGTAAGTATAATGTAAAAGCATAACTTAAGTACAACTTAAGATAATTAAGTAGATACAGACTGTAAACCGCATTATGTTTTGAGTAAATAAAACTCATAGTTTTTGATTGACTTGGAACTATTCACTTATTAAGTAAGTATAATGTAAAAGCATAACTTAAGTACAACTTAAGATAATTAAGTAGATACAGACTGAAAACCGCATTATGTTTTGAGTAAATAAAACTCATAGTTTTTGATTGACTTGGAATTATTCACTTATTAAGTAAGTATAATGTAAAAGCATAACTTAAGTACAACTTAAGATAATTAAGTAGATACAGACTGTAAACCGCATTATGTTTTGAGTAAATAAAACTCATAGTTTTTGATTGACTTGGAACTATTCACTTATTAAGTAAGTATAATGTAAAAGCATAACTTAAGTACAACTTAAGATAATTAAGTAGATACAGAGTGTAAACCGCATTATGTTTTGAGTAAATAAAACTCATCGTTTTTGATTGACTTGGAATTATTCACTTATTAAGTAAGTATAATGTAAAAGCATAACTTAAGTACAACTTAAGATAATTAAGTAGATACAGACTGTAAACCGCATTATGTTTTGAGTAAATAAAACTCATAGTTTTTGATTGACTTGGAACTATTCACTTATTAAGTAAGTATAATGTAAAAGCATAACTTAAGTACAACTTAAGATAATTAAGTAGATACAGACTGAAAACCGCATTATGTTTTGAGTAAATAAAACTCATAGTTTTTGATTGACTTGGAACTATTCACTTATTAAGTAAGTATAATGTAAAAGCATAACTTAAGTACAACTTAAGATAATTAAGTAGATACAGACTGAAAACCGCATTATGTTTTGAGTAAATAAAACTCATCGTTTTTGATTGACTTGGAACTATTCACTTATTAAGTAAGTATAATGTAAAAGCATAACTTAAGTATAACTTAAGATAATTAAGTAGATACAGACTGAAAACCGCATTATGTTTTGAGTAAATAAAACTCATAGTTTTTGATTGACTTGGAACTATTCACTTATTAAGTAAGTATAATGTAAAAGCATAAATTAAGTACAACTTAAGATAATTAAGTAGATACAGACTGTAAACCGCATTATGTTTTGAGTAAATAAAACTCATCGTTTTTGATTGACTTGGAACTATTCACTTATTAAGTAAGTATAATGTAAAAGCATAACTTAAGTACAACTTTATTAACAGATTGCAGAATGGGTATAGAGGTGTGATAGGTGTGATAGGTGTGATAGGTGTGATAGGTGTGAGAAGTGTGATAGGTGTGATAGGTGTGATAGGTGTGAGAGGTGTGATAGGTGTGATAGGTGTGAGAGGTGTGATAGGTGTGAGAGGTGTGATAGGTGTGAGAGGTGTGAGAGGTGTGATAGGTGTGATATGTGTGATAGGTGGGATCGGTGTGAGAGGTGTGATAGGTGTGAGAGGTGTGAAAGGTGTGAGAGGTGTGAGAGGTGAGATAGGTGTGAGAGGTGTGATAGGTGTGAGAGGTGTGAGAGGTGTGAGAGGTGTGATAGGTGTGAGAGGTGTGATAGGTGTGATAGGTGTGAGAGGTGTGATAGGTGTGAGAGGTGTGA
The DNA here is from genome assembly GCF_963971535.1 of Notolepis coatsorum. Lineage (NCBI taxonomy): Eukaryota > Metazoa > Chordata > Actinopteri > Aulopiformes > Paralepididae > Notolepis > Notolepis coatsorum. The sequence continues at coordinate 199,784,586 of NC_140167.1, read as the reverse complement.
TAGGTGTGAGAGGTGTGATAGGTGTGAGAGGTGTGATATGTGTGATAGGTGTGATAGGTGTGAGAGGTGTGATAGGTGTGAGAGGTGTGATAGGTGTGAGAGGTGTGATATGTGTGATAGGTGGGATCGGTGTGAGAGGTGTGATAGGTGTGAGAGGTGTGAGAGGTGTGAGAGGTGTGATAGGTGTGAGAGGTGTGATAGGTGTGATAGGTGTGAGAGGTGTGAGAGGTGTGATAGGTGTGAGAGGTGTGATAGGTGTGAGAGGTGTGATATGTGTGATAGGTGTGATAGGTGTGAGAGGTGTGATAGGTGTGAGAGGTGTGATAGGTGTGAGAGGTGTGATATGTGTGATAGGTGGGATTGGTGTGAGAGGTGTGATAGGTGTGAGAGGTGTGAAAGGTGTGAGAGGTGTGAGAGGTGTGATAGGTGTGAGAGGTGTGATAGGTGTGAGAGGTGTGAGGTGTGAGAGGTGTGATAGGTGTGAGAGGTGTGATAGGTGTGAGAGGTGTGAGAGGTGTGATAGGTGTGAGAGGTGTGATAGGTGTGAGAGGTGTGATAGGTGTGAGAGGTGTGAAAGGTGTGAGAGGTGTGAGAGGTGTGAGAGGTGTGAGAGGTGTGATAGGTGTGAGAGGTGTGAGAGGTGTGAGAGGTGTGATAGGTGTGAGAGGTGTGAGAGGTGTGATAGGTGTGAGAGGTGTGATAGGTGTGATAGGTGTGAGAGGTGTGATAGGTGTGAGAGGTGTGATAGGTGTGAGAGGTGTGATAGGTGTGAGAGGTGTGATATGTGTGATAGGTGGGATCGGTGTGAGAGGTGTGATAGGTGTGAGAGGTGTGAAAGGTGTGAGAGGTGTGAGAGGTGTGATAGGTGTGAGAGGTGTGATAGGTGTGAGAGGTGTGAGGTGTGAGAGGTGTGATAGGTGTGAGAGGTGTGATAGGTGTGATAGGTGTGAGAGGTGTGAGAGGTGTGATAGGTGTGAGAGGTGTGATAGGTGTGAGAGGTGTGATAGGTGTGAGTGTGTGATAGGTGTTGGTGATAGGTGGTATAGGTGTGATAGGTGTGATAGGTGTGATAGGTGTGATAGGTGATAGGTTGTTCTATGACCTGTGCCTGTATGCTAGCATGACACTGTTGGTATCTATGACCTGTGCCTGTATAGCATGACACTGTTGGTATCTATATGACCTGTGCCTGTATGCTAGCATGACACAGTTGACCTATGACCTGTGCCTGTATTAGCATGACACGGCTGGTATATATGGACTCCTCAGTCTCTAGTTTCATACCACTTCTTGCTAGCTTTAAATGAGAGAGAGAGAGAGAGAGAGAGAGAGAGAGAGAGAGAGAGAGAGAGAGAGAGAGAGAGAGATGAGAGAGAGAGAGAGAGAGAGAGAGAGAGAGAGAGAGAGAGAGAGAGAGTGAGAGAGAGAGAGAGAGAGAGAGAGAGAGATGTTAATAAAGTTATCAATCAATCAATCCGGGCCTGTGACGTCACTGTACCCATTCTGCAATCTGTTAATAAAGTTTTCAATCAATCAATCCGGGCCTGTCACGACGTCCCTGTACCCATGAATTCAATAAAGGAATATCTTATCTTATCTTATAAAAAATATATTTTCCACTCATTTCTATGTTTCAACATTACTGTCTGATGCAGTAACATTAGTGTGATGATGTCGGCATGAAAACATGCAACCTGCATGTTTCCCAGATAGCAAAAGACATTCATTAAATGTTGGATTTTGGTCAGATTTGTTATTTTTGGTTGAGGTTGAAAAAGACTATGTTGACCTGTGCCTGTATGCTATAGCATGACACGGATTATGGACTCAAGACTGTAGCACTCAAGTTTGACACTGTTTAACAAACAATCTTACTTATACGCAGAGTTGTACCCTTCCTGCATGCTTGACAGAACTTGTAAGTCATTTTGGATAAAAGCAGCTAAATGACTAAATGTAAATGTCATGGATTTCAAAAATAGATATGAATATGAGACATTTCTTTCGTCTTTCTTTCATTCCTGATTTTTATTTTTATAGTTTATTTAGGAGATACAAGATTGTTGGTTCCATATTCCAGCCCAGGTCTGTTTTCTTCAATATTAGGCCACTGGGTGTAGAGTATTCAACTCTTTTACATTAATAGAGAGACAGAGAGAGAGAGAGAGAGAGGGAGAGAGAGAGAGAGAAACAGAGAGAGAGAGACAGAGAGAGAGAAACAGACAGAGACAGAGAGAGAGAGAGAGAGAGAGAAACAGAGAGACAGAGAGAGAGAACGAGA
>NC_140167.1:199664521-199772021 GCF_963971535.1 Notolepis coatsorum | reverse complement strand
TATATATTTATCTATTTACCTTATTTTCTAGCACCTCGCTGGTATTTAAATATGTTTTAGTTAAGTATTGTGTGATTTTGTGTGAAGGGCGGACTAGCAAAGTAAGATTTTCATTGTATGGCAAACTGTCTGTTTAACTGTGCACGTGAGAATAAACAATCTTAATTGAATCCAGAGTGATTCGACGAGAATCGGCAAACACTTCGGCCATTTCCGCGTACGGTTCGTCTTTCCCCGGGCGGACTCGTGCTTCCCCGGGGCGGACTCGTGCCTCCCCGGGCGGCGTCGCGGCGCCTCGGCCCTCCTCTCCTCTCTCTCCGTGTTGTTGTTCGTGCTCCCTGTGACGCGCGGAGGTGCAGCCGTTCTGACGCGGAGCCTGACGTGTCGGCCGGCCGGGATACAAGTGGAGCTCCGGAGGCCCGGAGGAGTGACGACGGGAGTCTGTGTCGGTAAGAGAGACCCCGTGTCCGGGGCGGGGAGGGGGGAGACACCGGGGGAGACAACCGGGGGAGAGCCACGGTCTGCTCGGGTTCGGAACAAAGAGATCATGGCGCCGCGGCGGGCTGTGATGGAGGAGGAGGAGGGAGGCTAACCTAAACCCTCTCATCAGATCAGGGCGGTGCAGCGTGTGCGGTGACGGGACTCGAACATCAGTCCCCGCGCTGTCTGTCATCAAATGACGCTAAACGGCGGAGCGCCTCTCTCCGCGCACGGTGCGCACCGGCGGCTCCACTGCGCATTTCCTCCGTCCGCGCACGGTGCGCGTTCTGCAGCTTTGTTCCCATTGTCTCCCGGAAAACTGTTTTTAAACCAATTTTTATTATTATTATTATTATTATTATTATTATTATTATTATTATTATTATTATTATTATTATTATTATTATTATTATTATATTATTATTATTATTATTATGGAATATAACATCACGTGCCTCTGTTTGGTTCTGCACCGTGTTGTTAGCGACAACAACAACAACACAACACTATAGAATATAGAGGCTTAATGCCTGCATTGTAATAAACACTCCTACCGTCTCAAGTTTCACGTTTTGTTTGATTTGAAATCACATCATGTACATTACAGTGTGAGCCGCCTCCTGAAAGTGTTGCGTCAACAGTAAAAGAAAACAAAAAAGGAATAGAGACCAAACACTATAATACAACATATTATATATGAATGCCTGCTGTGGCCATATTATACATGTCTCTTGTTTAGGTTTGAACCGAGACTGTGGGGGTCAGGGGTCAGGGTTAGGGTTCGGGACCGGGGGGCGTGCCGCCCGCCATGTGGCCCTCATGTCGTGACACAGAGAGCACGGAGTGACTTTTGAAAAACGGAGAAATCTGCGAGCAGGCCAATCATACCGCGCAGAGGGAGGCGACGCACGCGTGAGATCATCACCGTGCTGTTGACTCTGTACCGGGAGAAGTACAGTCCTCTGATGTGTGTCTTCACCTCCCTCTCTCTCTCTCTCTCTCTCTCTCTCTCTCTCTCTCTCTCTCTCTCTCTCTCTCTCTCTCTCTCTCTCTCTCTCTCTCTCTCTCTCTCTCTCTCTCTCTCTCTCTCTCTCTCTCTCTCTCTCTCTCTCTCTCTCTTTCCATGACTGCTCTTCCAGTCAGGGCTTGTGGCTACTGGCATGGCGTCAGCCGGGAGCAGGGAGCAGGCAACCTCCTCCTACAGACTCCTCGATTCCTTCACTCCCTATTAGGGTGCAGCCAGGGGGGACTCCAAACAGGAGTGGTGCAGGGTAGGGGGGACTCCAAACAGGAGTTGTACCCAGACCAGAGGGAGAGGCTGGTTTCAGGCCAGGCCGTACCCAGAGTGAGAGGCTGGTTCAGGGCAGGCCGTACCCAGAGTGAGAGGCTGGTTTCAGGCCAGGCCGTACCCAGAGGGAGAGGCTGGTTCAGGGCAGGCCGTACCCAGAGTGAGAGGCTGGTTCAGGGCAGGCCGTACCCAGAGTGAGAGGCTGGTTCAGGGCAGGCCGTACCCAGAGTGAGAGGCTGGTTCAGGGCAGGTCGTACCCAGAGTGAGAGGCTGGTTCAGGCAGGTCGTACCCAGAGTGAGAGGCTGGTTTCAGGGCAGGTCGTATTCAGAGGGAGAGGCTGGTTTCAGGGCAGGCTGTACCCAGAGGGAGAGGCTGGTTTCAGGGCAGGTCGTACCCAGAGTGAGAGGCTGGTTCAGGCAGGTCGTACCCAGAGTGAGAGGCTGGTTCAGGGCAGGCCGTACCCAGAGGGAGAGGCTGGTTTCAGGCCAGGCCGTACCCAGAGTGAGAGGCTGGTTCAGGGCAGGCCGTACCCAGAGTGAGAGGCTGGTTCAGGCCAGGTCGTACCCAGAGTGAGAGGCTGGCTCAGGGCAGGCCGTACCCAGAGTGAGAGGCTGGTTTCAGGGCAGGCCGTACCCAGAGGGAGAGGCTGGTTTCAGGCCAGGCCGTACCCAGAGTGAGAGGCTGGTTCAGGGCAGGCCGTACCCAGAGTGAGAGGCTGGTTCAAGGCAGGTCGTACCCAGAGTGAGAGGCTGGTTCAGGCCAGGCCGTACCCAGAGTGAGAGGCTGGTTCAGGGCAGGCCGGGGACGATATAAGGACAAGCTGATTACACAAGGCACCGTCCTAAATACAGCCTTAATACCAAGGGATTTGTTATTCAAGGCCTCTGTTTTGAAGACCGGTACGTCCACAGTTCTGTCTGTTAGGGTTGGGTACCGGACCTGTGAATCGATACCGGTACCCAACAGTACCTTTTTTCTGTACTTTAGTCTCTAAAAATGTAATCTACCTACCTCAGTTGTAAAATATTTGTCCAAACTTAAAATGATTTATTATCATTATTATTTATTTAGAACAATTTGTTAATATATATATAATATATAATATTGCAGCGAGCGTTGTCTGCATCTAGCTTTGTAAAGTGTAACAACACAACTACGACTATGCTTGCACCTCATGGTACCAAAGCACCTCAAAGGCGCTAAAAACAAAATTACAAACATCTCAAAACAAACTGGTCAGACTACTGCTTGACCTTACTCCTAGAACCCACCTCACCCCTGCCCACTTTGACAACCTAGGATGGCTTAGAGTAGACGACAGAGTACAACAACTTGCAATGGGCCTGGTCTACAAGATACACTACACGACCAAGGTACCCATGTACATGTCAAAATACTTCCCAAAGGTCAGTGAATACCACGATCACAACACCAGAGGGAGCTCCACAAATCATGTTAAACCCAGATTCGGCTCAAATAAGGGACTAAACACGTTTCGCAATTATGCCACATCAATGTGGAACGCCCTACCCAAAGCTGTAAAGGAATGTGGATCACTACCCACTTTCAAAACCTCTCTCAAGGGACACCTACGGGAGACTGCAATTCAACACTGGCCCCTGTAAATATCCTAACCCAACCCCCTCCAATGTACAGTCATTTACCTAGTATGGTTTTGTCAATAGTTCAATGTACAATTGTGTTTGTTTGTACAGTGTCTCCTCCCCCCCCCCCCTCAATGTACAGTGTTACTTGTTTATACAGTGTGCCCCCCGCCCCCCCCAACCACCTCCAATGTAAATTACCCAGTATGGTTGTCAATATCCCAATGTACCCAACCCCCCCCACCCAACCTCCTCCAATGTACAGTTTCTACGTCAAATGTATATACTCCCCTTTCTTGACTCCTTCTGTATCACAAACAGTACTGTATTTGCAAATCTGGTATGTCATAAATGTATAGATGTAGCAGTACTGACTATCTGTATGTCATGTATGTCATATATGTCTATATGAATTGAAAATGGGGGACCCTGATGGAAACAAGACAAACGTCTTTCTCAGGTCTGCATCCCCTTAACAATTGTATGTATTGAGCCGTACTGTATTGTACCCATTCTGCAATCTGTTAAATAAAGTTTTCATTCATTCATTCATTCACTTGCAACCGTTTTCGGCTTGCCATCGCCCCGACTGCTTTGTTGTTGAATCAAGTCAAATCCTAGGTAAGCGTCACGTGTATTGTGCGCGTGAACGTTGACGTGAACGTAGGGGTGGGCGATATATCGAGTATACTCGATGTATCGCGGATTGTTCTACCCGAGATGTAGTACTGTACTATATCGCGAACATCGAGTATTTAGTTTATATGGCGCCGCCCGCGGCCGAGAGACACTCGCAGTGCTTTCCTCGAGAAGGGACGGCGGAGCTATAGGATAACGTTAGTGTATTGGTCCCAAGTGTAGCAGGGACGGCGGAGCTATAGGCTAACGTTAGTGTAGTCAGGGCTGTACAGTGCGATATAATGTTGCGGTTGTAATTTCATTAGACAGACCAGCGCGGACCTTTAATAACATGTAATTTAATTGACACGAGCAATGAGCTAACGGTAGCTGCTAACCAAGGTATCCATTAGGATTATGCTAAGCTAACTAGCGACTAACCCTGGAAAACGGTCAAAGCGGACTCCACAAGACTAGTTCCATTCGTGAGGAAAGGGGGTGGGTTATATTGACAACGCTTGACAACATAAGTTCAAACATAACTTCATATTTATTGGTTATTCATTTCTGTATATCATTCAATTTCCATCTCCGTGTGTCTCCATCTCCATCTCTTCCTAATTACATTCGAGTGTGACGTCATCACCTACGGCAGCTTAGACGATCAAAACGCGAACCTAGAACAAAACCCGAGGGGGGGGGGGGGGCTGGCTCTCTTGTTCATTCTCGCCCTCTCTCTCTCTCTCTCTCTCTCTCTCTCTCTCTCTCTCTCGCTCTCTCTCTACATTCAATGATTTAAAGTACACTGTAAGAAAAAAATCGGTAAAAAAACGGTAGAAGTCCGGCAGCTTGGCGCCAGAGATTTTCTGTAGAATTTACATTGAAATACCCTAATTAAAATAAAGTGGAAAAGCAATAAATTTACAGATAATTCTGTTTATTATTTGAGAACCAGAGAACAGAGAACCACTGTTAATTGACAGGTTAGGTTCAGCAGTGAAACACTGTTATTTTACAGGTTTTTTCCTACATTATTATGATCAAACACCTTCAATAAAGTGACAGAACTTAAAGTTCAGCAGTGAAACACTGTTATTTCACAGGTTTTCCCTACATTTACGATGAAACTCCTTCAATTAAGTAAGTTCAGCAGTGAAACACTGTTATTTCACAGGTCTTTCCTAAATTATTACGATCAAACTCCTTCAATAAAGTGACAGAACTTATAGTTCAGCAGTGAAACACTGTTATTTCACAGGTTTTTCCTAAATGATTACGATCAAACTCCTTCAATAAAGTGACAGAACTTAAAGTTCAGCAGTGAAACACTGTTATTTTACATGTTTTCCCATAATTATTACAATCAAACTCCTTCAATTAAGTGACAGAACTCAAAGTTCAGCAGTGAAACACTGTTATTTCACAGGTTTTTCCTAAATTATTACGATCAAACTCCTTCAATAAAGTGACAGAACTTAAAGTTCAGCAGTGAAACACTGTTATTTTACATGTTTTCCCATAATTATTACAATCAAACTCCTTCAATTAAGTGACATAACTCAAAGTTCAGCAGTGAAACACTGTTATTTCACAGGTTTTTCCATAATTATTACAATCAAACTCCTTCAATTAAGTGACAGAACTTAAAGTTCAGCAGTGCAACACTGTTATTTCACAGGTGTTTCCTCAATTATTACGATCAAACTCCTTCAATACAGTGACAGAACTTAAAGTTCAGCAGTGAAACACTGTTATTTTACAGGTTTTCCCATAATTATTACTATCAAACTCCTTCAATTAAGTGACAGAACTCAAAGTTCAGCAGTGAAACACTGTTATTTCACAGGTTTTCCCATAATTATTACAATCAAACTCCTTCAATTAAGTGACAGAACTCAAAGTTCAGCAGTGAAACACTGTTATTTCACAGGTTTTTCCTCAATTATTACGATCAAACTCCTTCAATAAAGTGACAGAACTTAAAGTTCAGCAGTGAAACACTGTTATTTTACAGGTTTTCCCATAATTATTACAATCAAACTCCTTCAATTAAGTGACATAACTCAAAGTTCAGCAGTGAAACACTGTTATTTCACAAGTTTTTCCAAAATTATTACGATGAAACACCTTCAATTAAGTGACATAACAGTGAAACACTGTTATTTGGCAGGTTTTTCCAAAATTATTACAATCAAACTCCTTCAATTAAGTGACAGAACTTAAAGTTCAGCAGTGAAACACTGTTATTTCACAGGTGTTTCCTCAATTATTACGATCAAACTCCTTCAATACAGTGACAGAACTTAAAGTTCAGCAGTGAAACACTGTTATTTTACAGGTTTTCCCATAATTATTACTATCAAACTCCTTCAATTAAGTGACAGAACTCAAAGTTCAGCAGTGAAACACTGTTATTTCACAGGTTTTCCCATAATTATTACAATCAAACTCCTTCAATTAAGTGACAGAACTCAAAGTTCAGCAGTGAAACACTGTTATTTCACAGGTTTTTCCTCAATTATTACGATCAAACTCCTTCAATAAAGTGACAGAACTTAAAGTTCAGCAGTGAAACACTGTTATTTTACAGGTTTTCCCATAATTATTACAATCAAACTCCTTCAATTAAGTGACATAACTCAAAGTTCAGCAGTGAAACACTGTTATTTCACAAGTTTTTCCAATATTATTACGATGAAACACCTTCAATTAAGTGACATAACAGTGAAACACTGTTATTTGGCAGGTTTTTCCAAAATTATTACAATCAAACTCCTTCAATAAAGTGAGAGAACTTAGTTCAGCAGTGAAACACTGTTATTTTACAGGTTTTTCCAAAATTGTTACAATCAAACTCCTTCAATAAAGTGACAGAACTTAAAGTTCAGCAGTGAAACACTGTTATTCCACAAGTTTTTCCAAAATTATTACGATGAAACACAGTGAAACACTGTTATTTGGCCGGTTTTTCCTAACTTATTACAATCAAACTCCTTCAATAAAGTTATGCCACTAAAAACTCAGCAGAGAAACACTGTTATTTTACAGATCTTTCCTAAATTGTTACAATCAAACTCCTTCAATAAATTGACACCACTAAAAGTTATTCAGACAGACACTTTTATTGTACAGATTGTTAGAAACAAAAAGCTTCAAGTGTTAACAAACGATCAGGATTGTAAAACTGCTTTATTTTGGAAGCAAGTGTGCTGTATAAAACAGATTAAAATGATTTAAAACTTTAGCTTGCAGTGTTTGTTCAAATGTAATGTTTAAATACAGTATGTAAAGTTAAAAACCTATAGAAGTACAATCTAAACACTATTTATGGATCAATATGCATGGCAGCTGCCACCATTGGTGTGTGAATGTGTGTGAATAGGTGAATGAGAGGCCATACGCGCTTTGGATAAAAGCGCTATTGCTATATAAGTGCAGTCCATTGAACATAACATAATGGCCAAGTAGTAAATTAAACTTTATGTCCACAATTCTGAACTATCCCTTCAATGTCATCAGATGATTTCAACTTTTAAAAGCGGAGAAAGCAACATATTGTGCTGTTGAACCGAGGGGGTTGTGGTCAGGTCTACAGTTTTTTAGCTTTACCATTTCAGTTTTATATTGTTTTCCACAATATTCTCCCGACCCCTGGGGGCTCCATAATATATGTGAACATTATACTGTTTAATTCAGAATCCCAACTATACAGTGTATTACTAAGTAAAAATCAAAACATACCACACCACAAAAGGTCAATGAATCAGTGGCACAAGTGAAGAGCAGATAAGGAACAATCCTCCAGATAGGCAGTAATCAGCTGGATCCTTGGTGCATGGTGCATCTGGGAAAATAAAAAAAGGACACTATGATTCACTGGAAAGTCCGGGACTGTACATTAGGAGGGGTGGGTGGTAGGAAAAAAGATACATACGGTGGGGAGGAGACTGTCTACAGATACACCTGTGTGATGTTGCTACGGAGTTAAGCTAATAAACGTATACTATACTCACAACCACAGCAGGGGACACAACTATTTTGTTACCCTGCCATGTGGCGGACAGACCTCGCAAATGTCACTCGCCCAATAGCCTCCAGCTGCAACCACTCAAGTCCCTGAGTGATGACTGCTTGGCGCCGCCTCGGTAGAAAAAATTCCCTTTTCATGATATTTGGCGCCTCTGATTGGGTCAATTTTGTTTCAATCTGTATGCATCTACAAATCATATTATACCAGGTAGTCAATTCCGTTAGACTGCGAATCAAATTGATGGATCTCCCCAATCAAATTGACGGAAATCCGTCTTGAGACGGAACACTTTAATGCCTGCATTCAACATCGATTATCTATTGTTCAGGATGTAGGAACGTTATACCTTTTCATTCATACAAAAATACAAAAATACCTTCTAGAATATAAGTATGTTTTATCATTTTCTGTAGTAATTCCTAGAACGTGAGTTATAGACCTAAATGCATCGATTGCCGTTTATTCCCTAGACACGCTATATTAAAAAATTCAACTGTATATGATCGTATACGTTATGCATCATCATGCACGGAGGAAAGGGGGGTGGGGGGGCGTTTATAATTACGTGATCGTCAGTAAATGCTTTATGTAGTATGGGTGATATATTGATCAGATGGTTTGCAGTGAAATGAATAAATTGGGCTGAAAATAACCAGGGTATCTGCAGGTTTAGCCCAGTCACAGGCCTGTACAGTGCGAGATATATCTCGCACGTGCTACAGCAACAGCGGTCTGTGCGATGAATGGATTTACTTCACTAGCACTGGTGCGATAGGGATTCGGTTCATATAGATACTCTTATTTTGAAAATCCTGTAGCGGGTCTCATTTCTGCCCACGCGCAGCTCCAGCTATAATAACTAGGCTCGACAGCTAGCAACATTCAGGTGCATATGATACTCTTATTTTGAAAAAACTCCGTGACAACTCGACGAGTCATATCCGCCCTATCCGTGCTTGCAAGCAGAGCAGCGTGTTGGTGCGCACTGCTGCTGCGTTAACACAGCAGTGCGCCTACACGTCCCGAAATAAGTCCGTGGTGTTTTTTTTTTCTCGCAACGGGTCAAATGCATCTACATGCTTTGCACCGTCGCCATTCCTTTATGCGCACATCGCCCGAAATTAACGTTTATGTACCATTACAATCACTACAACGTTAGCAAGCTAACAAGCTAATCCTGATCACAGGCAGAGCCAGCAGACAGTGTGGAAAGGGAAATGGGGGGGCACTCTCTCCCCTTCCCTGTGTGTGTGTGTGTGCGTGCGTGCGTTTGGAAAGACGATGAAGTCACTAGTCAGGACTCAGGACAGGAGTATATTATAGTAAACTGAGGATGGACAGATAATGTTGATATTCAAATATAAAAAATTTCGAGAGGAGTGGAAGTTTGAAGACAGACTAGACTACATTATGATGCAGGGGTGGTGAGTTGAAACAGTGTGTGTGAATGAATGAATGTAAACTTTATTTAACAGATTGCAGAATGGGTACAGTACAGTACGGCTCAATACACACAATTGTTAAGGGGATGCAGACCAGAGAAAGACGTTTGTCTTGTTTACATCAGGGTCCCCCATTGTGTGTGTGTGTCCCAACCGACCCCACTTCTATGTTTCAATAAATTATTTGCATTTAAAACTATTAACGCTGACTCATTCCTTCAGTCCACTCAAAATTATGCTAATATTCCTTATGTTGTTTATGATATTAATTGAAAATAGCATATGAGAGTATTACTATTATAGTAATAATAACACATGGCGATATACTAAATGACAGCCAAACATGGCACTGCAACTAAATAACACAAATACAATAGGCACATTTGTGACTGTTACAAATATAACACGTTTTATACTTGTGCTACAAGATTTTGGCCTGTGCTACAAAACTATCAACCTCTGTAGCACCAGTGCTATGTGCAAAAAAAGTTAACGTACAGCCCTGCAGTCAGATTTAAGGCTTTAAGACTTTTTAATGCCACTCAGAATTAAATTTAATACCAATTTCACGATAACAAAATGGCAAAAATCATGGGTACTCTCAGTACTCATTCAAGGGTACTACGACTATGCCTGCACCTCATGGTACCAAAGCACCTCAAAGGCACTAAAAACAAGATTACAAACATCACAAAACAAACTGGTCAGACTACTGCTTAACCTCACTCCTAAAACCCACTTTACCCCTGCCCACATTCAAAACCGCTCTTAAAGAGCACCTACGGGAGACTGCAATTCGAAACTGGCCACCGTAAATGTCCACCCCCCCCCCCCCCCCCTCCTCCTAATGTACAGTCTCATCCCCATCATATATATATAATATTTTCTGTTAGGATCTCTGGGTAACAGTACTGTATATTATTTGCATATCGTATATGTCACAAATGTAACAGTACTACAGTATATACCTGTATGTCATGTATGTCCCTATGCCATAAATGTCATGATGTCATGTATGTTTTTACTGTATTTATTTCTGTATATGTTCGGACAGAGATACAGGATGGTTTGAAAGCTCGGCGTTGCTAATAAATATTTTTTATATTTTTTTATAAACTGCTCAAAGCGGCATTATTTCCGCCGTTGGGTGATCACAGCGCTTGCGCACCATCCCGTATCTCTGTCCGAAACCCTCGTGCAACTGTGAGCACATTTGTAATGTCTCTGTACTTGTATAACGAACGGTTCGGCCAGAACCAGTCCTTAAGGGTAAATCTAGGTTGGTTTCCCATTGAGGAGCAAGTGACTGTGGATTCACTCGGTGCAGCACAGTCACGAAAGGGGCTAGTATGGACCCTGATGTAAACAAGACAAACGTCTTTCTCTGGTCTGCATCACCTTAACAATTGTGTGTATTGAGCCGTACTGTATTGTACCCATTCTGCAATCTGTTAAATAAAGTTTTCATTCATTCATTCAGCCAGCCGCCGCGCTCACTGGGGCTATTGATAGCGTCAATTAATTGTTGTTGTTGTTGGTACTGCCGCTGCGGATGTGAACGGGGCCGGAGGGGCTTTGGGAGGATGGGAAAGTTATTATTATTATTATTATTATAATAGTAATTGGCTATCATACGTGCCTAGCTAGCGTTAGCTAAAAGAGCCCTCGCAGTGAAGTTATTATTATTATAGCTATCATACTGCAATATAAACTGAGTTTTATAGTGAAAAGAGCAGCTTTATTTTGGTCAAGATTGAAGGCCCTATATTGCAGGAAATTGCACATACAGGTGTTCATTAAATGTAAAAAAAATAAAATAAAAAAAAAAGAATAAAAAAGAATCTTGCACCCCCACTTTCAACTATAACTAGGCGGCCATGGGTGTATATATGAATTTTGAATGCCATGGCGAAAAAATTCAATATTGATCTCAATAACGCTGTACAGCGAGATCCAATAGGGTCCAGCTGCAGACTCGGAGCCTCGGTCCAGATTGGAACTTCCGCCCTGCCACAGGACTATTACTCCTGTGACAGGGCAATGCGCTGATTGGCGGAAAGTACGGAAGTATCTCGAAGTACGTCTGACGTATCTCGAATTACATCTGACGTTTCTCTACGTTAGCGAACATTAAACGTTGTATTCATAAAATAATATAAATTCAGCAGCATGGGGAGGGCCGGGGGGAGGGGAGGTACAGGTAGTAGAAGACATAGTTATAGTACAGTGGAGAAGTAAAAATAGAATAAAAAGGCAGTGGAAACAATATACAATATTATTAACTCTTGTATTTTATTTTTTTATTATTTTTTAAACAAACATATAAACAAACATGACAACACACGATAAGATATACAAGCATTAATTGTCAGGGCACATCCAATGAGATCACCTTTTAGTTAGTTGTCTTATATAAGATATACCCATAATACCTGTTATCTAAAAAAAAAAACCTACACACATATGCTCAGCTCGAACCCCCCCCTCCCGGACCCCACCTTGAGAAGTACCTCCACTATCCCTCGCACCTAACCAGACACTACCATTATAAGCTAGCTTTTATTCTCTCCACCACTTCTAACCACATTGACATTTTGGATTCATTGAGACCCAGAATTCTTGCTGTAGATATTTCATGGTAAATTACATCGAGATATGTAAGAAACCAAACTTTACTTCACATTTTTTCCGGTTGAAACCAGCGTGATGCGATCAGCTTTTTGGCTACTGTGATACCCGATAAAACCAATCTCTTTAGCTGTGGATTCACTGCAAACTCAAAAACATCATTCAATAATAATACCGAGGGGTGTACAGGTATATTCCAAGATACGAGTTTTGATATTTGTTGGGTCACATCTTTCCAGAATGCCTTAACTGGTGAGCAGTCCCAATACATGTGCATAAATGTCCCTTCGTCCCCATTTGTACATTGGGTGCATTTGGAATCTTGTTTAAGCCCCATTCGGCACAGTCTTATAGGAGTCAAGTATGTCCTGTGAATATAGTTAAGATTGATTTGTTGATGATCCGGGTTCCTTGATGTAAGTCGGACATTTGCCCAGGCTCCTTGCCAATCAAAGTCATTTTCCAGGTCTGGTATATCCCTCCTCCAGACAGAGTCAAGTTGGAGGGTTTCATACGAGGACGTTAGTAATTGATGATAAAATTCTGAAACAAAACCTCTCGATGTCTCTCTTGCGTAGAAGAATTTGTGGTATCTGTGGTGTTCAATTGGTCTGTCTAATGGAACACCGTGAGACTTCAAACATAGCTCTAACTGTTTGTGAAAAAGCCATGTGGACTTGGTGAGATAACATTTTCTGCGTATTTCTTTATCACTACGAAAACCCTGTTTGTTAAAAACATCCCCTAATGAGTGTATGCCTTGCTCTTCCCATATAGGGAATCTTATAGGTCGTTTTCCAATTAAGAGAGCATTGTTATTGAATAAGGGAGTATGATTGTGCCATTTTTGTGGGTTAGGATTTTTTTTTTGTGATTCACGCCATATCCGGATCGCATGAGTAATTATGGGGCCAAATTTCCGTTCACAGTGCTTGATTGGTAGTTTAGTGTATGCTATGTCCTTCAGTCTATGTGGGGCTACTATGTTTTCTTCTATTTTTCTCCAGGATGCTAATGCTTGGGAGTCAAACCATGTTGTCAATGGACTTAATGAGTACGCCTTAAAATATAGGAAAAAATCTGGAAATGCCATGCCACCATCTGCTTTATTTCTCTGTGCGGTGGATCTTTTTATACGTGGTGGTTTGTTATTCCAAATAAATTTGTATGTGGAGGAGTGTAATCTTTTCCAGTAACCCTCTGGAGGGGGTAACGGTAGCATTGAACAGAAGAAGTTGATTTTAGGTAGTACATCCATCTTAACTATTGATATCCGTGCTTGTACTGTGTTTTTAAGTTTTGCCCATCTATCAAGGTCGTCTTTGATTTTGTTTTGGATTTTTGTGTAGTTGTGCTTCACCGTTTGTCCTATGGTAGGGAATATTTCCACTCCCAAGCATCTGAAATGTTTTACCATCGGTATCTGTCCTGGGAGGGTTGTATCTTTTTTTGCAGGGGTGTTAAGTGGAAGGAAAGCCGACTTTGGCCAATTTATCTTAAATCCCGATAAATCACCAAAGTCCTCAATCAACTTGAGCAGATGAGGCAATGTGGTGTTGGGGTTTTCCATGAACAATATTACATCGTCCGCATATAAACTAATTTTTTGTTGTGTGCCCTTGATTACGATAGGTTCTATGGATTGGGATTGTCTTATATATTGTGCTAAAGGCTCTAATGATAGATTGAACAGTCCGGGACTAAGAGGACAACCCTGTCTGGCAGAGCGTGATACCGGAAATATTTCGGAGATGATTGTGCCTGTTGTAATCATGGCCGATGGGTCTTTGTATAATACTTTAATCATATCGATGAATCCTTTTCCTAACCCCATCCTTTCTAGCACTGCCCACAGATACGACCATTCCAGCCTGTCAAAGGCCTTCATAGCATCCAGGGACAGCATCGCCTTAGGTATGGTGTCCTCCTTGTCGGCATCAAGTACGTGCAGTATACGTCTTATGTTCTCAGTGATCAGGCGGCCTCACAATATTATTAACTCTAATAATAACAGGCCTCGCGGGCTCATTATAATACGAGAGCCGTGGGTCTGCATTGTATAGAGCGGATCCCCCGGCCATATTCAAGCGCTGGAGCGCTTTGCGATGGATAAAACTGTATTAATATAGTAGTAATAATAGTAGTTGGCTAGTTGCGCGCTTCTGGCCACCTCCCGCAGTGCGCGCATACACACATACTGTCTGTAGCCTATACAGTACGTGCAAAATTAGTTGTCATGAGCCAATCGCACAGGTTGCCTCATCTCATCTGGCTCTGCAAATAGATCTAGAGTCTGAATATCATATATAGCCTGCTGATGATCTCTCTCAAATCCATTCTGAGAACGGAATGCAGTGCCTGCGACGCGGGTCTTGATTGATTGATTGATTGATTGATTGATTGATTGATTGATTGATTGATTGAAAATTGTATTAACAGATCATGCTGGACCTACAAAAGGCCTTTGACACTGTCAATCACTCCATTCTTGATTGAACATTTTATTAACAGATTGCAGAATGGGTACAGTACAGTACAGCTCAATACACACAATTGTTAAGGGGATGCAGACCAGAGAAAGACTTTCGCCTTGGGGGGGGGGGGGGGGGTCGGGTAGGAGGGGTGGGTGGGTGGGGGACACTGTACAACTGTACAAGCAAAACTGTACATTGGAATATTGACAAAACCATACTTGGTAATTTACTGTACATTGGAGGGGGTTGGGTTACAACACAGGAGCAGAGTATAAACAACAGTACAGGAATGAGAAACAGTACTGTACTGTTGTTTATACTCTGCTCCTGTGTTGTAACCCAACCCCCTCCAATGTACAGTAAATGACCAAGTATGGTTGTCAATATTCCAATGTACAGTTTTGCTTGTACAGTTGTACAGTGTCCCCCACCCACCCACCCCTCCTACCCGACCCCCCCCCCCCCCCCCCCCCCCCCCCAACCACCTCCAATGTACAGTCCCCCCCCCCCACCTACCCAACCTCCTCCAATGTACAGTTTCTACGTCAAATGTATATACTCTCTTTTCTGGACTCTTTTTGTATCACAAACAATACTGTATTTGCAAATCTGGTATGTCATAAATGTATAGATGTAGCAGTACTGTCTATCTGTATGTCGTGTATGTCATATGTTATGATGAATTGAAAATGGGGGACCCTGATGTAAACAAGACAAAAGTCTTTCTCTGGTCTGCATCCCCTTAACAATTGTGTGTATTGAGCTGTACTGTACTGTACCCATTCTGCAATCTGTTAATAAAATGTTCAATCAAGAATGGAGTGATTGACAGTGTCAAAGGCCTTTTGTAGGTCCAGCATGATCTGTTAATACAATTTTCAATCAATCAATCAATCAATCAATCAATCAATCAATCAATCAAGACCCTCGTCGCGGGCACTGCATTCCGTTCTCTGAATGGATTTGAGTCGAGAGAGAGAGATCATCAGCAGGCTATATATGATATTCAGACTCTAGATCTATTTGCAGAGCCAGATGAGATGAGGCAACCTGTGCGATTGGCTCTTGACAACTAATTTTGCACGTACTGTATAGGCTACAGACAGTATGTGTGTATGCGCGCACTGCGGGAGGTGGCCAGAAGCATGCAACTAGCCAACTACTATTATTACTACTATATTAATACAGTTTGATCCATCGCAAAGCGCACCAGCGCTTGAATACGGCCGGGGGATCCGCTCTATACAATGCAGACCCACGGCTCTGTTATTATTAGAGTTAATAATATTGTATATTGTTTCCACTGCCTTTTTATTCTATTTTTACTTCTCCACTGTACTATAATTATGTGACCTGTACCTCTATGTCTTCTACTACCTGTACCTCCCCTCCCCCCGGCCCTCCCCATGCTGCTGAATTTATATTATTTTATGAATACAACGTTTAATGTTCGCTAACGTAGAGAAACGTCAGACGTAATTCGAGATACGTCAGACGTACTTCGAGATACTTCCGTACTTTCCGCCAATCAGCGCATTGCCCTGTCACAGGAGTAATAGTCCTGTGGCAGGGCGGAAGTTCCAATCTGGACCGAGGCTCCGAGTCTGCAGCTCGACCCTACTCGCGAGATCTGGCGGTCAAAGCATGGCGGGCAATAACCCTTTACAGCGTGGATGTGTTAATAATGATTTGAAGATGTTTACACTTTTATTTACAACCCTACTGTTCTCCCAAGAATTAAATAAAGGTTTGATGATGATGACATGTCCTAGAAGAGAGATATAGATAGAGTGGGTGTGTTTGTGTTTGTACATGGCAGTTATACTCACATCAGCTTAAGGGAGATGCCATCCATGTCAATTCAGCATAGGATGATTCAGATGGCCTTGTGGTCAGCAGGGTCCCCCTCTGGCTGCTGGCCTCTGGTAGAGGTGTAGATCACCAGTGTCATCCCTCTGAGAACACAATTAGACTTTAGACAGTGGCTTGCGAGCACGATGAGCCTCATTTCTTTATTTTGTGATTGCTCTATCTATCTGATCTTATTACAAAATACTTGCCTCCTAGATCACTAAATGCGGGGCTCCTATCCTATTGAACATATTTTACTTTGTGTGTTTATTTTAACAATAATTTGTGATGCCATCACACAAACTGGCATTTAAAGGGTAAAATTTAAAAAAGTCCTGCACCAGAATGCAGGAAATTAAGTTTTTGTAACAAAATAATTGTGTGTGTGTGTGTGTGTGTGTGTGTGTGTGTGTGTGTGTGTGTGTGTGTGTGTGTGTGTGTGTGTGTGTGTGTGTGTGTGTGTGTGTGTGCGTGTGCGTGTGTGTGTGTGTGTGTGAGAGAGAGAGAGAGAGAATGATGGACAATTGCTTGCTGTGTGAGAGAGAGAGAGAGAGAGAGAGAGAGAGAGAGAGAGAGATTAAGTACATTTGCTGAAATACAGTTGTTCTTAATTTTCTCACTTGCTATGTGAGAATGTTAGTTATTATGTTCTCAATACCCCTTGCATTGTATGAGTTGTGTGGAAGCGTTTGCTAGTTCTAGTGCTATCCCTTTGTACATTGTGGCTGTGTCTGACAAAAGTTAACAATAAATAATGGTATTAGGAATACATTTGCCTCCTGCGTGAACTGTGCATAGCTGAATAGACTGTATTTTAACACCGGTCATATGGTGGTACTTGGAGAGCCAGCTACATTCTCAGGTGGTACTTGGTGTAAAAAGTTTGAGAACCACTGATCTATCGTGTATAAAATTCAACTCACAATTCTACATGGGCTTCAGGTGGTGGTCTGCGTCTTCAGGTGGTGACATACTTCCCGCAACTGGCCAAGAATCTCTGAAATATTGGATTGATTGACAGTGACACACAACAGAATATTATTTTATGCCTGAATTTCCCCAAAATGGCTAATTGGACAGCACTTCTCCACCATCAGTGGCTATACGTGTCAGATAGGTGCAGATAGGAGAATCTGTCTGAATGACAAAGAAATCGCTTAACTCTCCCTCCCTCGGCCGCTATTGGCGCGACGGTGTAGCGGTCATTCCTATATGGCTATGACTATGAGCCCAGATGCAACGAGTAATTGTCTACTCAAAATCAACTAAGTGTCATGATTACGTCATTACAACCTGGGACTTGGATGGAAGAGCAGGAAAGATCCAATGTCTTCAGTCAAAAATCCGCCAATCAATGCAAAGGTAAACATACGTCTTTAGAGACGTTTTATATAAGAATAAACACCAGTGAACTTGTGTATAAAATTCAACTCACGCTACAGGCAGTCTCTGCCTGCGTGCAACTGCTGGTCTCTGGTGGTAATTCAGGAATGGCTTCAAGTTCCTCTGGCGAAGAATCTCTGAAATATTGAATACGACAATAAAAATGTTATGCCAGTGAGAGAGGGAGACGGAGATAGAGGGAGAGACAGACATAGCACTGCTGTGTCATCAAATGACAAAGGCTTTGGCAATGTAGGTGTTGTGTGAAGTGGAGGGGGTCGAGGTGAGAGAGACAGAAAGACAGAGATGAAAACACAGATAAAGGTGTGAAGTTTGAAGTGGGGTGAGAGAGACAGACAATATTGAATTGAAAGATAATACTTACTGAGCTGAATCAATGGCAGTGTGGTAATAGGGGCTGGAGTTATACATTGGCATTCCTAGAGAAAGAGCAACATAATTAACAAAATAAGGAAAAAATAAGCACCATCAAAGTAGTTATCAATGAGCACCATATAACCTACAGTAGCAAGTGTACCTAGCTCCATATACCTAGCGCATGTCTGGTGGTAAAAACAAAACATGATTTGAGAATGTGTTAGTTAACTCACCTTGATAGCGGCGATGATTGCCAGCGAATTCTAAAAAGAAGACGATCAAAATATTCAAAAAACCTTGTATGCAATTTATCAAGACTGTATATTATATATATATATATATGTTTAGAGTAGCAGGAGCTAGAAGTTCAAATATGTCAGTCTTTCAAAGCCCCATTTTTTATATATAACAAAAGGCAGAATGAACATCACTGCCACCCTGCTGGATTAAATTCTGAATTGCAGGTAGGCCTGAATAAGTATTTACTGTGCAAAATAACCAAAACCAGATAAATAATATCTGTTTTTTTATGAAGCACAGATCATGTTAATTAAGTATTCTGAGTCTGAGCAGACAGAAAACCATCTTACCCTCAGCAAGGGATTACTTTGTGCTGAAGACTCACAATGCAACACAACAACTGCAAGCTAAAATGCCTCACATACAAAACGAAATAAAATAGAGCCATGGCTGTGTCCCAAGTTTAACACAATTGAACTATAATAAAGTATTTGTTAACACTAGTTACAACAATGCTTATGTAACTATTAAAAACGTACATTTTAATCACGAAACAAAATGGCAGAATAACATTAGCTAGCATTGTACAGACACTGTACAACTGTACATAAATATTACAGTGACAGTCCAGTTGAGTTAATGGATGGAGGGGGGGGGGGGGGGGGGGGCGTTGACTTGCAACGGATGGACTATAGTGCAGCAATGCAAGTTCAATTCACAGTTATTACTACAGACCGGTGGCACTCACCTCTGTGGTCATGAAATGTTTCGAGAGGCTGGTCAAGGACCACATTTGTGCCTCCCTCCCCAGTGATATGGACCCTATGCAATTTGCATACAGGACAAACAGGTCCACTGACGACGCAGTCTCCCAGGTACTGCACAGCACCCTCTCTCACCTTGACCGTCAGAAGGGGGGCTATGTGAGACTGTTGTTCATACAGCTCAGCGTTCAACACCATAGTCCCCATCACCAGACTGGTGGACAAGCTGATCGAGCTGGGTCTGAGCTCCGCCCTGAGCGCCTGGGTACTGGACTTTCTGAGTGAAAGACCCCAGGCGGTCAGGGTGGGGGGTCAGACCTCCAACACCATCACCCAATTCAATTTCATCAATTTCATCTCTGTGCGTCAGAGTTAATTTTTTTACAGAGCGCTAGCTGCTCCCTACTTCCAGTCCTTCCAGTGCTAAACTATAGGCTATAGTTGCTTGCTTCCAGCCCTTGTGCTAAGCTATAGCTAGCTGCTCCCTACTGCTTCCAGCCCTTGTGCTAAGCTATATAGCTAGCTGCTCCCTACTGCTTCCAGCCCTTGTGCTAAGCTATAGGCTAGCTGGTCCCTATACTGCTTCCAGCCCTTGTGCTAAGCTATAGCTAGCTGCTCCCTACTGCTTCCAGCCCTTGTGCTAAGCTATAGGCTAGCTGGTCCCTATAATGCTTCCAGCCCTTGTGCTAAGCTATAGCTAGCTGGTCCCTATACTGCTTCCAGCCCTTGTGCTAAGCTATAGCTAGCTGCTCCCTACTGCTTCCAGCCCTTGTGCTAAGCTATAGGCTAGCTGGTCCCTATACTGCTTCCAGCCCTTGTGCTAAGCTATAGCTAGCTGCTCCCTACTGCTTCCAGCCCTTATGCTAAGCTATAGGCTAGCTGGTCCCTATACTGCTTCCAGCCCTTGTGCTAAGCTATAGCTAGCTGCTCCCTACTGCTTCCAGCCCTTGTGCTAAGCTATAGGCTAGCTGGTCCCTATACTGCTTCCAGCCCTTGTGCTAAGCTATAGCTAGCTGGTCCCTATACTGCTTCCAGCCCTTGTGCTAAGCTATAGCTAGCTGCTCCCTACTGCTTCCAGCCCTTATGCTAAGCTATATGCTAGCTGGTCCCTATACTGCTTCCAGCCCTTGTGCTAAGCTATAGCTAGCTGCTCCCTACTGCTTCCAGCCCTTGTGCTAAGCAGGCTAGCTGGTCCCTATACTGCTTCCAGCCCTTGTGCTAAGCTATATAGCTAGCTGCTCCCTACTGCTTCTAGCCCTTGTGCTAAGCTATATATCTAGCTGCTCCCTGACACATGCCTCCTCTATTTGAACGACCACATCAAACAAGAGGTGGACGCGGGCAAATACTGCGGCATGGTCATGCTGGACCTACAAAAGGCCTTCGATACTGTCAATCACTCCATTCTGATTGACAAGCTAAAAGCAATTGATTTTGATAGCTTATCAGTGAGCTGGATGCAATCCTACCTGGAGGGGAGAGAACAGATGGTAGAGGTAAACGGTATACTCTATCCCCCCCCCTCACAGTGAGCTGTGGTGTTCCACAAGGAAGCATACTAGGACCGCTACTCTTCCTAATTTATGCAAATGACATGTCGTCAGCCTGTGACTGCAACTTGTTCCTGTTTGCGGACGACTCAGCCATGCTGGTCTCTGACAAGAACAAGTTGCAGGCTGAAAAAACCCTCAGCTCGGAACTATATAGGCAAAATCTGCATATGGCTCGCTGATAACAAACTATCATTACACATGGGCAAAACAGAGTCCATTCTCTTCGGTTCAAATAACAAACTCAGCAAGACCGACGGCTTCTCAGTTGCAGTGCATGGGTGACAATATTGTCACAAGGAAAGACGAAATTACCTACCTGGGTTCCATCCTAGAGGCAAATCTTTCCTGTGACAAAATGGCATCCAATGTAATAAAAAAAGTCAACCAACGAACTAGATTCTTGTACCGGATCTCCTCTCAAGAAACAAGAATACCCTGAAGACTCTGGCAGGAGCCCTCATTCAATATACTACGACTATGCGTGCACCTCATGGTACCAAAGCACCTCATAGGCGCTTAAATCTAAATTACAAACATCACAAAACAAACTGGTCAGACTACTACTTGACCTTACCCCCAGAACCCACCTCACCCCTGCCCACTTTGACAACCTAGGATGGCTTAGAGTAGACGACAGAGTACAGCAACTTGCAATGGGCCTGGTCTACAAGATACACTATACGACTAAGGTACCCATGTACATGTCAAAATACTTCCCAAAGGTCAGTGAATACCACAACCACTAGAGGAAGCTCAACAAATCATGTTAAACCCAGATTCGGCTCAAACAATGAACTAAACACGTTTCGCAATTATGCCACATCAATGTGGAACGCCCTACCCAAAGCTGTAAAGGAATGTGAATCACTACCCACTTTCAAAAACACCCTCAAAGAACACCTATACGGGATACTGCAATTCGAAACATGGCCCCTACAAATGTACATTTACATTTACATTTAGTCATTTAGCTGACGCTTTTATCCAAAGCGACTTACATGTTCTGTACGACAAGCCATCAGGAAGGGCACAAGCTGAGCAATAATGTTCATCAAAGTGTTGAGTGCTGGTTAGTTTATTAGGACAAGTGCATGACAGTACGGTTAGTTAGGGTTCGATTATTTTTTTTTAATTCAGATAATGGTTGAAGAAGTGCGTCTTTAGTCGACGGCGAAATATTGGACGTGTTTCGGCTGTCCTAACTGGGGTGGGTATAGTTCATTCCACCATTGTGGGGCAAGGACTGAGAATAGGCGACTTCTCTTTGATGACCCTCCCGGAGCTTGGATAGGAGTAGGTCTGAGGCGGCCAGAAGATGCAGAGCGTAGGGGTCTTGAGGGTGTGTAGTTAGAAACCATTGACCGGAGGTAGGCGGGAGCGGTTCCCTTTGCCGCACGGTATGCTAGGTCGAGGGCCTTGAAGCGGATTCGTGCAGCAATGGGGAGCCAGTGCAGGTCCCTAAGAAGTGGGGTGACATGGGCCGACTTCGGTAGGTTTGAGATCAGGCGGGCCGCTGCGTTCTGAATGAGTTGAAACATTTCCTAACCCAGTTGTCCCCCCTCCAATGTACAGCCCCCCCCCCCACCCCACCCAACCCCACCCCACCTACCCAACCTCCTCCAATGTATACAGTTTCGACGTCAAATGTATATACACTCTTTTTCTGGACACTTTTTGTATCACAAACAGTACTGTATTTGCAAATCTGGTATGTCATAAATGTATAGATGTAGCAGTACTGTCTATCTGTAAGTCGTGTACATATGATGAATTGAAAATGGGGGAAGTCTTTCTCTGGTCTGCATCCCCTTAACAATTGTATGTATTGAGCTGTACTGCACTGTACCCATTCTGCAATCTGTTAATAAACTTTTAAATCAATCAATCAATCAATCAATCAATCAATCAATCAATCAATCAATCACATTATAATTACATTGTCATTTAGCTACCGGCAAAAGACACAGATACCTATGCAAGCTGTTCTGCGCATGGGAGGTTCTTATATAAATCCTCATCACACAAAAAAAAAAACTTTTTCCGCCCTGAAATACAGGAGCAGCAGCAAGACCCGACCCAGTAAGACATTTATATTAAGTCATTGTTTTCAAATAGTCATTATATAATAGAAATCTGCGACTGTCGTCTTGTCTTAAAATGTACATTTCCACGTATTTTACCGTAACAATATGCTAGCGTACATGTTTGTTCGTGCAAAGCAGCTAAAGCAATGAATGTGTTCATGCACACATGTAAGAATTAAGAATGGGAAATTCAGAAATAAAAAGTATACACTTGGTAGAATCAATATGAACAAAACTTTGCATTATATTCGAAAATCATTTAAGGTGTATTCGTGCACACGTGTCCCGCATGTCTTTGGAAAGACTAGATTACTTATTTGCCATGAAAGAGTTCTCTGCAGTATATGACAGCAGTCATAGAGTGTATATTTTCAGCAATACGTTTGTTTAGGTTAAGGTTAAAACTTAGGAGATTTTATCTTTTTTTAAATGTGATAATATTTCCACAGAGGTTGTTACAGCAGGATCTCACTGCCACCTAT
Source organism: Notolepis coatsorum (assembly GCF_963971535.1). Lineage (NCBI taxonomy): Eukaryota > Metazoa > Chordata > Actinopteri > Aulopiformes > Paralepididae > Notolepis > Notolepis coatsorum. The sequence continues at coordinate 199,748,721 of NC_140167.1, read as the reverse complement.
TGTATAGCCTATGTACATGTATGTACCACGTGGATGGTTTGCAGGTTATTGTTACGAGACCGCCGCCATCTTATGACCGCCGCCATCTTATGAGTGAAAACAAACTAATTTCTACCATCAAATGGCATTTCACTATTTCGAAAGCCTTTCTAGGCGAGATATGCGTCAAATAAGCTTGCCCTGATTGACTTGTCCAAATTGGTTCAGTTATCTGCAATATTGGCTGAGATATATTAAACAGATTTGTTTGCGGTTTTTTGATAATCATGTCCTTAATTTGCATATAAATGATACATGGGACACTCTGACAACTTGTTAACATAAGCCTATAATTTTTTTCAAATCTAGAAACACTGGTTAGAAGTATATTTCCGGGGGGTGCATGATACCCCCCTCTATCCTAAAGATGATTAAAGCCCAACCTCCAGGTTAAACCCTACTGATCAATTATGGGTAGTTTACATCATTGGTATATAATTTCATTATTTATTTTTTTCCATTTGACACCGGAAATGCCACTCTGAAAGAGTTAAAAAGGTCCACGCACGAATAACATGCACGTGCGAATCAAAAAAGCGTATCAAACGCCGACGTCACTACAGCCAGGTGCATATTAATGAGCCGAATCTAAAAGCTAGCACGGCCGTGACGTCACTTCAGGAAATGCCTTGCCCGTCCGGGTCATAGTACTAGTTCAATGGTGGCCCACTAGGTGCATCACAGTTAGCCTATATAGTATATAGCTCCGCCGTCCCTGCTGCCTACAGTCAGGACCACTACACTGACGTTAGCCTATGGTTCTCTCCTCTTTGTGTGCCCCCGTCCTCGCGGGTGTCCTGCGGAGGAGCTTGTGGACGCGACAACAGCGGCGGCCGTTGTTAGCTCATAGCTATCGTGAACCACTAGCCTTTACGGGCTCGAGCACCCTACAGCATAGACATCTATATTCTATTATAGATATCTATGCCCTACAGGCTGCCACCATTGTCGCCGTTGTCGCGTCCATGGCCCCCCGGCAGGGTACCCGTGGGGACGGGGTGTACAGAGAGGAGAGAACCATTTTGGGTCGGCCGGTCATGCCGGCCAGCGAGCCGGATGTCGGGATATTTTGTTAGCACAATAGCTACCAAGCTAAGCTATGTTAGCTACTAACGTTATAAACACAATATGTGTACAACGACACAATGATTTACATTATTACAAATATGGTAACGTGGTTGTGGCTTTAGAGATGGGTGGCTATAATCACGGAGCAATAGTGTTAGGTGAAACAGATACATTTTCATTCGGCTAGTAGTAGCAAGCATATATCAGTGCCATGCCACTTTTTACTTGAGGTATTTTGTAAAGGTGAAGAAATGGTTCACATACACACAGCTGAACCGACGAATCGCACAGTTCAAATATGTGGGTTCTGATGCTGGTTCTGCTCCTTGTGAAGTAAGTATAAGTGGTATGAAGATTGGTGGTCAGGCGGCTGAGAATTGGTGTCTTTTGAGAGTCTTTTGAGACTTCTACCAGTGATTATTGGGGATAAGATGTCGGATACTAAGGATCCAGTGTGGCAGTTACTGATCTTGCTGAAAGAGCTTTGTGAGTTGGTCTGTGCGCCCAAGATATCTGTACCTCAAATCTGTTTCCTCAATGTTCAGATTCAAGATTATCTTGAAACAAGGAAACAACTATTTCCCACAGAGAAACTCAAACCAAAACATCACTACCTCGTCCACTATCCCTCTTTGATCGTGAAACTTGGTCCACTCATACGGTTGTGGACGATGAGGTTTGAGAGCAAACACTCATACTTCAAAAGATGCATAAGGAGGACACAGAACTTCAAAAATGTGTGTAAGACACTTGCAAACAATCATCAGCTGCTTCAGTCATATCTGAACTCCAGCTCTTTCTTTCCTGCAACTTTGCAAGTAAAAAACATGTTTCCTTACCACACTGACTTGTACAGTGACCAAGTGCGTGATGCGGTTAAAGCAAGCTCGCTCCCACATCCTGAGTTGGTGTCCACAGAAGTGCAGTGGAAGGGTACCCTGTATAGGAAAGGCTATTTTCTATGCATTAAGAATGAAGAGTCAGTGGAATTTGGACAAATTGAGCTCATTCTGATGAAGGAAAACAAGTGTGTGTACTTCCTGGTGATACCACACTCGTCATCCTATCTGGCAGAGTATGGCCTCTATAACCTTGGAGAAGCAGCTAGACAAATGGTTTGCATCAATGCTGAACAGTGTTTGGACTTTTATCCACTAGCTGCATATAGTCTATGTGGAATGACAGTCCTGTCCCTTAAACACAGTGTTCTGGATCAGTAGCTTACTGAATTCGCTACTGACGATATATGGGGTGGCTGATTAGTTGGGGAGGGGATGGGAATCTCAGTTATATTTGATCTTGATTCTTGGGAGTAATGATTCGATTCATAATTGATTGGGTACATACATTCTAAATTCTAAATTGCTGCACGAGGCATATATAACATGTAGTATAGGCATCCAAATCATTCTCATACACACACACACACACACACACACACACACACACACTGAGGACAGACTCAGGCAAAGTGGCAGGATAGGTGTCAGCAGTTGGGCGTTCAGTGTCTTCACACACTTCCACACACTGCAAGGAGGAGCTGGCATCAAACAGCTGTGCCCCTCAGCCAATGCCACCCCAGGTGAGCCAATAAAAACAGCCGTATTTATTTAGCATTGAACTACCATCCTAAACAGCTTTCATTACTGTTTTTTTTTTGTTTTTTTTTTATCTACTTTTTCTGCCTTTTCTGTGATTTTTCTCCCCATCCCAATTTACCTCTTGTGCCAATTCTCCCTCCCCTGTCCTGATTGTTGCTCGCATATGCCCCCCACTGGTCGGTTGTAGGGAGGATCGAAGCCTTGCATCACATGTCCCCTCTGATACATGTGGAGGCAGCCTGTCGCATCTTTTCACCTGCTAGCTTTTAGCTAAATCTGGGCTCAAGCTGTGTTTATCGTTCTTTGTAGTCATGGGTGACCTGGGCAGTTACATAAATTCAGTGCTTCCAGGCTCTGGACTACAACCTTTACTACTGGATTTACTTGACGGCCTCGGAGTGACTAGTGTGGACGATCTACAGTTTTTGCAACCGCATGAACTTGAAGGTGTACTGAAGCCGGTGGAATCCAGAAAGTTCATTGCTCATGCCAAGCGTAAGTGAAACATTGACTGTCACTCTATTTGAGCATGTCTTCATTTTTATATAGTAGAGTGTATGTCAAACTGACTTTTGTTTAACAAAATGGGATTAATAAAGTATCTATCTTTAGGTTACAACCGCAGAGAATCGGAAGAAGATTCCAGTAGCCCGTCTACAGCCTTTCCTGCCAGTTCAGGCATTTTTTCTTCTAGCGGCAGTAAGTAAAACCATTGTGCACACTTTCCTTTCAAATGACAATACTTGAGAGGTCTGTTACGACCAGAAAGGAGATTGCACTGTGCTCATTACATAATTAGCTGCTGCCTTAATGAGGTACACATGGAATGAGTTCAAGTATTAGGGTTCTAATGGGTTCTCCTATTAAGGGGGGGGGGTAGGCTCCCAGATATACACAGTACATTTCACAGAGTAAATTTTACTCAAACTGAGTAAATTGTACTCAAACTGAGTACATTTTACTCAAACTGGTTTGGGTAAAATCTTACTCAGTTTGAGTCAAATGTACTCAGTTTGAGTAGAATTTACTCTGTGAAATGTACTGTGTACTTTTTTTTTGTTATAACCTCTGCATTTATCATGTCTCGATGGTAATCAATAAATTATGATGTCAAATCAAAATCCATAATGGATAAGGGGTCAGGGGAAGATTTACCTCCACCCAATCAAAACTCAAACCAGCAGGTTTAATTGGACGGCCTAGTTGTGCATCAGAAGCCGAACCAGAATGCACCTATCATCATAATCTATTGATTACCATTGAGACATTATGACAAATGCAGAGATTATAATAAAAAGTACATAGAAATCTGGGAGCCTACCCCCCTTAAATACACTGATTTAAGCTTCAAATTTGAGTTTCATATTGTGGGCTCAATTTGTTGCCGTCTTCACTGTTAACATCCAACCATGGTCGCACTGAGTAGTGTACTTGCAGAGGTGGTGGTCCAAACAATATGATAATACTCCTCTGTGCCTGTTTTGAAAATAACGTTATCATTCACTACCATTTTGGACCCCTCTACAGACTTTCCCAACAACACTCCAGACAGAAATGCGGATGCGCTGTTTGACTGCTGCTCGCCTACAAGCTCCTTGTCACCTCCGTTCACGCCAAGACTATGCCCCATCACAAATAAACGTGCGTACATTTACCATGTATACTGTTGGGGATGTTGAATTCAATTGGTAAATGGTCGGCCCAAAACTGTTCTTACTGACTATGTAAATGTGTTTAAAAAAAATAAACACCTGTCATACAGAATGGCACTATTCTAAAATGGTTCAATGTATGTTAAAAAACAACACATGAATTGAAAGCAGACATTCTGAACTTTTACCTCATAGTTCATTGTTCCATTTAAAATATAAATGATATTGTCTCAGAGGCAAAACAACCAATCTCTCATATCTGTGCTAATTATGGCTTACTGTATTCCAGGTCTGCCGATGTCCTCATTGTCCTCCACCAATGAGTGCTCCATCAGCCGTGAGAAGGGAACAGCAGCACTGGACAATAACTGGCACTTCAGTTTCAAGATACAGTGGAACATCATGCCGTCGAATATACAAAAAATATTGGAGAATAAAGAGCGGCCAACGGCGAGGGATAGAAGAGAAATAGTCAGGTTGATTTCCGCAGAAATCCTGGTTGTCTGCAAACATCCTCAAAAGAAACATTTGAATGAAATTGCCCGCAAGATGGTACAAGATTATCCTAAGTCATTCAAGGATGTGATTGAGGATCAAGTCATAGGTAGTGGCTACGATGCTCTAGCAAAACAACTACAATGCAGAGTGGACAACCACAAAAGGATAGGTCCACCAACGATGACTCCCAGCAGTGTTGACAAGGGAAAGACACGAAGGAAAATGTCTTATGGATGTGTGAACCCAGAACCTCAACTGCGTGCTGCAAATGACGAATCACAGAGGAAGATGAAAGAGGACCTACATAAAATGTTTGAGGAAAATGAGAAAGATGAGAAGAAAATAGAAGCATTGATGACTAACACGTTTGCCTCCCAGAGAAGAGATGTCCTAGATGAGAAAGACACACGGACTTTGAAAAAAGAATGGCCCTATCTTTTCAACACAACTGGCTTGAAGGCTCATTTCAATGAACTGACTGGGGTCCAGATAAATGAAGAATTCCAAGAGGCCATGAATGTAAAATACAAAAGAGTCCTGGGATTTTTCAAGTGTCTGCGCCCAGAAAGAGATAGTGTTGCAGGAAAACTCCAACCTCAAATCCAGGCTGCGGGTTGTGATGACTCCGTTGGGACTGTGTTACTGCTTTTAGCTCACTTCAAAGAAGACCAAAACAAGATGCTCATAAATGTTGACGATACCGATCTTGCAGCAGATGTGAACTCTCAGGATCTTCCCACAACCCCATGCATATTGCTGTGTGGTAAGTTAAGTAAAGGATAATGTATAGCTATACTCTGTCATTGTCGCAAAATAATTGACAGACACTGCGTTCTGGAACACCGAGGCACAGCCGAGGTGTTCTAAACCCAGTGAAGGTCAATTATTTTGCGACATTGACAGAGTATAGCTATACATTATCCCGCTTATTACATGGCTAACTTACTAACAATATACCTAATTCATTTTACACCATCGACAAGATGAGATCAAATGCAGACTCAGTTGTTCTGTGGCTCCTCTGTCATCGCCGGCACCCGGCAGGTGTGTGGACTTGATTGCACTGATGTAGTGCAGTTGTGCATAATGGTAATGCTTAGCTTTCGTGACTGCGATCAAAATGCTTGATTGTGATTGGTCAATAGCGCTCTGTTGCCCCTGACAGCGGTCATTATTGCGCGTTGCCCATGACAGCGGTGAATTATCGAAAAATAAATGTTTTTTTTTATCTACTTTTTCTCCCCATTTTTCAATTTTTCTCCCGTCCCCAATTTCGTATTGTCCAATTACCCTACCCTTCCCCCTACCCTCCCCTGTCTCGAACGCTGTTAGGCCATGCCTCCCACAAGCCGGCTGCAATGTGGACGAAGCCTTGCATCACGTGTCCCCTCCGGTACTCAAGGAGGCAGCCGTCGCATCTTTTCACCTGCACAGCGTGATCTCTCAGCGGCGAGGGTCTGCGTGGGAGAGACACGCCGCCCTCGTTGCTTCCTGATTCTACTGCGCAGGCGCACCAACCGACCTGTAGGAGTCGCTGTCCACAACGTCCAATCCCCACCCACCAGCTTCCCACCCCCTAATACTGCCAATTGTATTAGTATGAACAACCAGCCAAGCTGGTAGCAACGCCGAGAGCTGGGCTCGAACCCAGCATCTCCCGCATTGGTGGCGAACGCCTTGCCCACTGTGCCACCTAGCCGCCTGCATTTTGGCTAATGTTAAAACTTGTCAGCTCAGTTTTGTCTATTTTTCTGTGTGTGTGTGTGTGTGCGCGTGTGTCTGTCATACCTTCACAGGACAAAGCCCACTGACTGCATCTGTCTTCATGGTAGCAGTGGACCAGGTGGTGGTCAATGATGGAGTCTCAACGTTCACTGAAGCAGTCAATGCCATGTTCATGATCTATTATGCCCTCAACATCGACTATCCTGTAGAGCTGGGTGCAACAATGGAGTTTCTTCAAAGGTAATTGTATATTTTTTTCATCTTTTTATTCATTTACCAGCATAATGATTTTTTTTTTTTTTTTTTTTTATCTTTTTCCCCCTCCATTTTCCTCCGATTTTCTCCCATCCCAATGTTAGTCGTATGCCAATTCCCAGTCCCTTCCTGGTCGCTGCGCACTTACCCCCCACAGTCAGATCATCTGGGAGAGTGGAGGCTACCACGTGCTTCCTCCGACACACGTCCAGCCAATCACCGCTTCTTTTCACCTGGCAGCGCGGATTCTCATCGAGAGGGCGTAGCGTGTGGGAGGATCACACTATCCCCCTCAAGTCCTATCCGCGCTTAGCAGGCGCCCCGACCGAACTGTAGGAGTCGCTGTTTACAACGACCCGGACCCACCCCGCCAGCTTCTCCCACCCTCTAATACAGCCAATTGTATTAGTGCAGACGGCCAGCCAAGCTGGTGACAACCCCGGAGCTGTGAGCTGGATTCGAACAGGCGAATCCAGCTCACAGCTCCGGGGTTGGTGACGAACACAATCTCCGCTCGGCCACCTAACCGCAGCATAATGAACTTTTAATCATAAAGTCCTTGTAGCAGTTTGAGAGTGAATCAATGCAGTGCAGAAGGCAGGGCATGAGTGACAGAGCCCATTCTTTCAAACATTCATTGAGAGCAGCACACACATAGGCTATAGCAGTATCACGGTATGCAGCCAAGGCCCACCAATGTGAGAATGAACGGAATTGTGTAAATGTACACCATTTGATAACGATGTCAATCCTTTTATGTACCACTCCTCTACAGATGCATGTTCAAGATAAATCCGGACAAGGGCTCAAAAGTCCACAAACAAGGCAATAAGAAGTGTCTCGCAGTCAATCCCAAGGTCCTGTCACTCATATCGAAGATATCAGAGCATGACTGGCTGGAATGACTGGTGAGTTTGCTGTTAATTCATTTGATTACTTGTGATTTATTTCATGTCCCTTTTTTCAAAACTATTTGGCAGGTGATCGGATCAACCTCTATTCAGGTAAATCTAATTCTTTCCACCACAAGGTCGGGAGTAAAGCGAATACAGTTTCCACAGGAAAAAAAACCTTCAGTGCTGTTCTTTGCTCTTCCAATTAAGAAACTCATTTCATTTCAGATATAACTAATGTTAATAGCAGCATCTACGCTAACCTCCGCCATTGGTGTTTTGAAATGAACAGTTGCTTCTCACTGTTGTCACACCTAAACCACCTCTTCTCGTAGATTACAAACTTCTCTCTATGGAGATTTGCCAGAATGATGTGGGCAGTGAAACGTGAGCTCACAAGATCAGAATGGTCTCATGTCCAAATTCTGAAGATTTGGACATCAATCTGATGCAATTTCTTCTTTATTTCTCCATGAGGTTGATTGAAATAGTATTTCTGTTTGTGTGTATTACAGAGAATCCAGAGCCATCAGGACTAAAATGAAGCGAAACAAGATACAGCAGCACTGGAAGAAAGAGGATGAATAACATTCTTGTTTTCAGTTCAGTTAATTTTTATATTGGACACATGACAATGGTCATAAATCGCAAGTTTTACCAGCTGCTGTTGCAGCATTGTCCGAAAAGGGCTAGGGAGAAGCACTATATAGCTTGCCGGGCCTACGCCTGAAGACTCCCATTTTTTATACACATATATACCTGCACATATTCATACATGATACATATTCATACATGATGTTTATAGCATTGTTCTGTATATACTGTATACATACACATATACACACACGCATATATATTTATCCCATAAATACTGTATCATATTATAAATAATAAGCTGTACACCAACTGGGGTGCTCTTTGCCATGGATATGTATGTGTGTGTATGGATATATATATATATATATATATACATACACACATGGCAAAGAGCACCCCATAGTTGGTATACACAGCTTATTTACAATATGATTAATAAATTAGTGTTGGCATGTATATAAAGTGATATACAGTACATATACACATTATAGTATATTATGGTTGAGCACTTTGGTTCCGCACGGACGTTTACACTGTTATAGAATACAGCACTGACCATCACCAACCGTAACTTAGGGGTTAGAGTTAGAGGTGGTCTAGGTCTGGTTAGGGGTTAGAGTCAGAGGTGGTCTAGGTCTGGTTAATAGAGGCCATAACCAGACCTAGACCACCTCTAACTCTAACCCCTAACCAGACCTAGACCACCTCTAACTCTAACCACTAACCAGACCTCTTCCATGTGGCACTTTAACAGTACACTGACCTCAGAATGTATATTTTTATGCAAGCAGATTGCAATCAGTGTGTACTACTAGTACTACTGTATTTAGTTTACAGTATCATGTTGTTATAGAATAAACCGCTGCCAGCAGCAGCCCAGCACTGACCAATGACCATCACCAAACTTAACTTAGGTGTTAGAGTCAGAGCCTAGGTGGTCTAGGTCTGGTTAGGGGTTAGAGTCAGAGGTGGTCTAGGTCTGGTTAATAGAGGCCATAACGATAGGTTATGTAGATAACCTAGTTATATTAGTATTGGCTAAGCGTCCCGCTCTGAGCCTTACGAGATACTCCTATCTCCTGTGATACCTAATGTATCTCCCACGAACAAAAACACATGCACCCCACCTGTATGGGGCCCCGCCCCTTATGGTGGTACCGCCCATATAACCATGACCCTGGTCATGAAACACCCTTCCTCGCCAAAACCCGTCCCAGGAAAAGATCCCTCAAGAGGGAACTCAGGGCGCGCAGAGCGGGACGCTTAGCCAATACTAATATAACTAGGTTATCTACATAACCTATCGTTATATTTCGTATTGCATCGCGTCCCGCTCTGAGCCTTACGAGATAATGGGGAAGAGCGGGCGCGAGACCCGACAGATGTACCCCCTGAGGACCCGTAAGCCCACATCAAGGGGTGCGGGGAGCCCTGTCACCCCATCCTTCCTAACGAAGGGGGGGCGCAGTCAACTCCACCTGAATGCGAACAAGAGGGAGCCAGAACCCCTTGAACACACCGTACAGGCGGAACCACGTGTGACTCAACACACTGCGGCCCATACCCATACACTCCTGCTACCCGACCAAAGGACGGGAAGCAGGAAAGGCCACAGACCCCAGAACCGCCTGGGAGACAGAACCCCCGGTCATGTCCATGAGGAAAAACCTTACAAAGGAGCCCGGGGAGGACCATGAAGCTGCAGCACAGATGGCCTCCACCGAGGCCCCACCCAGGAGAGCGGCAGAGGCAGCCACCCCACGAGTGGAGTGCGCCCTGACGCCCCCAGGGGGATCCTGCCCAGCCAGCGTGTAGCAGAGGGTAACACCCTCGCACAACCAATGGGACAGGCGCTGCTCCGACAGTGCCTTACCAGCACGAGCCCCACCGTAACAGACAAAAAGCTGGTTGGTAACCCTGAAATCCTGAGTACGGCTGAGGTAAATCCCCAAGCACGGACTGGACATGACAGGTGAAGGCCCGCATCTAACTCACCAGTGTGAGGAGGAGGACGAAACGCCTGAACCACAATATCCCGGGAGCGGAAGGAACTCCGGATATTCTTAGGCACGAAAGCAGGATTAGGTCGCAGAGTGACACCGCAATCGGTCCGAAAAGACAGGCACTCTGGATGTACCGAGAGAGCACAGAGCTCACCTACGCGTTTAGCGGAAGTGACAGCCAGAAGGAACGCGGTCCTGAAGGACAGCTGTCCCAACGGCTGCCGCTCGAGCGGCTCAAACGGGGCCAAGGACAACCGACCGAGGACCAATTGAAGATCCCAAGTCGGAGCCAAGGAGCGTTGCACCGGCTTAACGCGTCGAGCGCCAAGCAGGAAACGCTTCACAAGAGGGTGGCTGAACAAGACATCCCCTCAAACCCCTCATGATAGGAGGATATAGCTGCTGCATATACCCTCACCGTCGAAGCCGACAGTCTATCAAGGAGAGACTGGAGGTAACTAAGGACAGCAACCAGGGGGCAGGAGACTGAGTCCTGGCCCCCCGCCTTACACCACACTTGGAACATACGTCATCTGCCCGCGTAAGCGCGACAGTGGAGGGAGCATGCGCATTCCAGATGGTAACACCATCAGGGTCAAGAACCTGCGCCCCTCAACGTACCCGTCCCAACAACTGACCTAACAGATGTATGGGGAAGAATCCCTGGCGGCACGGCATCGGTCCCAGACCTGCCTGGCCATGTCCAGACGCAATCCTCACCCGTCAGGATGAGGGCCGCCCCGCGACAGTACACCTGCACCCACATTCTCCCTGCCGGGGATGTGGGGAGCCCTTAGGCCGCGCAGATGGAGGACGCCCATAGCCAGCCGCCCGCCGCCTGGTGCAGACAGGGGGAGCGTACTCCTCCCTGTCTGTCGATACACGACACTGACGTCGTATCGTCCGTCCTGATCAACACCATTTGTGGACCAGAAGGACCGCTTTCAACACCAACACATTGAACGTAGCGCAGACCGGGCAGCATGGTTTGCCAGCTTCCCCCTACTGCGTTGGCCCGACGCATCACCAGCGAGGGAGGCGTCGGTGAAAACGCGACGTGAGACAGCGCCGTAACCGTCCTAGGACGGAACCTCCCGAGCGTGTTGACAACACGCTCTGAGATGGATGCCCATAGCCCTCCAACCGTTGACTGGGAAGAGGAATACTCTACATCCAGTCTACAGCAACCCCAGGCTGGTAGAGACCTGCCTGGTACGAGACCTGACGATCCACCTTGACCGCGAAGGACCAGAACGTCATCAGGGCAGAACACTCCGTAACCCCGGATGACGCAGAGGCCCCAGTGCGGCCTCCACGCACTTGGTGAAGATGCGGGGAGCCAGAGAAAACCGAACGGCAGCCTCTGGTACTCATACGCTAACCCTGCAAAGGAAGCGTAGGTAAGCCCTAGGATGGAAGATCGGGGATGCGCATACGCATCCTACAGGTCTATGGAGGAGAACCAGACCCCCACCTGACAGTGTTCAACAGGTAGGAGACGATCCAAAAAATGCTGAACCTTCCCATGGGACAGGTCCAGCCTGGGTCTTACACCCCTCCCTCCCGACTTCTCGGGCAGAGAACACCGGGAGGAGAACGCCACGACGATGGCTTGCTTCGTCCACAGAGATTGGATCTCGTCGACCAGAGCTGTCCCTGCTGGAGACCCCGACAACAGGGTCTGTACCAAACCTGAAAACGGGTGGGGTTGTGTAAACACAAGTCCCCGCCTCACCATTCTCTCCATCTACCTCGACATATGGTACTGCCGTAGTCATATGTGACGACACTCCCAACGCACCCGCCGTCACGTGGCGCAGGTCCGCCAGGAACTGTAGATAGTTGGCCCGGTCCCCCCCGCTGTGCGAAGACAACCCTGGAATCGTGCGAGGAGCGCGTTCCGTGTCGGAACACCTGACCCTGACACCACCCACGAGGCAATCGCACCCAAGGGGGAACCCCGACAGAAAAAGGGCCTGTCTGATACGGGGGGCTTCCGATCAAAAAAGCCCCCCCACTGAACACCCCTCCAGAACATGCTGAAGGAGTTGTTCTGCAGCCGGACATGCAAGGTGTAAGGCCCCCATGGGTTCCTACACACCGTAGCCCTGCAGTGATATCACTACCACCCCAAACCATGTGAGCTGCGACCACTTGCCAATATTCCAGGAGTGGGAGCACCAACATGATACCTGGCCTGGCGAAGGCGAGGCCGGGGGAAGCCCGCACTGTGTGCCTCAAAAGGTTTCGAGCCCCCCTGCTGACAACACTTAAGTTGACAGACGTAACACCAGGCTCAACCAACGCAGTTCAAGGTGTGGGAGCCGCTTGACAGCACAACATTCTCACGGACAGACCCAGGCTCAGCCATCAACTGGGTGTTAGCCCCTGTCTCCATGAGAAGCGAAGAATGGGGCCGCATACGCTTCAAGAAGGTTCGCGGCCCGCAGCCAAAGGAACACACCCAGAGCCCCGCTTCTGAGGGTAACAGAAAGCGGACTGAGCGGGGAGCGGGCTGCTCGCGGCAAAATGACGACGGAGTGGTTTACCAACACCGAAATCACCCAAAATGGCCGATCCCTCGGCCGCCAAGACTGTCGGCCTCGCGATACCCTGTCGATTCTCCAACCAGGGCACCACTGGCGGGGGAAACATGGCCGCCTGTCGAGGGCCCCGTCATCGCCGCTGACGAGGCCGTGCTCTCTCTTCTTCTGGCTGCGTGGTGTGAGGCGGTGTAGGGCCTAGGACAATACCGCCCGCGCTCCAGCAGAAGACCAAAATCCCCTGCGGAGAGGGGAACCCTGAGCGGTTATAGCTTGCGGCTGGGTCAAAGCTAATAACGTCAACAACCTCGCGCGATGTGTCGACGTCGGCCGGCCCTCAAGGCCCCTCCACCAGACACCATTTCTTTAATAGAAAAAACACCAATTCGAACACAGTTCTAATCGTTGCCAATTCCATACCGTGGCGGTACAAGCCTTAACAGCCCACCAGCCACTCGCCAGGCCGACCCATGGTGTCGGCCGGGCGGGGCATTGTTTCAATATATCAAAAACAAAGGACTGACGTTAACATGGAGCACCAGTGGTGATTGCAAACAGCACCCTCCACTGTGGTGTGGACCATGAAAAGGTTAAATGAATAAAAGAGCTAAACCACAAAAACTGTAGAATGAGCAAACCCATACACACAAAGTTTAAGGGGAGACGGACCAGACCCGTCTTCATTCAAAATATTCACAACAGAACACCAGCCCTAGTTTAGCCCATTTACCAAAAAAGGTAAACAAAGCCCCCCCCCCGCACTACTCCCCCAGTATACCGATTGACCGTCAGTATGAATGGTTTGAGAGGAGAGAAAGCTGTAGCAAGACAGACCTTCTCATAGCAGAGTGACAAAATGAAACAATAGCCCCCTACACAGGGCCGCCCCAGGAGATGGGGGCCCTCGCGTCTAAAAATGCACAGGGCCTCACATTTCTCCCAAGCGGCCCTGCCCTTATACTACTGCAGCCTAACGCCAGGCAATGTGGAACCCAAGACAACAATTGCCTGTGCACAGACACGCAACATGTTTACCATGTCGGCTGGACCCATAGCCCCACTACCCGACGCCAACCCAGATGGGAACACCGTTCAACAAACCCCGCCGGAACACAAGGTAATACCTGGCTAGAACCTAGCCACGACCTACCCCGTTGTCAACCTATTTACCCGAAAAAGGTAAATAGAACTCAAAACCCCACAACAGCTACCGACTGACCTTCATTGATGAACCGGGCAAGAGGCGGGAGAGTGACAACATCTCACGGCGGAGACATTAAAACAGCATAGCAATTAGCAGTAGTGATAGCATGCGGCAGTAGCGATAGCATGTTAGCATAGCTTTAGATGTTTTAGCAGCACGCCCAAGACAGCTTGGAAACCGTTCCCTGCAGAGAACGTTCACCAAACCATCTTGCCCCTGGCGCCAACACACAACAAGGTTGTGTTAACAACACAAACCAGCATTACTAACACTAATACCCATGCCTGAAGACACAGGGCCTACCTGAGTACAAGCTGGCCCGACAGCCAGCCTTGTACAGCTGAACCTCGATGTGCAGTCATCAAACGAGGAACATCACAGGCCCGTCGTGTCGCCGAAAACATGCGTCGAAGATGCCAGGGGCCAGCAACCTCCGGTAAGCTTCCAACATTATTAATCTTCCTTAATCTTTTCATTCCGCTAGCTCGTATGGTGCACGCATCCAATACGCTGGGACGAAAATAGAGGAAGGGTGTTTCATGACCAGGGTCATGGTTATATGGGCGGTACCACCATAAGGGGCGGGGCCCCATACAGGTGGGGTGCATGTGTTTTTGTTCGTGGGAGATACATTAGGTATCACAGGAGATAGGAGTATCTCGTAAGGCTCAGAGCGGGACGCGATGCAATACGAAATATAACCAGACCTAGACCACCTCTAACTCTAACCCCTAACCAGACCTAGACCACCTCTAACTCTAACCACTAACCAGACCTCTTCCATGTGGCACTTTAACAGTACACTGACCTCAGAATGTATGTTTTTATGCAAGCAGATTACAATCAGTGTGTACTACTGTGTTTAGTTTACAGTATCATGTTGTTATAGAATAAACCGCTGCCAGCAGCAGCCCAGCACTGACCAATGACCATCACCAAACTTAACTTGGGGGTTAGAGTAAGAGCCTAGGTGGTCTAGGTCTGGTTAGGGGTTAGAGTCAGAGAGGTGGTCTTGGTCTGGTTAGGGGTTAGAGTCAGAGGTGGTCTAGGTCTGGTTAATAGAGGCCATAACCAGACCTCTAGACCATCTCTAACTCTAACCCCTAACCAAACCTAGACCACCTCTAAATCTAACCCCTAACCAGACCTTCCATCACCATGTGGCACTTTACACAACAACCTCAAAATGTGATTTATCATTTTATGTTTATGCAAGCAGATTGCAATCAGATTGCTACTGTGTGTACTATACACTATTGTACTGTACTATTATCTACTCAAGTTCAACTACTACTGTGTTTGTTTGTTTACAAAACACAGTATCCTGTTAGTGTTGTTGACACTGTTACACTGGCTGCTGTTACTGTTATTTAATATTTTCAAATAAATCGCTGCCAGGTGAGCAAGGCCAGACATAATGTGACTGTCTTATTAAGTTATTTCTCCATTCACAGATCGACAGTGAGTGCTGCACCCTTCCTGTTTATTACTTGTGCCGCCGACTCAGATTCCCCTAGGTTAAAAAATAAATACGCAATTTAAATCAGAATATGTTCCATGTTGACTATTTCTGACTTCTGCCAAGTTTTTTTCCATTGACTAAAAATAGACAAAAATGTCATCCGTTTACTAAAATGCTCAGACATTTTAGTTGACTAAAACTGACTAAACGAAAAAAATAAATGAAAATGACTAAATATGATAAACGAAAAAGGAGCACTTGACACATTACTAAGACTAAAACTAAAATGAAAATAGCTGCCAAAATGAACACTGGTTTACAGTGACATTCCATATAAATGTTGTGATTTCCATATAAAATGTTGTGCTAATAAATACCGCTCTCCTTCGAGACACCACCGCCGACTCATCTGTCAGCACTATACAATATTATGCTAGATATAGTCGTTTCCTTTTCACCATTGGCAGATTATCATCCACATTGGAGAATAGAGCTTTTAAATGCTTATTTCTACTTTTGACACATTAACTGTACTGACTTTTACAAGGTATATCAACTGTATATATCAACTGTATGTACTCCAAATATACTGAGAAGAGTGCTTGCTTGTGGGTTGTTGAACTGGAGTGCAGCTGAGACCATGCAAAATGAATACTTAACCCATTTAGACATAAAACGCCTGCTAAAAACTCCTATTAAAACCTATGCAATTAGGGTTTTTTGGAAAGATTTTCAGAATTGTCAGTTAATAAAACCTTTTATATCAGCCTCTGGAGCAGATTGAAACATGAAATGAAAACCGATAGATTAGAACTTGGGCTTTTATTTGAACTAGGGCTGTCCGTTTATTGCGTTAATTAGATTAATTAATTACACAGCAAATTATCGCGTTATGAAAATTAACTCAAAATTAATTACATTTTTTTTTTTTTTTTATAATTTCTTTTGTATCTCATTCATTCCATGAGAATGTAGAATACACATTTACAGACTTTTTTTAATATGGTCCATTTGCATGTTCTTGGTATCTGATTCTAGGGACATCTATGAATCTCAGGGAATGTATTCCCAGTGTCAGAAATACTGGGGGCTAGATCGACAAAGAATGGATTGCACAGTGCAAGTTGCACCCTTACTTACAATTCATTATGAATTGAAAATGGGGGACCCTGATGTAAACAAGACGAAAGTCTCTCTGGTCTGCATGCCCTTAACAATTGTGTGTATTGAGCCGTACTGTATTGTACCCATTCTGCAATCTGTTAATAACATTTTCATTCAATCAATCAATCTGCGCTGTGATTGATTGAATGAAAATCTTATTTTGAGTCAATTGTAATGAACCAAATGAGAATATCAATAATTTTTTTTTTTATCTTTGACTGTGAATAACACCATGCTCAAATTGACCAGACCTGAAAAATCTAAGCAAATTAATAGATGGAAGATGATTAAACAGAAAGTTTTGTAGATACAGTACTGAATTCTGCCATCTGGACACATGCAATTTGAAATATGATTATAGAATATAGAATATCAGACATAAAATGGTTATGCGATTAAAATGCGATTAATTAGATTAATTAATTACAAATCCTGTAATTAATTAGATACATTTTTTTAATCGCCTGACAGCACTAATTTGAACATCATTCATTTTCCCTAATGTGCATTGACATTTAAAAAAGAAAAATGTCTTGTCCAGATACTTTTAAAGGGATTTCAAATAATAGGTAATTTGAATGTAATTTTGAATTTGTATACAGCAGTTGGGCTGTAAAAATACAGAGAATATATAGCAAATATCTGTAAAAAAAATTCACTGCTGAACTTTGTGTTCTGTCACTTAATTGAAGGAGTTTGATTGTAATCATTTTGGAAAAACCTGTAGAATAACAGTGTTTCACTGCTGAACGAAGTTCTGTCACTTAATTGAATGAGTTTGATTGTAATAATTATGGGGAAACATGTAAAATAACAGTGTTTCACTGCTGAACTTAAGTTATGTCACTTAATTGAAGGTGTTTCATCGTAAATGTAGGAAAAACCTGTGAAATAACAGTGTTTCACTGCTGAACTTTAAGTTCTGTCACTTAATTGAAGGAGTTTGATCGTAATAATTTAGGAAAATACTGTCAAATGACAGTATTTCACTGCTGAACTTTAAGTTCTGTCACTTAATTGAAGGTGTTTCATCATAAATGTAGGAAAAACCTGCCAAATAACAGCGTTTCACTGCTGAACGAAGTTCTGTCACTTAATTGAATGAGTTTGATTGTAATAATTATGGGGAAACCTGTAAAATAACAGTGTTTCACTGCTGAACTTAAGTTATGTCACTTAATTGAAGGTGTTTCATCGTAAATGTAGGAAAAACCTGTGAAATAACAGTGTTTCACTGCTGAACTTTAAGTTCTGTCACTTAATTGAAGGAGTTTGATCGTAATAATTTAGGAAAATACTGTCAAATGACAGTATTTCACTGCTGAACTTTAAGTTCTGTCACTTAATTGAAGGTGTTTCATCATAAATGTAGGAAAAACCTGCCAAATAACAGCGTTTCACTGCTGAACGAAGTTCTGTCACTTAATTGAAGGAGTTTGATTGTAATAATTATGGGGAAACCTGTAAAATAACAGTGTTTCACTGCTGAACTTAAGTTATGTCACTTAATTGAAGGTGTTTCATCGTAAATGTAGGAAAAACCTGTGAAATAACAGTGTTTCACTGCTGAACTTTAAGTTCTGTCACTTAATTGAAGGAGTTTGATCGTAATAATTTAGGAAAATACTGTCAAATGACAGTATTTCACTGCTGAACTTTAAGTTCTGTCACTTAATTGAAGGTGTTTCATCATAAATGTAGGAAAAACCTGCCAAATAACAGCGTTTCACTGCTGAACGAAGTTCTGTCACTTAATTGAAGGAGTTTGATTGTAATAATTATGGGGAAACCTGTAAAATAACAGTGTTTCACTGCTGAACTTAAGTTATGTCACTTAATTGAAGGTGTTTCATCGTAAATGTAGGAAAAACCTGTGAAATAACAGTGTTTCACTGCTGAACTTTAAGTTCTGTCACTTAATTGAAGGAGTTTGATCGTAATAATTTAGGAAAATACTGTCAAATGACAGTATTTCACTGCTGAACTTTTAGTTATGTCACTTAATTGAAGGTGTTTCATCATAAATGTAGGAAAAACCTGCCAAATAACAGCGTTTCACTGCTGAACGAAGTTCTGTCACTTAATTGAAGGAGTTTGATTGTAATAATTATGGGGAAACCTGTAAAATAACAGTGTTTCACTGCTGAACTTAAGTTATGTCACTTAATTGAAGGTGTTTCATCGTAAATGTAGGAAAAACCTGTGAAATAACAGTGTTTCACTGCTGAACTTTAAGTTCTGTCACTTAATTGAAGGAGTTTGATCGTAATAATTTTGGAAAATACTGTCAAATGACAGTATTTCACTGCTGAACTTTAAGTTCTGTCACTTAATTGAAGGCGTTTCATCATAAATGTAGGAAAAACCTGCCAAATAACAGCGTTTCACTGCTGAACGAAGTTCTGTCACTTAATTGAATGAGTTTGATTGTAATAATTATGGGGAAACCTGTAAAATAACAGTGTTTCACTGCTGAACTTAAGTTATGTCACTTAATTGAAGGTGTTTCATCGTAAATGTAGGAAAAACCTGTGAAATAACAGTGTTTCACTGCTGAACTTTAAGTTCTGTCACTTAATTGAAGGAGTTTGATCGTAATAATTTAGGAAAATACTGTCAAATGACAGTATTTCACTGCTGAACTTTTAGTTATGTCACTTAATTGAAGGTGTTTCATCATAAATGTAGGAAAAACCTGTGAAATAACAGTGTTTCACTGCTGAACTTTAAGTTCTGTCACTTTATTGAAGGAGTTTGATCGTATTTTTTTTAAATACTGAAAGTTGCCTTATTTTCACATTCAGTAAAATGATGAGTATCTTATGTGTTTTTACATACAATTCAATGTAATTTAACATTCAACACAATTAAGCAAATACATGTATTTAAAAAGAATTACCTGTAGAATAACTGAAGGTTTTTACTGTTTTTTAATTATATTATTCTATTTTTTAACATTATTTAACATTACATTTAAAGTTTAACAGCAAAAAAACAGAAAGTTGCCTTATTTTCACATACAGTAAAATGATGTATATTCTAGGTGTTTTACATGTAATTTAACATTCAAAACAATTAAGCAATGGAATAATCCTGTAAAAAAAAGATAATTTCTTATTAAATCAATCTACAGATTACAACCTTTATTTAATGGTTAATATTTGTATTAAAGGTTATTTACTGTATTTTTATGGAATTTCCTGTATTTTTATGGGATTTACACTTAAAGTAGAAAAACAAAAGTAATCTGTAAAATAATACATTGAAAGTCCCGTAAAAATACATTTTTTTAAGAGTGTAGCCAAACGTTACAGACAGTAACTGGATAGTTGATGATATAAACATTTAATTTCATTATCTGAAATATTCTAAAATCATTAAGTCTGCTATAAGCCATTATACCTTTGTGTGTGATTATTATTTTCTCACAGTAGGGTGTGTATATATATACATATATATATGTGTGTGTGTGTTTGGCTAGAAAACACAGTACTGTGTAAAAGTCTTAGGCACCCAAGAGTTTTTATATAAATTGTCTTAGATGTAAATCATTTTTTTTATTAGTGTGTCAGTAGACTACTCTTAGTACATTTTCATTAAATAATTTTTTAAAGCATCTTCATGGTTTAATAATGCAAACATATGTTGCAGGGACTTATTATAATCATCATATTGGCGTGACTGTATGCATCAAAGGGTTAAATCAAGCATTTTTAAGTGATTTAGAGGAAATGTCAAAATATCGCGATATATATCGTGTATCGCGATATGGCCAAAAAATATCGCGATATCATTTAGAGGCCGTATCGCCCAGCCCTACGTGAACGTGCGGCACACTTCATAGGTTTCGTTTTGTGGTAAACAAAACGTTGACGTCGACAGACTTACAGTAATCGAAATGTGGCACCGGTGGATCTCACGTGAATTGGAACTCGGTAGTACAGAGGTGATTCGGTCGGTACTAGGGGTGGAACGGTACTCGGTACGCATTCGAACCGTACACCGTTCGGGGCATGTGTGTATTGTTCGGTTCAGGGGATGTGCACACACACACAGAGACAGAGAGGCGCTAACTAAGCTTGATTGATTGATTGAAAACTTTATTAACAGATTGCAGAATGGGTACAATACAGTACGGCTCAATACACACATTACATTTATGACATACAAGATATACAAATATACAGTAGAGATCCTAAAAGAAAATATATACATTCGAGGGGGAATAAATTGTACATTAGGAGGGGGTTGGGTGGAGGGGTGGGGGGGGGGGAGGGGGTTGGACATTTACGGGGGCCAGTTTCGCCTCCCGTAGGTGCTCTTTGAGGGCGGTTTTGAAGGTGGGTAGGGATGAATGTGTGAGTGAACGGGTAAAATGTCAGGAACAAATTGTAAAGCGCTTTGGATAAAAGCTGTTATATAAATGCAGCCATTTACCATTATGTAGTGATTAAACTAAGGCCTTGCTTGTGTCTATTCACAGTGAAGCATGGCGATGGGATGGGTCAGTTATAAGGAGTAGCGTACCTCTAAGCATGGCGATGGGATGGGTCAGTTATAAGGAGTAGGGTACCTCTAAACATGGCGATGGGATGGGTCAGTTATAAGGAGTAGGTACCTCTAAGCTGTGTGTGTCTATTTTACACTTCTATTCATCTATAAATAAAGTTTGGCACGGGCCAGGGTATTTATACAGTGCTAGCTCTCACACACTAGTGCACGTTCACTGATATTAACTTGCAGACACAGAGAGGCTTGATTTCAGTGGACAGTGCATTGAGTTTCTTCCTCGAGTCAGTGAGGCCCTGTTCCTTTGGATTGATTTAGTTTATATTAGACTCTAATGTATTGATTTAGTTTATATTGGACTAATGTATTGATTTAGTTTATATTAGACTAATGTATTGATTTAGTTTATATTAGACTAATGTAATGATTTAGTTTATATTAGACTCTAATGTAATGATTTAGTTTATATTAGACTCTAATGTATTGATTTCGTTTATATTAGACTCTAATGTAATGATTTCGTTTATATTAGACTCTAATGTATTGATTTAGTTTATATTAGACTCTAATGTATTAATTTAGTTTATATTAGACTAATGTATTAATTTAGTTTATATTCGACTAATGTATTGATTTAGTTTATATTAGACTCTAATGTATTGATTTAGTTTATATTAGACTAATGTATTGATTTAGTTTATATTAGACTCTAATGTATTGATTTAGTTTATATTAGACTCTAATGTATTGATTTAGTTTATATTAGACTAATGTATTGATTTAGTTTATATTAGACTCTAATGTAATGATTTACTTTATATTAAACTAATGTATTGATTTAGTTTATATTAGACTCTAATGTATTGATTTAGTTTATATTAGACTAATGTAATGATTTAGTTTATATTAGACTAATGTAATGATTTACTTTATATTAGACTAATGTATTGATTTAGTTTATATTAGACTAATGTATTGATTTAGTTTATATTAGACTCTAATGTATTGATTTAGTTTATATTAGACTCTATGTGTTGATTTAGTTTATATTAGACTAATGTATTGATTTAGTTTATATTAGACTCTAATGTATTGATTTAGTTTATATTAGACTCTAATGTAATGATTTAGTTTATATTAGACTCTAATGTATTGATTTAGTTTATATTAGACTCTAATGTAATGATTTAGTTTATATTAGACTAATGTATTGATTTAGTTTATATTAGACTCTAATGTAATGATTAATTTATATTAGACTCTAATGTATTGATTTAGTTTATATTAGACTCTAATGTAATGATTTAGTTTATATTAGACTAATGTATTGATTTAGTTTATATTAGACTAATGTATTGATTTAGTTTATATTAGACTAATGTATTGATTTAGTTTATATTAGACTAATGTATTGATTTGTATTATATTAGACTAATGTATTGATTTAGTTTATATTAGACTAATGTATTGATTTAGTTTATATTAGACTCTAATGTATTGATTTAGTTTATATTAGACTAATGTATTGATTTAGTTTATATTAGACTCTAATGTATTGATTTAGTTTATATTAGACTAATGTATTGATTTAGTTTATATTAGACTCTAATGCAGGGCTATTCAACTAAATTGTTCAGGAGGCCACATTGTCAGCAACCCAAGGGGCCAGGGGCCGGACTGCCACGGCGCCTCCCTGTGCTATGAATAACACTTGACACAACACGCAACCACATTTTCACAACTTTTATTTAACTACATTGCAAAAGTAGTATACTTTTCAAAAAAAGTGCTTCATTTATGTGCCACATCTGCAACATCTCCTGCAGAAAGTGCTTCATTTATGACTGTGCAAAAACTGCAACATCTCCTCTTCAACATTTCAATATAAAAATAAAATAAAAAACAAACAAGTGCATGATGTGCATCTGAACATTCTAACATCAACACTTGAACAAAAAAACACATTTATAGTGCAGCTGAGCTTATGAAAAAGTGCTTCATGTCTGTGCAACAACAGCAAATCACAGCATCTTATTAGCACTTATTGTCCACTCTTAACTCTCAAACATCAGGGGGGTGGGGGGCAGACAGGCCTAGCCTACATACACACATCTAATGAGAGCGATTGCACTTCTTTGACTGGGCAATGGCAGAGAAAGAGGGTTCATAGGAAGTGAGGGCTACCCGCAAACAGTGATGCAAATGCTCATTTGTCAAGGAGGCACGTTGCTTGTTTTAATGGCATTCATGTGAGAGAAACTGGATTCACAGGTGTATGTTGAGCCAAACATTGTTAGCACAGATATTGCCAGCGTTTTTATTTTGGGGAATGTCTTGACATGAATACACTTTATCCAAAATGTTGTGGTGGATTCATTCTCAAGTGCCTGCTTCAGAGCAGATGATGCTTGCATGTCAATTATTTCAAGTTGCAGGAGACCTTCATCAATGTGAAGTGATGCAAGGAACTCTTGTCCTTTTGTGGAAATAGCAGCTACATTGGCAAATGGGTTGCTCACAAAATGCATCAATTCTCTGGACATGTCAAATTCATCAAATCGACTTGCAGTTTTCCCTCAATTTATCAATGAAATCTGTCATTAATTGAGTGACTTTTGGCTCAATTGTGTGTGTTAACGTTGACATGAAGAAAAAAAAAGTAAAAAAAAAAAAAAATATAAAAAAAAATATTTTTTGTTTATTTTTTTTTATTTTTTTTTATTATCATGTAATCTTTGGCGGGCCGGTCAGAATCATCCCGCGGGCCGGATCTGGCCCGCGGGCCGCCAGTTGAATAGCCCTGCTCTAATGTATTGATTTAGTTTATATTAGACTAATGTATTGATTTAGTTTATATTAGACTAATGTATTGATTTAGTTTATATTAGACTAATGTATTGATTTAGTTTATATTACATTTACATTTACATTTACATTTAGTCATTTAGCTGACGCTTTTATCCAAAGCGACTTACAAGTTCTGTACGACAAGCCATCAGGAAGGGCACAACTCTATCAGCTGAGCAACAATGTTCATCAAAGTGTTGAGTGCTACAGTGTAGGTTAGTTTATTAGGACAAGTGCATGACAGTACGGTTAGTTAGGGTTCGATTTTTTTTTTTATTGTTTTCTTTTTTAATTCAGATAATGGTTGAAGAAGTGCGTCTTTAGTCGACGGCGAAAGATTGGACGTGATTCGGCTGTCCTAACTAGGGTGGGTAGTTCATTCCACCATTGTGGGGCAAGGACTGAGAATAGGCGACTTCTCTTTGATGACCCTCCCTGAGCTTGGATAGGAGTAGGTCTGAGGCGGCCAGAAGATGCAGAGCGTAGGGGTCTTGAGGGTGTGTAGTTAGAGACCATTTATATGATTTATATGATTTAGTTTATATTAGACTCTGATGTATTGATTTAGTTTATTAGATTAATGTATTGATTTAGTTTATATTAGACTAATGTATTGATTTAGTTTATATTAGATTAATGTATTGATTTAGTTTATATTAGACGCTAATGTATTGATTTAGTTTATATGAGACTATAATGTATTGATTTCGTTTATATTAGACGCTAATGTATTGATTTAGTTTATATTAGACTCTAATGTATTGATTTAGTTTATATTAGACTCTAATGTATTGATTTAGTTTATATTAGACTCTAATGTATTAATTTCGTTTATATTAGACTAATGTATTGATTTAGTTTATATTAGACTAATGTATTGATTTAGTTTTATATTAGACTAATGTATTGATTTAGTTTATATTAGATTAATGTATTGATTTAGTTTATATTAGACTAATGTATTGATTTAGTTTATATTAGATTAATGTATTGATTTAGTTTATATTAGACGCTAATGTATTGATTTAGTTTATATTAGACTCTAATGTATTGATTTAGTTTATATTAGACTCTAATGTATTGATTTAGTTTATATTCGACTCTAATGTAATGATTTACTTTATATTAGACTAATGTATTTATTTAGTTTATATTAGACTCTAATGTAATGATTTACTTTATATTAGACTAATGTAATGATTTACTTTATATTAGACTCTAATGTAATGATTTAGTTTATATTAGACTCTAATGTATTGATTTATTTTATATTAGACTCGAATGTAATGATTTACTTTATATTACACTAATGTATTGATTTAGTTTATATTAGACTAATGTATTAATTTAGTTTATATTAGACTCTAATGTATTGATTTAGTTTATATTAGATTAATGTATTGATTTAGTTTATATTAGACTAATGTATTGATTTAGTTTATATTAGATTAATGTATTGATTTAGTTTATATTAGACGCTAATGTATTGATTTAGTTTATATTAGACTCTAATGTATTGATTTAGTTTATATTAGACTCTAATGTATTGATTTAGTTTATATTAGACTCTAATGTATTGATTTAGTTTATATTAAACTAATGTATTGATTTAGTTTATATTAGACTATAATGTAATGATTTAGTTTATATTAGACTCTAATGTATTGCTTTAGTTTATATTAGACTCTAATGGAATGATTTAGTTTATATTAGACTAATGTATTGATTTAGTTTATATTAGACTAATGTATTGATTTAGTTTATATGAGACTATAATGTATTGATTTAGTTTATATTAGACTAATGTAATGATTTAGTTTATATGAGACTATAATGTATTGATTTCGTTTATATTAGACTCTAATGTATTGATTTAGTTTATATTAGACTCTAATGTATTGATTTAGTTTATATTAGATTAATGTATTGATTTAGTTTATATTAGACGCTAATGTATTGATTTAGTTTATATTAGACTCTAATGTATTGATTTAGTTTATATTAGACTCTAATGTATTGATTTAGTTTATATTAGACGAATGTATTGATTTAGATTATATTAGACTATAATGTAATGATTTAGTTTATATTAGACTCTAATGTATTGCTTTAGTTTATATTAGACTCTAATGTAATGATTTAGTTTATATTAGACTAATGTATTGATTTAGTTTATATTAGACTAATGTATTGATTTACTTTATATGAGACTATAATGTATTGATTTAGTTTATATTAGACTAATGTATTGATTTAGTTTATATGAGACTATAATGTATTGATTTCGTTTATATTAGACTCTAATGTATTGATTTAGTTTATATTAGACTCTAATGTATTGATTTAGTTTATATTAGACTAATGTATTGATTTAGTTTATATTAGACTCTAATGTATTGATTTAGTTTATATTAGACTCTAATGTATTGATTTAGTTTATATTAGACTCTAATGTATTGATTTAGTTTATATTAGACTAATGTATCGATTTAGTTTATATTAGACTCTAATGTATTGATTTAGTTTATATTAGACTCGAATGTATTGATTTGGTTTATATTAGACTTAATGTAATGATTTAGTTTATATTAGACTCTAATGTATTGATTTAGTTTATATTAGACTCTAATGTATTGATTTATTTTATATTAGACTCTAATGTAATGATTTACTTTATATTAGACTAAT
Source organism: Notolepis coatsorum (assembly GCF_963971535.1). Lineage (NCBI taxonomy): Eukaryota > Metazoa > Chordata > Actinopteri > Aulopiformes > Paralepididae > Notolepis > Notolepis coatsorum. The sequence continues at coordinate 199,721,973 of NC_140167.1, read as the reverse complement.
GTATTGATTTAGTTTATATTAGACTAATGTATTGATTTAGTTTATATTAGACTCTAATGTATTGATTTCGTTTTTATTAGACTCTAATGTAATGATTTAGTTTATATTAGACTCTAATGTATTGATTTAGTTTATATTAGACTCTAATGTATTTATTTAGTTTATATTAGACTAATGTATTGATTTAGTTTATATTAGACTAATGTAATGATTTAGTTTATATTAGACTCTAATGTATTGATTTAGTTTATATTAGACTCTAATGTATTGCTTTAGTTTATATTAGACTCTAATGTAATGATTTAGTTTATATTAGACTAATGTATTGATTTAGTTTATATTAGACTAATGTATTGATTTAGTTTATATGAGACTATAATGTATTGATTTAGTTTATATTAGACTAATGTAATGATTTAGTTTATATGAGACTATAATGTATTGATTTCGTTTATATTAGACTCTAATGTATTGATTTAGTTTATATTAGACTCTAATGTATTGATTTAGTTTATATTAGATTAATGTATTGATTTAGTTTATATTAGACGCTAATGTATTGATTTAGTTTATATTAGACTCTAATGTATTGATTTAGTTTATATTAGACTCTAATGTATTGATTTAGTTTATATTAGACGAATGTATTGATTTAGATTATATTAGACTATAATGTAATGATTTAGTTTATATTAGACTCTAATGTATTGCTTTAGTTTATATTAGACTCTAATGTAATGATTTAGTTTATATTAGACTAATGTATTGATTTAGTTTATATTAGACTAATGTATTGATTTACTTTATATGAGACTATAATGTATTGATTTAGTTTATATTAGACTAATGTATTGATTTAGTTTATATGAGACTATAATGTATTGATTTCGTTTATATTAGACTCTAATGTATTGATTTAGTTTATATTAGACTCTAATGTATTGATTTAGTTTATATTAGACTAATGTATTGATTTAGTTTATATTAGACTCTAATGTATTGATTTAGTTTATATTAGACTCTAATGTATTGATTTAGTTTATATTAGACTAATGTATCGATTTAGTTTATATTAGACTCTAATGTATTGATTTAGTTTATATTAGACTCTAATGTATTGATTTAGTTTATATTAGACTTAATGTAATGATTTAGTTTATATTAGACTAATGTATTGATTTAGTTTATATTAGACTCTAATGTATTGATTTATTTTATATTAGACTCTAATGTAATGATTTACTTTATATTAGACTAATGTATTGATTTAGTTTATATTAGACGAATGTATTGATTTAGTTTATATTAGACTCTAATGTATTGATTTCGTTTTTATTAGACTCCAATGTAATGATTTAGTTTATATTAGACTCTAATGTATTGATTTAGTTTATATTAGACTCTAATGTATTTATTTAGTTTATATTAGACTAATGTATTGATTTAGTTTATATTAGACTAATGTAATGATTTTGTTTATATTAGACTCTAATGTATTGATATAGTTTATATTAGACTCTAATGTATTAATTTAGTTTATATTCGACTCTAATGTAATGATTTACTTTATATTAGACTAATGTATTTATTTAGTTTATATTAGACTCTAATGTAATGATTTACTTTATATTAGACTCTAATGTAATGATTTACTTTATATTAGACTCTAATGTAATGATTTAGTTTATATTAGACTCTAATGTATTGATTTAGTTTATATTAGACTAATGTAATGATTTAGTTTATATTAGACTAATGTATTGATTTAGTTTATATTAGACTCTAATGTATTGATTTCGTTTTTATTAGACTCTAATGTAATGATTTAGTTTATATTAGACTCTAATGTATTGATTTAGTTTATATTAGACTCTAATGTATTTATTTAGTTTATATTAGACTAATGTATTGATTTAGTTTATATTAGACTAATGTAATGATTTAGTTTATATTAGACTCTAATGTATTGATTTAGTTTATATTAGACTCTAATGTATTGATTTAGTTTATATTCGACTCTAATGTAATGATTTACTTTATATTAGACTAATGTATTTATTTAGTTTATATTAGACTAATGTATTTATTTAGTTTATATTAGACTCTAATGTAATGATTTACTTTATATTAGACTCTAATGTAATGATTTACTTTATATTAGACTCTAATGTATTGATTTAGTTTATATTAGACTAATGTAATGATTTAGTTTATATTAGACTAATGTATTGATTTAGTTTATATTAGACTAATGTAATGATTTAGTTTATATTAGACTAATGTAATGATTTAGTTTATATTAGACTCTAATGTATTGATTTATTTTATATTAGACTCTAATGTAATTATTTACTTTATATTAGACTAATGTATTGATTTAGTTTATATTAGACTAATGTATTGATTTAGTTTATATTAGACTCTAATGTATTAATTTTGTTTATATTAGACTAATGTATTGATTTAGTTTATATTAGACTAATGTATTGATTTAGTTTATATTAGACTAATGTATTGATTTAGTTTATATTAGACTAATGTAATGATTTCGTTTATATTAGACTCTAATGTAATGATTTCGTTTATATTAGGTTAATGTATTTATTTAGTTTATATTAGACTAATGTATTGATTTAGTTTATATTAGACTAATGTAATGATTTAGTTTATATTAGACTCTAACGTATTGATTTAGTTTATATTAGACTCTAATGTATTGATTTAGTTTATATTAGACTAATGTATCGATTTAGTTTATATTAGACTCTAATGTATTGATTTAGTTTATATTAGACTCTAATGTATTGATTTCGTTTTTATTAGACTCCAATGTAATGATTTAGTTTATATTAGACTCTAATGTATTGATTTAGTTTATATTAGACTCTAATGTATTTATTTAGTTTATATTAGACTAATGTATTGATTTAGTTTATATTAGACTAATGTAATGATTTAGTTTATATTAGACTCTAATGTATTGATATAGTTTATATTAGACTCTAATGTATTGATTTAGTTTATATTCGACTCTAATGTAATGATTTACTTTATATTAGACTAATGTATTTATTTAGTTTATATTAGACTCTAATGTAATGATTTACTTTATATTAGACTCTAATGTAATGATTTACTTTATATTAGACTCTAATGTAATGATTTAGTTTATATTAGACTCTAATGTATTGATTTAGTTTATATTAGACTAATGTAATGATTTAGTTTATATTAGACTAATGTATTGATTTAGTTTATATTAGACTAATGTAATGATTTAGTTTATATTAGACTCTAATGTATTGCTTTAGTTTATATTAGACTCTAATATATTGATTTATTTTATATTAGACTCTAATGTAATGATTTACTTTATATTAGACTAATGTGTTGATTTAGTTTATATTAGACTAATGTATTGATTTAGTTTATATTAGACTCTAATGTATTAATTTTGTTTATATTAGACTAATGTATTGATTTAGTTTATATTAGACTAATGTATTGATTTAGTTTATATTAGACTAATGTATTGATTTAGTTTATATTAGACTCTAATGTAATGATTTCGTTTATATTAGACTCTAATGTAATGATTTCGTTTATATTAGGTTAATGTATTTATTTAGTTTATATTAGACTAATGTATTGATTTAGTTTATATTAGACTAATGTAATGATTTAGTTTATATTAGACTAATGTATTGATTTAGTTTATATTAGACTCTAATGTATTGATTTAGTTTATATTAGACTCTAATGTAATGATTTACTTTATATTAGACTAATGTATTGATTTAGTTTATATTAGACTCTAATGTAATGACTTACTTTATAATAGACTCTAATGTAATGATTTACTTTATATTAGACTAATGTATTGATTTAGTTTATATTAGACTAATGTATTGATTTAGTTTATATTAGACTAGTTTCAAGTTTCAAGTTTCTTTAATAGTTGTCATATAGAAGTACAGAATACTTTTATACAAAATGCTTCTTACTGTTACGCTCCAGAGACTGTGCTAGACAAGATACGTATAAAATAACATAGTATAGCATGTAAATTAGAAGTAGAAATTAGAAGTAAAAATGAGGTCACAGTGTTCAGTATCAGTATAGACATATGTACAATGTTCGATGCAGAATAGACTTAACTGAGTTACCATATAATATACAATATACTATGCAGTGTACTAATATACAATATTATATAGTGCAAAGCAGAAATGGGATGAGGTACAATTTAGGTACAATTTACAGTAAGGTGTACGAGTTGTAGTGCAAATCCTTTATCAATAAATATAAAGTGTGTTTAAGTGATCTAAAGTGTGGAGAGTGGGTGCTGCAGTGTGTTGTTTGTTTAAAGTGAGTGTGTGCGTGTGGATGTGTGTGCTGTGTGCATTTGATGGTTGTTGCATAGTGTTCATTGTTCGTTGAGCAGCCTGATGGCCTGGGGATAGAAGCTTCTTCTGAGTCTTTCTGTGCTCGCCTTGAGACTCCGGTATCGCTTGCCTGACCGCAGCAGTTCAAAGAGGCAGTTGTTCGGGTGGCTGGAGTCCTTGATGATTCTCTTAGCCTTACCCCTGCACCGCTTGTTGTAAATGTTCTGGAGGGTGGGGAGCCCCCCTCCAATTGTGCGTTCGGCTGAACGTGTCACTCTTTGTAGTCTGCTTCGGTCTTGTGCAGTGCTATTCCCAAACCAGGAGGTGATGTTGCCAGTCAGGATGCTCTCTATTGTACATGAGTAGAAGTTCTTAAGGATCTTCTGACTGACTTGGAACTTCTTTAGGCGCCTGAGGAAGTAGAGGCGTTGTCGTGCCTTCTTCACAACACTGTCAATGTGTGTGGTCCATGTCAAGTCCTCGGATATGTGGGCTCCGAGTAGGCCTGCCGCGATAAGCAATAAATCGATTAATTGCTGCGATAATTAAAATGAATGCAATGATTTTGACGGGCGCGATTAATTGCTATTTGCGCGTTTGTTTTAATGAGGCGGAACCAGTGCCCCTTGTCAGTCACTGTCCGTGTTGGGAGGCGGGCCGCTGACGTTACTAGAGTACAGCACGGGAGCTCCGTGGGGCAATGCCATAGCTTAACTACATTTCTCAATAGTGTTGCTCCTTTTAACCAAGTAGCATTATTTGTAGTGTAACGTTAGCTATTTTTAGACCCAAGTAGTTACTCGCTACTGCCCGGAGAAACTGGACTGCTAAATAAAGATGAAAGATAGAGCTTTGATTCTCATTCCATGCTAACAACATTAGCTAAATAGCTAACAAACGAAATACAACGTATAGCATAGCTACAAGTACAACACAGAATAACGTTAATACAATTACATGCATCATTGTTTACAATGAACGGGTGGGGCTAGTCAAAGGACTGGACACGGGGACAAGTTAAACATGAATTAATTTATTATAACACTCCGGTAGTTTCGAGTCGTGCTGCAGTGCTTATGCACCACAGCTATTCTATTATATACTGCTTTGACGCTTCCTCCTCATCGTTGATTGCCTGTAGTAGCTGCATCTAACGTTAGTAGCTAACGTTAAAACTAACCTAAAGTTAGTTGTTCACCAACAATTTGTTTTATCATTAGCTCAAAAACAGAACCGGACTTGTCGGCTCATAGGTTCTGCTTAGGATAATCACAACAATACTTCCGGTCCGGTCGGTGGGCTTCAAAATAAAAGTCTAAAACACCGGAAAAGACGGAGCGGTGGGCTTCAAAATAAAAGTTTTGGGAAATAAATTTCTCAAAAAAAATTCTCTAACCGGTCGCAATAATATCGCTTATCGCGATATTTTCGGGGGCAATTAATCGCCCAGCAAAATGTGTTATCGTGGCAGGCCTAGCTCCGAGGTACTTAAAGCTGTTCACTCTCTCAACCGGTGCCCCGTCGATGCTGAGGGGGCTGTAGTCGTTGACCCCCGACCTCCTGAAGTCCACAATCATCTCCTTTGTTTTGCTGACGTTCAGGGAGAGGCTGTTCTCCTGGCACCATCCCGCCAGGACCTTGACCTCTTCCAGGTAGGCCCTCTCGTCGTTTGCAGAGATCAGGCCCACCACTACTGTGTCGTCAGCAAATTTGATGATTGTGTTGTTACTCCGCTGAGCCACATAGTCGTGTGTGTACAGGGAGTAGAGGAGGGGACTCAGAACACAGCCCTGGGGGGCCCCTATGTTGAGGGTGATGGATGAGGAGGTGCAGTTGCCTGCTCTCACCACCTGAGGTCTGCCCGTCAGGAAGTCCAAAACCCACTGGCAGAGGTCATAGTTCAAGCCCAGGTCCCTGAGCTTGGCTATGAGTTTGGAGGGGACTATGGTATTGAATGCCGAGCTGTAGTCGATGAATAGCATTCTCACATAGTTCCCCTTCCTCTTGTCCAGGTGTGATGCTGCTGTGTGCAGCACATGGGCTATGGCGTCCTCCGTGGACCTGTTGGGGCGGTATGCAAATTGCAGGGGGTCCAGGTTGATGGGGAGGGAGGAGCAGATGTAGCCCTTCACTAGCTTCTCAAAGCACTTCATGGCTATGGAGGTGAGAGCTACAGGGCGGTAGTCGTTGAGGCAAGCAGGCTTGGATTTTTTAGGTACAGGGATGATAGTGGACTTCTTCAGGCAGGTGGGGATGACAGCCTGTTCTAAGGACAGGTTAAATATGTCAGTGAATACCGGGGCCAGTTGGTCGGCACAGACTTTTAGGACGCGGCCGGGGATGCCGTCCGGTCCTGCTGCCTTCCTGATATTCACTTTTTTAAAGGTCCGCCTCACCTCATGCTCTGTTACCCTGAACACTGAGTCTCCATCAGCAGACCCCCCCCCCCCCCATTGCCGTGGCTTGTAGGCTGGTGTTGTTATTACCAGCCTCAAACCTTGCATAGAAGGTATTGAGATCATTTGCTAAGGAGATAATAATAATAATAATAACTTTATTTGTATAGCACTTTTCATACAGAGGTTGCAGTTCAAAGTGCTTCACAACAGCAAAAAATACAGGCATAAGCGAGCATAAAAAGATAGACAGGTAGAATCACAGTGTTTCGCATTAGGATCTAGCATCCCAATAGGCTCTCCGCTTACAGTTTTCAGTAACACAAATAGTAAAAATAGTTTAAAATGATTCAGTTTAAAAATAGTCAAAAAATTATAAAACAGAACGGACATAAAAAATACAGGCATGAGCGAGCATAGCAAGATATGGCAAATCACAGTGTTTCACATTAGGATCTAGCATCCTAATAGGCTCTCTATTCAGTAATACTCCTGTAATTCATGAACAAATAATCACAGTGTTTCACATTTGGATCTAGCAAATAATAAGAATAAAATGATTCAGTTTAAAAATAGTCATAAATAATCAGTGTTTCACATTTGGATCTAGCAAATAATAAGAATAGTTTAAAATGATTAAGTTTAAAAATAGTCATCAGTAAGAAGTAAAAAGTGCAATAACCGACACATGAATTTGATAGGCAGTGTAAAAGAGTAGGCAGGGTAAGAATAAATACAAGTTGTGTCAGGATATCCCTGATGTTTCCTCTTGCCACTAGGTGGTAGCAGATATCTATCAGTGAAATGCCTGAGCAAAGAGATAGGTTTTAAGCTGTCTTTTAAAGATGTCTAGCGAGTTGGCTTCCCTGATGTTTTGGGGTAGTTTGTTCCATAGTTTTGGGGCATAGTTGATAAAGGCTGCATTACCGATCCTCTTTTGACTGCTTCTGGGAGCCTCTAGTAGTCCAGCAGCTGATGATCGCAGTGTTCTTGCTGGTGTGTAATTTATTAGAGTGTTGGCGATGTAGCTAGGTCCCTGTCCATTTAGAGCTTTGTATGTAAGGAGAAGGACCTTAAAGTCAATTCTAAATGTTACAGGAAGCCAGTGTAAAGCGGCTAGGACTGGACTAATGTGCTCTCTCCTTTTGGTTCTAGTTAGCAGTCGGGCTGCAGAGTTTTGGATTAGCTGAAGCCTCTCTGTGGTTTTCTTAGGGAGACCTGTGAAAAGTGCATTACAGTAGTCTAACCGGCTAGATATGAATGCATGAATTAGCTTCTCAGCATCGTTCTGATTAATAAATGGTCGTACTTTTGCTATATTTCTGAGATGGAAGAACGATGTTTTCGTCACTTTGCTAATATGAGAATTGAAGTTCAGTTCTGAATCTATGATAACCCCAAGACTAGTGACCTCAGATTTGATCCAAGGGGTTAGTCCCCCCAGGTTCTTTATTAATGTTTCTTTTTTAGTTTTGGAGCCGATAATTAGAATTTCAGTTTTGTTCTCGTTTAGTTTCAGGAAGTTCTTACTCATCCATTTATTTATTGCCAGTAAGCAGTCTGTAATGGAGCTAATCGCTGTATCATTTGGTTCAGCAGATATGTACAGTTGTGTATCATCCGCATAGCTATGGAAATCTACATTATGTTCTCTGATGATATCACCCAGCGGTAACATGTAAAGGGAGAAGAGTAAAGGACCTAAGCAACTCCCTTGTGCAACTCCATAGTTGTTGTCGTATATATCAGACATGTGATCTCCTAGTTTAACATAGAATTTCCTCCCTCTGATGTATGTTTTAAACCAGCCCAGCACATGGTCTGAGAAACCGACATGGTTTTCAAGACGATCGATTAGAATATCGTGATCGATTGTATCAAATGCTGCACTGAGATCTAACAGGATAAGGATGGAGATCTTATTCTCGTCAGAGTTTAGTCTGAGGTCACTGATTATTTTGGTGAGGGCAGTTTCAGTGCTATGATATTTTCTGAATCCTGACTGAAATTCTTCTAAGATGTTGTTTTCTTCAAGAAAGGAATTTATTTGAACTGAAACTATCTTTTCAAGTACTTTACTAATGAATGGCAGGTTGGATATTGGACGATAATTTGCCATTTCATTACTATCCAAGTTAGGTTTTTTAGTAATGGCTTTACAACTGCTGTTTTAAAGGCATCCGGGAAAATACCAGTCCTAAGGGAAGTGTTTATGATATCTAGCACAGAGCTTGAAACACTATTAAATACCCGTTTGAAGAAAGCTGTAGGTATAGGGTCAATGTCTGAGGTGGAGGAGTTACATTCTGAGACAGTTTTGCAGAGTACATCTAATGTGATGCATGTGAAACTTCTCATGGTTACATTGCACGGTTTGCCGCAATCAACTTTATTTCCATCATGAGTAATGCTGGCCCTGATCAAGGTTATTTTGTTGTTAAAGAATAGTGCAAGTTCTTCACACTTAACCGTTGATGACTGAGGAGGTGTAGGGGCAGTGTTGAGTAGTACATTAATAGTGGAAAAGAGGATTCTGGAGTTTCCAGCATTTTCTGTAATGATTTTAGAGAAGTAATCTTTCCTTGCTAAGCGGATGGTTTTATTATAAGCAGTTAAAGCATCTTTGTATATATCACAGCATATGGTGGTTTTTGTTTTTCTCCATTTTCGCTCCGCTGCACGACATTTCCTTTTTTCTTCGTTGACCGTATTATAGTTTAACCAGGGCGAGGCTCTAGTTTTCTTCTTTTTCGTTTTTAATGGGGCGACAGAATTTAATATAGATGACATTGCATCATTGAGATTTTCTACCATTTCATTTAGAGAGCTGTCATGAATGTGTGGTTCATGTAGTCTGATAAGATCAATGAACTTTGATTCAGCTTTGTCGTTTAGGAGCCTCTTTTTAACTATGATTTCTTTTTTTGTTTTAGTAAGGGTTATTTGAGTATCAAAAAATATACAGTGATGGTCGGAGAGAGGTAATTCAGTTATTGAGATATTTGTTATGCTTAGCCCAGTTGTTGTTATAACTAAGTCTAGTGTATTCCCAAGCCGGTGAGTTGCATTTGTTATATGCTGTATTAGGTCAAAGCTATCCAGTAGATTTTTTTGTTCCATAGTTTTGGAGTCTGTTTTCTTATTAAAATGGATGTTCAGGTCTCCATTTAGGATCACCTTATCATATCCGGTAACACATAGTGAGATCAGTTCAGAGAGCTCCTGTATAAATATTGGTGAGTGTCTAGGCGGGCGGTATATTGTGACAATAATAGTTGATTCTGTTTTTAGTTCAATGGCAAGATATTCCATTGACATGAACTCGCCTAGTTCTGTGATTCTAAACAAGAGTTTTGAGGAGAAGATTGCTGCAACTCCTCCGCCCCTTTTATTTTTTCTGAGTATTTGAAAAAAGTTATAGTCTGGTGGACAAGCTTCTATCATTATTGATGTAGCTGTGTCATTATTTAGCCATGTCTCTACTAGGCAGATGCAATCTAAGTTATTTTCTTTAATCAGATCATTTACTAAGAATGTTTTATTATTCAGTGATCTGACATTTAGGAAAGCTAATTTTATTTGTTGGACTTCTTTAGAGGAGGTCTGCTTTGGTTTGACCGTAAACGCATTGGTGGCGTATATTTTTCACCATGCCATTTGCTGGTTATGATTACTTGTATGTTTTGAGAGATGGCATGGTAATTGTGCTATACTGTACCGTACTGACTGCACTGTGCTTTCGGGGACATTTGATCAGACGAGATGGCCTTGTGTGATATGGGGGGGGGGACGGGGACGGGACGTCTTGTGCTGTACTTCGTGGTGAGATTGTGTCCTTCATGACTATCTCTCGTGCTGGTATGAGCTTAATATTCTTGGAGGCCATCAAGGCATGACGCATGTTTGCTGATAGGAGCTTTGAACCTATGCGATTTGGGAAGAAGCCATTTCTTTGAAAACGTTCTGGGTTATTCCAGAAAACATTGAAGTTGTCAATGAATTTCAGGCCGTGTACGAGACATGCAGCCCCTAACCATGAATTAAAATTTAGGAGTCGACTGAATGCTTCCTGTCCTCTGCGAAAGCATGCAATTGGTCCACTGATGGACACATCAGTGTTTGTGTACACAGACTGATGTTTGTCTAGTGTGTTCATTAAACGTGTGAAATCGTCTTTCAAAGTCTCTGTGCCAGTCTTCTTTCGCAGGATGTCAAACGATCCAGAGTGAATGACAATTTTTGTTATTCCCGGTCTGATTAGTGTTGGAAGTTTTTCGGCTAGCTCTTTCACAGTTGTATTGTCTAGACAGATATTTTCTGTGTTTGCCATCTCCACATACCTTGTTGTGGAATCTCCAATCAGTATGCAGTCTATTTTCTGTGTGAGGTTAGAGCTGCCGCGATTACCGCATTACCGCGGTATCGCTGTTACATCACGGCCACCGCAGAGTAGGCTGAATACCGCGTCACCGCTGTTTTTTATAATAATAATAATAAATTACCCTCCTCTCGTTGGGCTTGCGGCTCTGCAGATATACCCTACTCCTCTATCGAGGTTCCAAGCGACCCTATTGGGTACCAGAAAAGTCACGTGAAACATTGCAGACCACTGATTGGTCAGAAGAGAGACGCGTCACACGTTGTAGCGTCATGCAGTGTGTTACCACCAATCGGCAAGCGCGTATTAGGTTTTTACTTCCTGAATGTCAGCTCATCACAACACGGCTAATAACGTTAGCTTTAACTCTCCGCCGGAGTGGACTACCATCGCTCCTCAGGAGTACTAAACGAGACATAATGATTTTACTGTCTGCAACGAATGTTATAATAAAAGCCCTTCGTTCTATACACTTGTCTGATTGAAAACTTTATTAACAGACCGCAGAATGGGACAACTCAGCACGCTCTGAGCAAAGAAAGGAACTGAGATATGAATAGAGTATTGCTTGCCTTGCTATGGTCCGGTAAATACGCTGATGTTATTGAACGTATATCTATATAATGTTAATGCCACAAAACGAATGCCTTTATTATAAAGTAGTAACTTTATAGTAATAATAATAAGAAAGGGTCGGGGGGGTTAGGGGTAACCACCCCTGCCCGCGACACCGAGTGAACTGCGCACGACCAGAGGGGAAACTTCGAATCCGTGTTTCACTTTCAATAACTAATGCGTGCTTGCCGAATCCCAAACAATATTCATGCTGCAAAGTCATCCTCTAAAGATAGACATTTAGACTAGAGGCAGGCTATATGCTATAAAGAGTAGACTACTACTAAAAAAAAAATGCATTCAAACTTTTTTTTTTTTTTTTTTTTTGCGTGCGGTAATAACCGCGGCGGTAGGAAATATTTTGCAAATTTGTGCGGTAAGGAAAACATCAATACCGCGGCAGCTCTATGTGAGGTTAGCATTTTTCTTTCCAACAGTTTTGGGGCTGTTTGTTTTTGGGCTAGGCCTAGTCTGCCGGTTCTTTCCACAGTCCTGTGGCCTTGGTGAAGCCTCGTTAGCCTTCTCAATAGCCGGCATGTTAACGCTGGTCCCGTACCTTCGGCGTTGGCTACCGCGACGTTCTCGGCGCATGATAGTCTCTTCGCTGTTAGCCGTTCGCTCGGTCTGGGTCGTGTTTGCCAGCCGTGTCGCTAGTGGCTCTGTTTTCCTCGTCGTCTCGTCGTTAGCGTGTGCTTCGCTAGCATTAGCGTGAGCTCCGGCATGCCAGCTGTTTGCTTCGCTAGTGTTAGCGTGAGCTCCGGTATTCTTGCTATTAGCGTCGTTAGCGTGAGCTCCGTTACGCTAGCTGTTTTCTTCGTTAGCGTTGTTAGCTACGCTTCTATGTCTCTTTGCCTTGGGTGTTGATATGCGTGTTTCCGAGAGTAGGTTGAAACTATTTCCTGGCGGTACCGGGGGTGAGGTCCTGGATCGTTTATTTCTCTTTTTATCCTTGACGGTGATCCACTGCTTTGGTCTAGCTCCTTGGTTGTGCCAAGGACCGTCTTTTGGGTGGTGCTGTTCTGTAGCTACTAGCATAGGCCAGTTCTCAATCATGGTATTGTTGGCTATATTTGTAGTAGCTTCATAAATAGAGTCAATGTGTTGCTCATCCTGCTGTATTTGGTACATGGTAGAAACCCGAGCCTCCAGCTCTACAATCCTCTTTCTCATCTCCAAGCAATTAGTACATTCTGTGGGAGAGCCGAGTCTCGGCATCTTCCTTTATTTCCTGTCTTTTCAGGTTAGGCTAAGCTGAAGCTAAGCTAGGTACTTAGCTGGTGGTGGTGGTGATGATGATGATGGTGGTGGTGGTGGTGATGGTGGTGGTGGTGGTGGTGATGGTGGTGATGGTGATGGTGGTGGTGGTGGTGGTGATGGTGGGTCACTCACTTCACAACCGGGGTCTTTATGAAATATCATACAGGAGAGCTGTCTGTCGCTCTCCTAAACGGGGCAGCTTCCGTCGCTCTCCCCTACACGGGGCAGTTCCGTTGCCCTGGAGCTGTGCTATTACTCACACGACCAAAACCACTGTCGTCTTCCGTCTCGTTAAAACTCAAAATGAAGTATAAAGTATTCTCGCCTTTCATAAATATCCTCGACTTCAGCAGTGCCCGACATAGTCCTTTGTGTGTAGCTGATAAGACGGAGACTTCTTCATCTCGCCGGTCCTCCCACAGAGAGATCTCGCTACTCGTCCTTTCGGTGAAGTACTGCGGTCATAAATCTAAATAAATAAATTCACAGTTCTGGAGGAGTACCATAGGAACTGGGAGTTAACATACAGAGTATTTAGAGTTGAAAGGGCTATAATAAATCATTAAGGTAGCGATAGGTAGAAAAACACGGAGCGACAGTGAAAAGCAGCTTGCATAGCAGAAGCAGGAAGATGTGTCACTGTTCAGTTTGATGGAGGTGCCTTTGTAGTCTGTCATCGTTTTGAGGCCCTGCCACATAGCTCTGGAGTCAGCCTGTTCAAACTGGAGTTCAATTTTATCCCTGTAACGCCGTTTTGCCTCTATTACTGTCCTCCTTACGTTGTATCGTGCCACCTTGTGGTCATTCATGTTGCCTGCCACCAGGCCATCGTTGTATGCTGTGGTGCGCGCTTTCAGAGCTTCACGGACGGATTTGTCTACCCAGGGTTTTTGATTTGGGTAAACTTTAATTGTGGTAGTGGGGATAGTTTCTTCCACCAAAGTACGGACAAAGTCCAGCACTGTCTCCGTGTAGGCATTAATGTTATCTGTGTCGCGGAACACGCTCCAGTCTGTGCACTCAAGCGCAGCTTGGAGCGTCTCCTCTGACTCCACATCCCATTTCTGCACCTCTCGCGAGCATTAGTACATCAACTAATGTATTGATTTAGTTTATATTAGACTCTAATGTAATGATTTAGTTTATAATAGACTCTAATGTATTGATTTAGTTTATATTAGACTCTAATGTAATGATTTAGTTTATATTAGACTCTAATGTATTGATTTAATTTATATTAGACTCTAATGTATTGATTTAGTTTATATTAGACTAATGTATTGATTTAGTTTATATTAGACTCTAATGTATTGATTTAGTTTATATTATACTAATGTATTGATTTAGTTTATTAGACTAATGTATTGATTTAGTTTATAGTAGACTCTAATGTATTGATTTAGTTTATATTAGACTCTAATGTATTGATTTAGTTTATATTAGACTCTAATGTATTGATTTAGTTTATATTATACTAATGTATTGATTTAGTTTATATTAGACTCTAATGTATTGATTTAGTTTATAGTAGACTCTAATGTATTGATTTAGTTTATATTAGACTCTAATGTATTGATTTAGTTTATATTAGACTCTAATGTATTGATTTAGTTTATATTAGACTCTAATGTATTGATTTAGTTTATATTAGACTCTAATGTAATGATTTAGTTTGTATTAGACTCTAATGTATTGATTTAGTTTATATTAGACTAATGTATTGATTTAGTTTATATTAGACTCTAATGTACTGATTTAGTTTATATTAGACTAATGTAATGATTTAGTTTATATTATACTAATGTATTGATTTAGTTTATATTAGACTCTAATGTATTGATTTAGTTTATAGTAGACTCTAATGTATTGATTTAGTTTATATTAGACTCTAATGTATTGATTTAGTTTATATTAGACTCTAATGTATTGATTTAGTTTATATTAGACTCTAATGTATTGATTTAGTTTATATTAGACTCTAATGTAATGATTTAGTTTGTATTAGACTCTAATGTATTGATTTAGTTTATATTAGACTAATGTATTGATTTAGTTTATATTAGACTCTAATGTACTGATTTAGTTTATATTAGACTAATGTAATGATTTAGTTTATATTAGACTAATGTATTGATTTAGTTTATATTAGACTAATGTATTGATTTAGTTTATATTAGACTCGAATGTATTGATTTAGTTTATATTAGACTCTAATGTAATGATTTAGTTTATAATAGACTCTAATGTATTGATTTAGTTTATATTAGACTCTAATGTAATGATTTAGTTTATATTAGACTCTAATGTATTGATTTAGTTTATATTAGACTAATGTATTGATTTAGTTTATATTAGACTAATGTATTGATTTAGTTTATTTTAGACTCTAATGTATTGATTTAGTTTATATTATACTAATGTATTGATTTAGTTTATTAGACTAATGTATTGATTTAGTTTATAGTAGACTCTAATGTATTGATTTAGTTTATATTACACTCTAATGTATTGATTTAGTTTATATTAGACTCTAATGTATTGATTTAGTTTATATTATACTAATGTATTGATTTAGTTTATATTAGACTCTAATGTATTGATTTAGTTTATAGTAGACTCTAATGTATTGATTTAGTTTATATTAGACTCTAATGTATTGATTTAGTTTATATTAGACTCTAATGTATTGATTTAGTTTATATTAGACTAATGTATTGATTTAGTTTATATTAGACTCTAATGTAATGATTTAGTTTGTATTAGACTCTAATGTATTGATTTAGTTTATATTAGACTAATGTATTGATTTAGTTTATATTAGACTCTAATGTACTGATTTAGTTTATATTAGACTAATGTAATGATTTAGTTTATATTAGACTAATGTATTGATTTAGTTTATATTAGACTAATGTATTGATTTAGTTTATATTAGACTCTAATGTATTGATTTAGTTTATATTAGACTCTAATGTATTGATTTAGTTTATATTAGACTCTAATGTAATGATTTAGTTTATATTAGACTAATGTATTGATTTAGTTTATATTAGACTAATGTATTGATTTAGTTTATATTAGACTCTAATGTAATGATTTAGTTTATATTAGACTAATGTATAGATTTAGTTTATATTAGACTCTAATGTATTGATTTAGTTTATATTATACTAATGTATTGATTTAGTTTATATTAGACTAATGTATTGATTTAGTTTATAGTAGACTCTAATGTATTGATTTAGTTTATATTAGACTCTAATGTATTGATTTAGTTTATATTAGACTCTAATGTATTGATTTAGTTTATATTATACTAATGTATTGATTTAGTTTATATTAGACTCTAATGTATTGATTTAGTTTATAGTAGACTCTAATGTATTGATTTAGTTTATATTAGACTCTAATGTATTGATTTAGTTTATATTAGACTCTAATGTATTGATTTAGTTTATATTAGACTCTAATGTATTGATTTAGTTTATATTAGACTCGAATGTATTGATTTAGTTTATATTAGACTCTAATGTAATGATTTAGTTTGTATTAGACTCTAATGTATTGATTTAGTTTATATTAGACTAATGTATTGATTTAGTTTATATTAGACTCTAATGTACTGATTTAGTTTATATTAGACTAATGTAATGATTTAGTTTATATTAGACTAATGTATTGATTTAGTTTATATTAGACTAATGTATTGATTTAGTTTATATTAGACTCTAATGTATTGATTTAGTTAATATTAGACTCTAATGTATTGATTTCGTTTATATTAGACTCCAATGTAATGATTTAGTTTATATTAGACTAATGTATTGATTTAGTTTATATTAGACTAATGTATTGATTTAGTTTATATTAGACTCTAATGTAATGATTTAGTTTATATTATACTATAATGTATTGATTTAGTTTATATTAGACTCTAATGTATTGATTTAGTTTATATTAGACTAATGTATTGATTTAGTTTATATTAGACTAATGTATTGATTTAGTTTATATTAGACTCTAATGTAATGATTTAGTTTATATTATACTATAATGTATTGATTTAGTTTATATTAGACTATAATGTATTGATTTAGTTTATATTAGACTAATGTATTGATTTAGTTTATATTAGACTAATGTATTGATTTAGTTTATATTAGACTATAATGTATTGATTTAGTTTATATTAGACTCTAATGTATTGATTTAGTTTATATTAGACTCTAATGTATTGATTTAGTTTATATTAGACGCTAATGTATTGTCATCATGCAGCACAAGTACAGTACAATGGAAATAGGTTTGGCATCCAACCGGAGTGCAAATGTAACAGTAAAGTACAATAGTGATATACAATGTACATGAGATATAAAATATATAAATTAGTACTACTGAGTAAACACAGTAATAACATAGTATCTTTGCTACTTTGCTTTCTAATGTTTGTTTCCCCACTGAAGCACTCTGCTCGCACTGCTGCCAACCTTCCAAACATGTCAACAGGAGAACGGGCTGATTTGCATAATTATATATATATATATTATATATTGTCTCTTGTTGCCATCGAACCAAAACCACTTATCTCCAAAAAGTTTACTTTTCAGGAATAAAAAAAAACTGACTCATTTTCAGTCAAACGTTGGCCTCGATGTGTTTCATAGGTCCTGGGGTCACGGCACTGGCTCACACGATAGAGGACCACTGGTTACCACGGTGTAAACTGTTCACAGCAAAAGAAGGTTTAAATGACCAAATGGTTTTCATCCAACAGAGACATTTGCTGGTGTTGCACAAAAACTTCAGCTATATTGGTATTTTCATTGTTTTAGTAAAATGGTGTTTTTTTTGGGCTGAGAATGTTTCATGGTCCAAAACACTGTATAGCCTTGAAAACTATGATTGATGGGGAAATCTGAGAGATTTGATCTATTTCTGGAAAGTTG
The DNA here is from genome assembly GCF_963971535.1 of Notolepis coatsorum. NCBI lineage: Eukaryota > Metazoa > Chordata > Actinopteri > Aulopiformes > Paralepididae > Notolepis > Notolepis coatsorum. The sequence continues at coordinate 199,703,996 of NC_140167.1, read as the reverse complement.
GTTCAAGCCTCTGGCCTGGAAAAAGAAAGTTTGATATTAATTGAATGGTTTCTCTCAACCCTCCCCTCTATCCAGCTCAGCCAATGAGGATGGAGTCGGTCGTGGAGCAGGGGGTGGAGACCTTGACAGAGGCTGAGAGCCAACAGATCACCCAGGCCCAGCTCGCCACGCTGGCCCAGGTCTGTACTGCTACTACTACATACACAGGGGTGCAGTGCTGGGCATACGCGGTCAAACGACGTTTGGGCTTCGTCAATGAGGCCGAAGTGCGCGCATCCTATTATTATGCAAAGTCTAGGTGGTAAGTGCCAGTGCGACGACACAAAAATGACTCGCCGCCGGCACTTATCACCTAGACTTTGCATAATAATAGGATACCGACAACCAAATACAAGCCCTGTAGGTGGGGGGTTGCTTGATCTCTCGACTGGAAGGATGAGACAAGGTGTATCGTCTGTTCTGTGCGCAACCGAGGGAACATGTATGCGTGTGCGCGGGCGTTTGGCCCACGCTGGCCCAGGTCTGTACTGCTACTACTACATACACAAACACCCAGGCCCAGCTCGCCACGCTGGCCCAGGTCTGTACTGCTACGAAAATCGATTAAAAATAATAATAATAATAAATAAAGATTCTTTTTTTTCAAGGGTCACCTTTTATTTTACAAAAAGTGATGTTTGGTGAAAGTTAGATTTGCACTTTAATAATCCCAATAGGGAAATTTATTCTTGTTTGATCAAGAGCAGGGGTAGGCAACCCTAGGCACGCGTGCCTGCATTGAAATATTATAGTGAAATATTTTGCACTGTTGTCGCATTTATCTTGTTGAAATCCTCCCACAGGTTTTTTTTGTTTGTTTGTTTTTAACTTATTATGGATTGAAAACTGAAAACCTTAATGCACAGTAACTGAACTCAATATTTTCTCAATAAGTTCTGGTAACTTATTATTATACATTTTTTTTACAGTGTAGTCTTGCGATCAATCAAAACTTATTTACACGATATACCTCACATTCACCCTCCATTCACATCCTGGTGTTCTCCATTAGGCCTGTAGGTGGAGCTATGACAGCACACGTACAGTACACACACCGATGGTGTGTGATGTGTCCAAAAATGAATGGGCAAATGTGAGTGAAATGGTCGCACTGTATGCAGCTGTTTGATACAACCATCATAATAATATTGTTAATAATAACAATAACAGTAATGATGTAATAATGTAAAAATTATCATAAAAAATACCTGATTATGAGAAAAAAAATTACGATGCATGGAATATTGTTGAGGCACACTAGTTACAACTATATTTCAAACAGGCACTCCATGTCAAAAAGGTTGCTGACCCCTGATCAAGAGTAACCTTTTATATATATATTATTATAAAAAAAATGTAAGTGAAGATTGGTGAAAGTTAGGTTTGCACTTCAATCCCAATAGGGAAATTCATCTTGGTTTGATGTTTTTTTTGTGTAAAATAAAAACAAAGGTTATTTATTTGAATGATTTCTAGTTTTCAAGAGAAAAAAATCGATTAAAATCGTAAATCGGATAAAAAAATAAAAATCGGAGATTTTATTTTTAGGCCATATCGCCCAGCCCTAAGTCTTAGCCTGCGTGAAGCCTTCCTCATATTCCCTAAAGACCACTCTTCTATAGGAGGGACCAGACCTGGGCCCTCATGCATCAATGTGTTCTACGCACAGATCTGTGCTTACCCTGTGCGTACGATCATTTCTAAGCAAAGAGTGGGATTCATCAATTTGAACTTGAACTTGACTTCGTGCGTACATCTACGCACAGGTCAGACCTGGCGTACCTAGCGCCCAGTGGTAGAATATATTATTACAACAAGGAAATGAGCTTCTGTGCATAATAACACTGGCACGTTCTGTACGAACCGTAGTTCATTATAGTTCATTGTAAAATAGCAACAGTAGTGTAATTATGGTCAAAACCCTATAAATAGCATTTGGAATAATAGATCTTTCTCTCAGAATGAATGCAGCATGGTTTATATAGCGTTATCGGAATATACGGGGTGTAGGCTACTGACTGACTGCGCTCCGCGTAGCTTGATTGATTGATTGAAAAGTTTATTAACAGATTGCAGAATGGGTACAGTACAGTACAGCTCAGTACATACAATTGTTAAGGGGATGCAGACCAGAGAAAGACTTTCGTCTTGTTTACATCAGGGTCCCCCATTTTCAATTCAACATATATGACATACACGCAGGGCTTGACATAAACTTTTTGGCTCACTAGCCACTGTGGCTAGTGGTTTTCCAAAGTCACTAACCACTCAGCATTTTCACCAGCCAAAAATCACCACACTAAATAATTTTTTCATCAATACGTTCCCATTTTATAGCGTGATGATGAATAGGTTTAAAATCAAAATGCATATGATCAATCAATTCAAAAACACTCTCAAAGAACACCCACGGGAGACTGCAATTCGAAACTGGCCCCTACAAATGTCCTAACCCAGTTGTACAGTAAATTACCAAGTATGGTTTTGTCAGTATTCCAATGTACAGTGTACAGTGTCCCCCACCCCCCCCTACCCAACCCCCCACACCCCCACCTCCAATTAATTTGGGGTCGCAAAAGGTATTCCATGCGATCTGATGAAGGCATAGCTTCACGCTAACAGAAAAAATAGGCCTGAATGAAAAAAATTAACATCCGGTCTGAAAACAAGGAGTACTCCATTCTTGAGACAGCACCACTACCAGGATCTGGCCGGTAATGCACTTTTCCGAATTGTTGTGGGAGTTGTAGTATTATGTAGTATCACTTGGATTGACTTAATTATTGCAGATGCCTTTTGTAGACTACAATGTTTTTTTTTTTGGCCGGTAGAATGACGGAGTTACCGGCCACGGCCGAATTCTACCAGCATTTGCCCGGTGGTCAGGTGTTAATGTCAAGATACACGACATACAGATAGACAGTACTGCTACATCTATACATTTATGACATACCAGACTGTACACTGTACATTGGAATACTGACAAAGCCATACTTGGTCATTTACTGTACAATAGGCTTGGGCGGTATGACGGTATTACGATATACCGGGGTATTTAGAAATACCGACGGTATTGAAAATCAATACCGTCAGTCACCGTCAAAATCACAGATGCGCTTCAGCTTCTATTACAGTGAAACGGAGTTTTGAGTGTAGTGCACACGCGCGCCAGCAGAGGGCAAGACCAGTCTAGTGGAGCGAGTGGGTCACAACGGTGTTCACGTTTTACGGTAATGTTGCGACAGTGCTGTGAAAATACCGTAAAGCGTTGTGACAAGAGTTGGTGTGTGTTGTTGTGGAGTGGTGCACTGGTGGAGCAAGCAAATAATCCGTCTCTTATTATATGTGAACTAAAGAGTACAAGGTTTACACAACAGCCCCCACCTGCCTTTTTATTGTATTTGTATCGTCCTGTACTATCCGCTGTCAGCTGTTTATCTCTCTCTGTGAGCTACTGAGCTTGATTAGCTAGCGTTAGCTCACGCTAACTAGCGTTAGCTCTGCGGCTAATCTTAGATTACCCTGAACTAAATCAATGACTAGGTTATAAAGCATTCGAGTAGTTTTCACTGCACATAGAAGTAGCCAAACAACGGGAGCATTTCGGGAGCATATGACCAAAACTCATGCAATTTTGAGCCCTTAACGAATCAAATAGTCTGCCAAGGCTAGATGCTAACGCAGTAACGCTAACGGTGCAGGCTTCTGACTACCAATCTGAGAGCTGACGATGATTTGTTTACTTGGTAACACGGGTTGCCACCCCCCCCCCCCCCCCCCGCTGATGAAAATGAAAGTCATACCGTCAAATACCGTGCACCGGGGTATTATGTGATAAAGGTATAATGTTGTGAAAAAAAGGATACCGCCCAAGCCTACTGTACAACTGGGTTAGGACATTTGTAGGGGCCAGTTTCGAATTGCAGTCTCCCGTAGGTGTTCTTTGAGAGTGGTTTTGAAAGTGGGTAGTGATTCACATTCCTTTACAGGACTTTGGGTAGGGCGTTCCACATTGATGTGGCATAATTGCGAAACGTGTTTAGTCCCTTGTTTGAGCCGAATCTGGGTTTAACATGATTTGTGGAGCTCCCTCTGGTGTTGTGATCGTGGTATTCACTGACCTTTGGGAAGTATTTTTGACATGTACATGGGTACCTTGGTCGTGTAGTGTATCTTGTAGACCAGGCCCATTGCAAGTTGCTGTACTCTGTCGTCTACTCTAAGCCATCCTAGGTTGTCAAAGTGGGCAGGGGGAAGGTTGGTTCTAGGAGTAAGGTCAAGCAGTAGTCTGACTAGTTTGTTTTGAGATGTTTGTAATTTAGTTTTTAGTGCCTTTGAGGTGCTTTGGTACCATGAGGTGCAAGCATAGTCGTAGTACCCTTGAATGAGTGCTCCTGCCAGAGTCTTCAGGGTATTCTTGGTTACCAGAGAGGAGATCCGGTACAAGAATCGAGTTCGTTGGTTGCCTTTTTTTATTACATTGTATGCCATTTTGTCACAGGAAAGATTTGCCTCTAGGATGGAACCCAGATAGGTAATTTCATCTTTCCTTGTGACAATATTGTCACCCACTGTAACTGAGAAGCCGTCGGTCTTGCTGAGTTTGTTATTGTGTGATCATGACCACAGAGCCATTCATAACAAAAACCTAATTTCGTCGTGACACTAACCAATTTTCAAATGCGTGTATATGACACTCCAACATTGATAGCAAACAAGTATTCAAATCATTAGTAAGAATAAATTGTGTTTCTGGTATTAACCATTTCACTGCAAGTTAACGCGGTATTAATGCGTTATCGCCCGATTCTATTAACGCCACTATTTTTTTTAACTCACGATTAACTTTTAAGAAATGTATTTTATTTTGTATTTTCTTTTAAACTTTTTTGTTACTTTTTTTTACTAGACTTCACTCAGGTGTATTATTGATGCTCTCATTGATACTATGTTTGTTTCTGAAGTGTGTGTGTGTGTGTGTGTGTGTGTGTGTGTGTGTGTGTGTGTGTGTGTGTGTGTGTGTGTGTGTGTGTGTGTGTGTGTGTGTGTGTGTGTGTGCGTGTGCGTGTGTGTGTGTGTGAGAGATATATAGAGAGAGAGGGGGGTGAGAGAGGTGAGGAAGGGGCAAGAGAGAAAGAGAGCTGGAAGAGTGTGTGTGTGAAAGAGAGAGGGGGGGTGTGTGATTACTCAGCCCTTGTGTGGGTGAATGTAACAAGTTCCTAACGTTTTCTTTCCCCTATTATTTCATGCACACTTTATTCATTGTTTTAAATGATTATTTTCTTTTAAGTTATTTTGTGCATCACTCTGTTTTGAATTTGATGCAAATCTGCAATGCATGAGGGTCATCCTTTTGTGTTAAATGGCTGCATAAAGCAAGCATTTGTTGACTCTCATGTTGATAAGAGTATTCAAACTTGGAACTTGAAAAAGATCTGTTTAAGGTATACATTTGTATGCGATTAATTTGCAATTAATCGTGAGTTAACTATGGATAATCATGCGATTAATCTAGTTAAATATTTTAATCGATTGACAGCACTAATAAATATATAAATGTATATTATATACAGTATGTACAGCATTATTGTACATCATACAGAGTACTGTACCATTTGATTCAGTGGCAACAGAAACAGCTGATGAGCAGACTCCTCTGAGCTGAACAACATGGCAGTCAGTCAATAGAGCAGCGGTTCCCAAACTGTTTTGGCCATGCACCCCCGTCACCCCCCGACCTAGCTGACGCACCCCCCAATGCCCAACATAAAAAAGACAACATGTGATGAAATACACAAAAAAAATTATCTCACCGATTCCACATATTATTTTTACGCACAGTTATTGTTATGTTTGAAGGCTCACGGTGTTCCATTAAGGATACCAATTGTACACCACAGATACCACAAATTCTTCTATGAAAGAGAGACATCGAGAGGTTTTGTATCAGATTTTTATCATCAATTACTAACGTCCTCGTATGAAACCCTTCACCTAGACTCAGTCTGGAGGAGGGATATACCAGACCTGGAAAAAGATTTTGATTGGCAAGAAGCCTGGGCAAATGTTCGACTTGCATCAAGGAACCCGGACCATCAACAAATCAATCTTAACTATATTCACAGGACATAAGACTGAACAGAATGGGTCTTAAACAAGACTCCAAATGCTCCTTATGTACAAATGGGGACGAGGGGACATTTATGCACATGTACTGGGACTGCCCACCAGTTAAGATATTCTGGAAAGAAGTGACCCAGCAATTATCAAATCTCTTAACTCTGAATATACCTGTACACAGGGACCAAAACTAAAGCCCGCCGCCCGCCAGGGGCGGTCTGTTTTTACCTTTGGCGCATGACACTTAGAGGGCTGCCCGCCGTGTGGCGTGTAGACGTGTAGTTCATAACGATACTCTTGTGAGAGTACAGATTATAGCCGCTCGTCTTTTTTTTCTCCGCCGCGAGATCGTTAAAAAACTACAAGTCCCACATCGCACTCAAGTCAACGGTCCAATCACAGTAGAGTGACGTGACTGGTTTCATGAGAAAAAAAAGCAAATGACCAATCGGAAGCTATCATTTGGCTTGTTTACTTCCGTCTGCTCTAGTCTATATCGGACCTCCACGAGCTAACGTTACTGTTTAAACAATGACCCAGTCAACTATTCACTTTTAGTTTAATACATGACGAGGCATTGTCTAACGGTATCTAGCTGGCTAGCTACTGATAGCTGCTGATATCAACAAATGCTCCAGCAATAGTCTACTCGAGTGCATAATACCTCCGTTCCCTCGTTAGCTCGCGTTAGCTAGCTCACGTTAGATCGAAATGTCCCAGTAAACTAAATTGTCTTAACGTTATCTACCGGGCTAGCAGTAGCTACAGATAGCTCCTGATATCAATGTCTTATAACATTGATTGAATGCGTATTCTAGCTGAGGGCATGTTGAATGTGATTTGACAAAAGAACCGTAACGTAACGTTATAAATAGGGTCCAGCTGCATCGCCGGAGAATCCTTGCATGCTGAATGTAGGGTCTAGCTGAATATAGGGTCTAGCTGCAGGGCCGGAGAATCCTTGCTGGAGCTGGAGGCTACTCAAGTATACACACAGACAGTGGAGCTGTTTGCAGATAGCAAGCATTTTGACTTATTGCGTGGTGGCGATGTCTCGCAGATAATACAACTACAAGTATGATTATATAATATATATTTTATTTAAAAAAATTTTTTATATAAAATATATATATATATTTTTTAATCAAAAAAAATTTGGCAGGTAAGAAATATGCTTGGCGGGTAGACTCTTCCCATCTACCCGCCACTGGCCGGTGAGTCAAAAAGTTAATTTCGCTCCCTGCCTGTACACCCCTCTGTATTACTGCTGAATGATGTTTTTGAGTGTGCAGTAACTATACAGCTAAAGAGATTGGTTTTATCTGGTATCACAGTGGCTAAAAAGCTGATAGCATCACGATGGTTTCAACCGGAAAAAATGTGCCGGAAGGTCTGGATTCTTAAATATCTCGATGTGATTTATCTAGAAATATCTACAGCAAGAATTTTGGGTCTCAATGAATCCAAAATGACAATGTGGTTAGAAGTGGTAGAGAGAATAAAAGCTAGCATATAATGGCAGTGTCTGGTTAGGAGCGAGTGATAATGGATGGATTATCCAATGGGGGGTCCGGGGGGGGGGGGGGGGTGCGAGCTAGAGCATATGTGTGTAGGGTATTAGGGGTATATCTTGTATAAGACATTTAACTAAATGGTGATTGCATTGGATGTGCACTGTTAATTAATGCTTGTATATCTAATCTTGTGTTGTCACGTTTGTTTATGTGTTTGTTTAAAAAATAATAAAAAAATTAAATACAAAAAAAAGACAACACAGTATTCATAGGCGCACTAAAGGCATCTGTTTTTTTTTTACTTTTTCCCCCTTTCTTTTTCCATTTTTCTCCCATCCCAATGTTAGTCGTTGGGATTCCCAATCCCCTACCTGTTCGTTGCGTTGCTTCCTCCGACACATGTGTAGCCAATCCCCACTTCTTTTCACCTGGCAGCGCGGACTCTCACTGGGAGAGTGTAACGTGTGGAAGGGTCACACTACCTCCCCCAGGATCCGACCTCGCTGTGCAGGCGCCCCGACCGATCTGTAGGAGTCGCTGTTTTACAACGACCAGGACCCACCCTCACCGGCTTCCCACCCGCTGACACTTCGAATTGTGTTAGTATGGACAGTCGGCCAACCCGGAAGCACCACAGCTGGATTCGATCCCACTGTCTCTGTGGTGGTGGGCAGACGCTTAGAAAGGCATCAGGTTTAATCCAATAAGAACACATACCAAAGTGCAGTAGGCCTATGAGCTCTCACGTTCACAACAATTGGGAGAATAATAATATGAAACCAAGTAAACATTATCCTCACAACAATTAACCAGCTATATCAATAAGCAACAGTTATTAAAACATGTAGGTAACACCAGTCATTTTACTCAAATTGCAACAAATAAAATACCTCACACGAAATCAGACAAAAATTTGAATTACTGGCATAGGCTCAGAAACAGATTGGCCAAAAACAAAACGCATTTTCATGGATTTTCAAGTGCAGTGGCCTGCAGAAAGAGAGAGCGAGGGGGCAGAGAGAGGGAGTGGAAGGGAGAGAGAGAGAGAGAGAGAGAGACAGGATTATTCCCAGTATGCCTGAGATGAATCATTGTGATTGCTTTTGCTTGGGTTTATGTTTTTTTCTCTGTTATGTGGAGTCATGTTCTACCTGCGTTTAATTTTAAATGAATATATTAAAACCAGCACTAACCTGGTAGCAATAATAATATTGATGGTTAATTACTTGCCCCCGGGCGGGCCGTCACACACTTGAGCGCACTTCGCGGCACTTTGCCTTCGTCTCTCGGCTTAATGCTACGGATGGGCGGCATCTGTGCACAAAGCTCTGCGAAGTTTGGCGATTTGGCAATTGAAGACAGTTTAATGCGCAAGTCCTTCTCAACATCATGCAGTCTGGCGATATTTTGTCTTCACTGCTGTGAGCAGAGAATCCAGCCTCGCAATTGGCGAAGGACATTACAATCCTCACGGCTTGCTTTGCCAGCTGTACAGTATGCTGTCATTGCCTCGGTCCAAACATCCACAAGTGGCTTTCGTTTGAACTGCAGCAGCAGCAGCTCCATCAGATTTAGTTTTTGATTGAATACTTTATTTTGACACAATCGTAGGACAAACATTAAAAGAAAAAAAAACAATAACAGTGTCAACACGCTGGTCAAAAATGGATAAAACACAATAAAGCCAAGGCTTGTTTCCATTGTGGTCCATACATGGGACATAAAAAGGCACAAAAACACGAATGGACATGTTGTACACGAGACATGACACCCTAAAAATAAGAACAATAACACCTAACCTGACAACTCATACAGTCAACTAATGTTAAAAGGAAAGAAAAAATCCGCAAACCCTTAAAAGCAACTCATGATAAAAAGACCAAGTTATGATAAAAGAGATAAAAACCATATTAAGACCAATTTGAGTTGAGTTCAGGAGTTTTATGAATGTTGGCAGGGCATTCCACATTACCGTAGCAGAGTAAAAAAAATCATCTTTCCCCATGCATGTCCTGACTCTCGGCGGGACCAGGTCCGTGGGGCTTCCTCTTGTGGCGTGTTTGTGGACATCTCCTACTTTATTAAAATAATTTACTAGGTACTTGGGGACCGTTTCTTTCAGTACTTTAAAAACCAGAAGCATTTTAAGCTGGTGTACCCTTTCATCAACCCTAAGCCATCCCAGACTGCTAAAGTGGGCTGGCGTTAGGTGAGTCCCAGACTGTTAAAGTGGGCTGGCGTTAGGTGAGTCCCTGACTGCTAAAGTGGGCTGGCGTTAGGTGAGTCCCAGACTGTTAAAGTGGGCTGGCGTTAGGTGAGTCCCAGACTGCTAAAGTGGGCTGGCGTTAGGTGAGTCCCAGACTGCTAAAGTGGGCTGGCGTTAGGTGAGTCCCAGACTGCTAAAGTGGGCGGGCGTTAGGTGAGTCCCAGACTGCTAAAGTGGGCTGGCGTTAGGTGAGTCCCAGACTGCTAAAGTGGGCTGGCGTTAGGTGAGTCCCAGACTGCTAAAGTGGGCTGGCGTTAGGTGAGTCCCAGACTGCTAAAGTGGGCTGGCGTTAGGTGAGTCCCAGACTGCTAAAGTGGGCTGGCGTTAGGTGAGTCCCAGACTGCTAAAGTGGGCTGGCGTTAGGTGAGTCCCAGACTGCTAAAGTGGGCTGGCGTTAGGTGAGTCCCAGACTGCTAAAGTGGGCTGGCGTTAGGTGAGTCCCAGACTGCTAAAGTGGGCTGGCGTTAGGTGAGTCCTAAAGTGAAGGTTGTGCAGGAGTCTCACTAGTTTGTTTTGGGAGGTCTGGAGCTTTGTCTTCATGTGTTTGGAGATGTTGCTGTACCATGAAGTGCAAGCATAGTCAAAGTGACATTGGATGAGGGCTCCAGCTAGGGTCCTCAGAGCGTTCCTATTTTATGAAAGAGGAAATTCTAAATAAAAATTCGTTTTTTTGATGATCGATCAGCTGTTGCTGCTGTTGTAGTGACAGGAGGGGAAACTTCAAATGGTCTGAATCCAGGTCTGAGCATAGCTGTCAACATTGGCAGGAGACAAAACGTGTACATTTTAGCCACGCCCCTTCCCCCGGCCCCACCCCCTCAGCCCCGCCCCCTCCCACCGGCCCCGCCCCCTCCCAATGGAGCTGCCTCGTCGCTGCCATCTGCTGGTCAAAACCTGTATGTACCCAGCCATTCGTTGTAGGGTAAACTTTTCCTACTTTAAGTGTAAATGCTATGTAAATGATGGTTTTGTTGAACATTTGTATTTAACAGGAGAGAAACTGTATTCAAAGAAAGCTATTAAAATAGTCTTTGAATCTAAATATACTTTCTTTGTGTTGATTTTACATTAATTCCATGATTTTACTCAAGTAAATATCTGTTACAAAATCCGGTTTTATGTAGAAAAATGCTGTTTTTAATCTAGATTAATCTAGATTGATTACAGAAAATTGTGAGATTGATTAGTTAATTTTTTTTTATCTATTGGCGGCGCTGGTGTATATATTATATATGTGTATGTGTACAGGGGTGCAGTCGTGCACACACGCGGTTACACGGCGTGTTATTAGTAGTCACTCAGGGCAGAAGTGCGCGCAATGATAAGTACCCGGCCGTTGTAGAAAGCTACCCGGCCGGCGGCCGGCACTTCTCACCTAGACTTTGCATAATAATAGGAACCTATGAGAAGGTGGGGGGCTGCTTGATCTCCATTGTTATGCATAATAATCATCTGTTCTGTGCGCAACTGAGGGAACATGTATGCGCGTGCACGGGAGCGTGCATGCACGTGGCGTGTAACCAGTTCCCATATTACGACTGCACCACTGTATGTGTATATATGTAATGTGTGTATATATGTCAGAGAATCAGCCCCTTGCGTCCTTAGTGTATAGCATTATGACATGGTGTATGTTTGTTCATTGATGTGACAGTGTCTGGCAACATACTGTTTGTGTTCTTTTTATTTCTTTGTATTCTGATTTGTATTGATGTGTGTTTGTGAAACTATAAAAGCTGAAAATAAAATATTATAAAGTGTAAATGCTATAAAAATACAGTAAATTACATTTTATCAAAATATTAACCATTAAATAAAGGTTGTAATCTGTAAATGTATTTGATTTGACTGTAAATGTTATGAATTGAAAATGGGGGAAGTCCTTCTCTGGTCTGCATCCCCATAACAATTGTGTATTGCGCAATACTGTATTGTACCCATTCTGCAATCTGTTAAATTTAGCAATCAATCAATGTATTACCATAGTGTCTTTATACCTTCATCACTGTAGGCTACATATTAATACTACAACTCGTTAAAGCTATAAAAAATACCTATGGTCATTAATTTAGCAGTGGGAATATCATTTTTGGAACAGTGTGTGTGTCTACAGAGAAAAGTGAGATAGAAAAAAAGCCAATGCGATTTTGTGTTTTTCCTCAATATCTCTGCAATGCCTGCGAGTTACCAGTAACTGTATTTGTCATACCATGACAATTCACGACAACTTTTAAAACGGATCAATTTATATTTATAAATCGCATTCAGGAAATTGGGCGTCAGAGTGAAGGCATGCTCTCCGTGGAGGAATGGGAGGAGGGGACGCGTGAACCTTAGGGGACGACAGGGGAGGCGCAGACAGTGGTGCAGTGCTGGTATAACTCGGTATAACGGCGTTATACCTCGGTCACTGAGGCTGAAGTACGCGCAATCGCTTTTTACATGGCATTATCCAACCGGACTCCCGGAGAAGCATGCAGCTGCAGAGCCGCAGAGCCAGCGGCGCTCTCTGGGCCGCGCGCTGACGGCCGCGCTGTGAGGCAATAGTATCCAGCTGCAGGACGAGAGCAGCCAAAAAATAACTGTGCATGCGCACGCGCGTGGAGCGTTTGACCTACTGTCAATTTGCCACTGCACCACTGGGCGCAGAGCAAACGGCTGTTCACCAACACATTTACACATTCCTGCATCACATACAGTAACTTTGTATTGTTTTATCCACAGAAGATTTGCAAACCTTTTGTTCCAGAGACAAAAGCCACAGAGTGGGCAATCAAGAGACACTGGCTAAGTTGATTTGACACCCTCAGTGCATCAGTCTCTCCCCTGAGCTCTGAGCTTTATCCGGTCGCTGTTCTTATTCTTCTTCGGGTCGCAACGGTCTGACTTCCTGTGATAACGTTCTAATCTACACTGCTGCCACCTGTCGTCACGGAGGGGAATTGCAGCCATTTTGTAAAATGTAATAAGTACAAAATACGTGCCAATTCCGTGAACCGTGAACAGGGCGTGAAGAAGGTTGAAAAAACAGGAGAATCCCGGGAAAAACGGGAGGGTTGACAGCTATGGGTCTGAGATCTATCCATAGGTGGGAAATATGTCGGTATTCTGCTCAGCGAGTTGGTTGAGGTGTTCTGTTATTAGGCCTTTTACAGGTTCACCCATGACAACTTTGTTTCATCTCCAAGAACGCGTGAAGTGTAGGGATTAAACACATGAGCATAATATACGCTGCCTGCCACAATAATAGTGCACCGCTCGCGCGCCTATGGCCTTTTGGCAGGAAGTAAAGTGCATTTTGGATACATATTTTTTTTTATTATTATTATTAAAACATACGTTTTTTATTAAAAAGTTGCGTCAATTTCATGATTTACACAGTGAAAATCCCCATTTGAAATAATGTATATTAGTTATATTTATTAGTAAAATAACACCATAGCACCGCCATTAGCCTTTTCATGTCACGCATGAGGGCACTCACGCACCACAGTTTGGGAACCGCTGGTCCAGAGCAGTGGTTCCCAAAGTGGGGGTCGCGAGCCGCCGCGGGGGGGTCGCCAGATGATTAAAAAAAAAATTATGTAGTCAGGCCAGTGTTTCTAGTTGCAGCGGCGCAATAGTTGGATAACCTAAGTGGGGAACTTAGTAGGAGATCACTGCAACTCACACAAGTTGGAGAACTATCTCTCTCTCTCTCCCAGGTCTCCATGGCGCAGGGCATGCAGGGTTCCACAGTGACGCTGGTCCAGCTGCCCAACGGTCAGACGGTTCAGGTCCACGGGGTCATCCAGGCCGCGCCCTCCGTCATCCAGTCAGGACCCCAGATCCAGGCAGTACAGGTGAGAGCACACACACATCCACACACACACACACACACGCACACACACACACACACACACACACACACACACACACACACACACACACACGCACACAGACACACACACACACACACCACTCACACACACACACACACGCACACACACACGCACAGAACCTGGTGGTGTTGTTGTTCAGCAGGGAGAATTCTGTCCTCTGGACCTGGTGAATGAATTAATAGTTTATTTTGAACAACAATAAAAATTATATATATATATATATATATTTATTATTTCTTTTAATATATTTACAAAGATAATTTGCTGTGAAAAGAAAAGGAAAAAGTAAGATAAAATAATAAACAAAACATAAGGTTATGTGTAACTGAGGGGTACAATTCCCTGACTGTATTGATAAGTATGGTATCATTAAACCACTACCGCTTTATGTACTTTAACTACTGGCCATACAGTACACGATATCTAAATATGATGAACACTTTCCCACAATGAAATCAGGTCCACACAAAGGTAATAATCAAATATTTAATATATAGCAAAGGGTACATATAATATTCACCATTACATTTATGATTTGAATGCACTTGTAAGGCAAATGAGTACTCGTAGGCAAATCAACACTGAATGTCCAATCTCTGGTTACGCAGGAAGCAAGTATACAACCTGGCTCTTAGGGAATTATAACGATGGCACACTTAATGATTATAGCTGGATATACTGTAGGGGACAAGGGGTTGTAAGCCGGTAGGGGGGGTAGGAGAGCCGTCGGCAGTATCCCGTCTGGTCAACGATGTCTAGGGAGACTTCAAGTACAGAAGACAGTGCAGTAGAATCTTGATCCACAGATGAATACACCTTGGCTCTCTTGTAGGCTGTAGCTGTAGCTGTAGCTCCACAATGAAGAAGACGCGAGGCGACCTCAGTCTGGTCTGAGTGCCGTCTCACCTTGACTCCTCTCGGGGTAAATCCAACACTCACCGGTGTTGGCGATTATCCGCTCCACAAATCAAAGTACCAAAGCAAATGTATATTCCATGCCGCATAGGGCTCAGCAGTCGTCGGGTATGTAATCAAATGTACAGGTCCACTCGGTCCTCGCCTAGAACTCCTCGGATGAAAGCACCACGTGTGGTCTGCCCAACCTGGTTAAGACTCTAGATAACACGAGGAAGCGATGGGGATGCTGCTCACTTTAGAACTCTAACCGCACGATGCACCATACATAATAGACTATTATTACTTAATAGAAATACGGTGCCAAACTCTGACAATTCAGCTATTAATTCGCACGAGGTCTCAATGCTATTCTAAGGCCAAACAGGCCATACTACACCGCACGCGGTATCGTGGGGTGAGGCTTCACGTTCTGTTACTTAGTTGGGTAGAAGGGTAAAGGACTAAGGGTCGTCTACATTTACTTGCGCCATATTTATATGCACGGTGAACAAATAGTGCCACTCTCTTTTCGGTAGCCGTATTCCTGCGCAGAGCCGGGGCTAGTAGGGACATGTTTCGTCGGTACCATTGAACTTGGCTCCAAGGGGCTTGTCTCCTGGCGCCAGGTCCTTGTCCAATAAGAGAATGAACTATTATGGGCTATAGTAGACTAAAGGGATATTCCGTGTATATGTACAAGGAATATACAAGGGATATCAAACGATATACAAATACTATTCAATATATATCCATAAATAAATATATATATTCGGTTTAATCTGATCCTTCACAACAGCCGCCCCCTAATTAGTCCCACCTAATTAGCTAAGCAGAGACAGATTAACCGCACTGTCCACTACTCAATGTCCGCTGTAAGGGTCAGTCAACTCACAAAGTCATAGGGTCATGGTCGTCATCGATAGTATCGGGGAGCCTTGGCAGTTCTATTAGCCTCGCCACGGGTCGGGTGTAGGTCCGCCCTTGGACGAGCACTTCAGCTGCTCGGACCTTTCCATTGGCACCGGTGATCACTTTGCTTACGCGGCCAGCCGGCCACATAGCTCGGGGTAGTGACTGGTCGATAATCATGACGACTGTTCCTTCTGTCAAATTGTCTCTCTCTTTTACCCACTTCTGGCGGGTCTGTAGAGACGGTAGGTAGTGGAGTAGGAAGCTGTTCCAAAATTTGTCAGCCAGTACTTGACTGTACCTCCACATTCTTCGGCCGTTCGCTTCTTCAGGCCTGTACATTGTCTGGGGTAGCGCGGGGTCCAGCCGCCCCATCAAGAGTGTGTTGGGGGTGACTGGGTCGACATCTGCTACATCACTTGAGACGTAACCGAGGGGCTTTGAGTTCAATACTCCCTCGATCTCCGTGAGGACTGTCATTAGGACTTCTTCCGCCGCGGTCTGGGCCCCAAGCACGGCGTACAGGGCTGTCTTTATGGAACGTACTTCTCGTTCCCAGGTTCCACCGAAGTGAGGTGCGTTCAGGGGATTAAACTGGAAGTCAATCTGGGATGGAGCGAGGTGGGTCTTAAGTTCTGGGCCCATAGCTTGGAAGCTCTCTCTCAACTCTCTTTCTCCGCCTTTGAAGTTTGTCCCGTGATCAGACAACAATGTAGACGGTTTTCCTTTCCGCGATGTGAATCTTCGGAAGGCCATAAGGAATGAGTCTGTGCTCATGGTTGGAAGGAGTTCGATATGTATCGCTCTGGTGGTCATGCATTTGAATACAATACCCCACCGCTTCTCGGTTCCTCTTCCTTTCTTTATATACAGCGGGCCAAAACAGTCCATACCGGTGGAGTGAAAGGGCTTGTCGCCGAGTCGGAGGCGACAGGGAGGTAGGTCGGCCATCCGGGGTATACTGGGCTGGGCTCGCCACTTACGACAGTCTAGACAGGTTCGCTGGAAGCGCCGCACTGCTTCTCTCCCTTGCAGTATCCAATAACGATGTCTGATCTCCGCAAAGACTCTCTCTGCCCCTGCGTGGTGCACATCCTCGTCGTATTTCTTTATAATCAGCTCTGTGACCTTGTGTCGGCTGTTCAAGACTATGGGGTACTTGACGTCATCCGGTAAGTCTGGGGCTCTCCGCAGACGACCACCCACTCTGATGAGACTATGGGCGTCGCTCTCGGGGGCTAGGTGGAGCAGTCTGCTGTCTGATGGGACGGACTTTGCTCCCTGTAGACAGGCTAGCTCATCGGGGAACGAGTCTCTCTGGGCTCGTTGTAGTAGAAGAAGTTCTGCTTCTTTGTAGTCAGCTGCTGAACTGTCAGTTGTGGGCTGAACCTCTGGGTGGTGCCACAGAAATGTCTTTAGCTGCGCACTCTGTAGGGTGAGGCAATCGTCTAGATCGGGGTCTGTGGGGACGAGTGTGTGTGTCAACCCACAGAACATAGGTTTCTTGTTCTCTGCCTCCTCTTTACTCGCCTCCCGTGGGGTGGGTGTAGGCCACTCTTCTTCCGGGAGCTTGAGAAACTCTGGTCCGTCACTGTAGAGGTTGTGACGGGTGAGGTCATCCAGGGACATTCCCCGGGTGATGACGTCAGCTGGGTTGTGTTTGGTGTCCACATACCTCCAGCTCGCTACTTCTGTTAACTCTTGAATCTCGGTGACTCTGACTCCCACGAAGACCTTGTATCTGCACGAATCAGACCGGATCCATGTGAGTACGGTCGTGGAGTCTGACCACAAGATTGTTCTTTGCACCGGGATGGTGAGTTCACGTTGGATTAACGTGGCGAGCTGCGCTCCTGCTAGGGCTGCGCAGAGCTCTAGACGCGGGATAGATTGTTGCTTTCGTGGGGCTATTCTTGAGCGAGCCAGGATGAAAGCAGTATGTATTTCTCCTCCCTCCTCTCGGGCACGCAAGTAGGCCACAGAACCGTAGGCTACTTCGGAGGCGTCGCTGAATACGTGCAGGTCGATCTTGCATGTCTCTGGCCTCACTGTGGGTGGGAAGTAGCTGCGGCGTATATTAACACCTGGGAGTGAGCGGAGTTCCGTCTCCCACTCTCTCCATGTGGATGCAAGGTGTTCGGGTATGGGATCGTCCCAGCCCTGGTTCTTGTCCCATAGCGCTCTTACAATCATCTTTGCCCTGGTGGTGTAAGGTAGAATACATCCCAACGGGTCATATTGTCTGGCGAGTGTTCTGTATACACTCCGTCTGGTGGTCGGTATTTCCGTCGACCTTCCCTGCTCCTTGGTCAGGGGTTTGTGTCTATAATGGAGCGAGTCTGTTTTGAAGCGCCAGACTAGTCCTAGTGTCATTTCTTGGGCTTCTCCTGGGATGGTCGTCATCCAGGTGTCGCTGCTCGCTGCCTTGTCCTCGGGGGAGAGGCTGCGCAGTACTTGCGGGTCGCTGCTGGCCCACTGCCTGAGATCAAAGCCGCCTTTGATCAGGGAGGCGCGGAGCTTGAGTAGGAGAGCCTCGGCTTCTTCTGGCGTCGAGACGCTTTGTAAACAGTTGTCCACGTAGAAACTTTTTTTCACACTTTGTTGGACCTCTTCATCTGCTGCTGGGTCCTCTGCGACGTGTTTTTGTAGTGCAAACGTAGCACAGCATGGGCTGCATGTGGTTCCGAAAGGGAGGACTTCCCATTGATAGATGGCTGGGTGCTCGTCTCCGATCCTCTCTCTCCATAGGAACCGCAGCAGGGGCTTGTCCTCCTCCACTAGTCTCACCTGCAGGAACATCCCTTTGATGTCGCCGCTGATAGCCACCTTGTCCTGGCGGAAGCGTAGTAGCACGCCTAGTAGGGAGGGGCCGAGTGTTGGGCCGGCCAAGAGTTCTTTATTGAGATTTTGTGATCCGATCTGGTAGCTGCAGTTAAACACAATACGATCCTTGCCGTTGTGGTGGACCTTGTGGTGCGGCACGTACCATGATTCGGTCGTCTGATCAGCCTCTTTAATGTCAATTTTCTTTATGTGTCCCGCTGTGATTAGCTTGTTAATCTCAGCGCGGTACACAGCTTCTTGAGCGGGGTCTTTGGCTAGGCGCCGCTCTGTGTTCAATAGATACCGCTCCGTCGCCTCTTTTGTGGTGTGAAAGGTGGGCATTCCCTCTCGCCTCAGGAGTGGAGTTGCGTATCTCATCACTCCGTTGACGTTGACTCTCTTTGTCCCGTGCTCGAGGAGGGCTATAGCGTAGATATCTTCCTTAGAACGAATGTCTTTCTTTTCGTTCTTAAAGGGCATTGTCTCTAGTGTCCATAGCCTCTCGACATGCTGCAGGAGTGTGGTGTCTCCTTCCGTCGCTCTGGAGTGGAGGCAGCTAGTGGCTGCTGTTCGGTTAAGAGACTTGGCGAGGGGGCCTTGTAATGTCCATCCTAGGCGGGTCTCGACTGCTGCAGGGCAACCTCTGGGTCCTGTATGGACCCGGTCTATCGGGACTATGAGGTCTGCATGGTCGGAGCCTATCAGCAGGGTCGGGGTGGCACCGTCTATGAGCGGGATAGGGAGTTGACGCAGGTGCACATATTTATCCATCAGCTTGGCGATGGGGTAGGTGTACTGCGATAGTCCTATTTCTTGGCTGGTGAAAGCATTAGTAATCCTATACCGTCTCTCGGGCTGCCCGCTGGCTGCGATAGTGAAGGAGACATTCTCGCCCTTTATCGTCTTTAGATCTCTTCTTATTGTCCGAATCGTCATCTGGTTCTCGCTCCCCCGCAGCCCCAGCTGGGCCGCAGCGGACGCGAGGAGAAGGGTCTTCTCTGACCCGTCGTCAAGGACGGCGTAAGTGTCCATTACCTTATCTTGGTAACTCAGTGTTACGCGGACCACCTTTAAGAGCACCTGGGCGCCACTGCTGCTAGCGGGGTCAATGTACATAACACTTGCCTTTGTGCTGCTGGATGGTGCAGGCTTTCTTCTGTTACTGTCGTGTAGGACATCTAGGTGTGCTCCGTCACACCGACTGCACCTCTTCTTTAGGCGGCACTCGGCTGCCATGTGATTGCGCGCACATCGGTAACAGCGCCTGTTGGACTTTATCCATTGACTCACTTCTTCTGCATTCATCTTTGTGAACAGGTCACATTGTGACAGCCAGTGTTCCTTCTCGCAGTACGGGCACACCATCTTCCACTTCTCTTTTCTCGAGGGGGTACTGTGGTTCTTACTGCTCGGTACTGATTCTGATTGGTGCATGACAGTCACCGATCTTCTTCCATCGTTTATTCTCCTGGGTCCCTCTCTGGAGCTTGGTGTGCTCCGCCCGAACGTATCCAGTCGTAGGCTGCTGACTTCTCTCGCCAGGAAGTCGGCTAGATCGAGGAGGGATGGTTCGGGACCGTTAGGATCACGGTGGTCTCTCTGCCGCCTGAAGCGCTCTTGTCTGGCGGGTGGCAGCTTCTCTAAAATCATCTCGACGTTAGAGTTGGCGTATAGCTCGTGCATACCCTTTTCCCGTTGCGCTCCCAGCATCCCTACCAGGGACTGCACTTTTATAGACAGGTCGTCTAATGAGCGATTGTCTGTTGCTGGGGGTAGGCGGTCAATATGCCTTATCTCTTGGATTACGTAATCCCATATACGTCCATATCTCTGGTCCAGCGCTGCTAGAGCCGCGGTGTATGGGGTCGTAGAGGTGGCATAGGCTAGCGCTATATTGTGCGCTCGCGGTACTTTCAGGTGCTTCAGTAATATTGCATACTTGTGGCGTTCATTAGCGACATCCACCATCATTGTCTCTAAGCACATCCGGAGCTCCGTGTACTGTGCTCGATTCTCATAGGTGAAGTCTGGAAACGTCGGTGTGGCAATGTATGACGCCGTGGATGGCTGATACATCGGCGAGCGTTGGGGGAGAGACCTCCTAGGCGAGTCTCCTCTTGCGCCTCTCTGTGGGCTGGTACCGGCAGGGTACCATGGCCCGCTGGTCCAGGTGCTATTCCTCGGGGCTGGTCGTGCGTCATGCTCACCCGTGAATAGAGTCGGGGGTCTGTAGCGCAGCGCCGCGGGGGTATAGCCTGGGCTGTACTGGACCTCCTGGTCCGGTGGAGTACTGTGCTGTCGTCGGGCTTGGTTCTCCTCCTCTCCCTCTTCTTCTTCTATCAGGTCCTCTAGATCCTGTAGTCGTTTATTTAGCTTCTCCGCAGTGTATGCCGCTCCTTCCTTGTAGCTGGGTCTCGCTTGGACCGGTCGGGGAAGGGGGTCTGCGGGGGGTATAGGCTTGGTCTGTTGGTCAAGTTCAGGGTCGCTTGCTCGGTTAGGAGACGCTGCCCTTGACTGTTGTCTCGACAAGTTCCTTGAACCCCTGGCGGAGGGAGAGGGTGTTGCCTTGAGGATCAGCTGCTCCATTAGCTGCGCTTGTAGTCTGTCGCGCTCGGCTTCGCGCTTGGTGAGATCTGCTTCTCTTTGGGCACCGGCAGCGGCGCGCTGGGCGTCGGCCCGGTCTCTTGCCATATTCTCTTCCGTCTGAAGGCGTCTCATCTCCAGGCGTATGCGCTCTTCTTCGCTCCGTTGCTGTGTCTGGAGTCGATCGCGTTCACCCTGAAGTCGATCGCGTTCACCCTGAAGTCGATCGCGTTCGGTAGAGGCTGTCAGGCTGGCGAGGAACGCCTGTGATAGCATCCTCTCCGCTTCGCTGGGGGAAGACGGTTGTAGAGGTGAGCCGCTCCTGGCTGTACTCGTTGGGGAGTCCTGGAGCTCTATTTCCTCGGCGCTCTCCTCCTCTTCTTCCGTGCAGAGTTCTCTCTCTGTAGGGTTGTCTTCCTCCCGGGGCTGGTCGGGGACTACTTCTTCGGTATTGGCGGGGGGTAAAGGCATGTCAGCTCCCTCCTGGTCCCCACGTGAGCTTGGTCAGTTACATTAGAACCCACTAGGGCCTCTGTGGTCGGGGTAACCTGGTCGTTAAGGTCAGACATAATTTTACTTTCTACTTTTACCGCGTTTACCGTTTGTCGAAGGCTAGGTAGTTGACTGACAGCGTAATCCTCTAAGTACTGAGGTGTCTGTCGTCTGCGCCGCGGGCGTTCTACGTTAGGAGGACCGTTTCGTGGAGTGTTCATCATAGGCCATTTCAATATTAATAACACTATATTAATATTACACTAGTTACCCTCCGGCTCGAAGGACCAATTGTAACTGAGGGGTACAATTCCCTGACTGTATTAATAAGTATGGTATCATTAAACCACTACCGATTATGTACTTTAACTACTGGCCACACAGTACATGATATAGATATGATGAACACTTTCCCACCATGAAACGAAGTCCACACAAATGTATAAATCGAATATTTTATATAGCAAAGGGTATATACAACGTTCACTTAATGACATTTATGATTTGAATGCACTTGTAAGGCAAATGAGTATTCGTAGGCAAATCAACATTGAATGTCCAATCTCTGGTTACGCAGGAAGCAAGTGTACAACCTGGTTCTTTAGGGAACTATAGCGATGGTACTTAAATGATTATAGCTGGATACACTAAAGGGGGTCCCGCTGGTTGTAAGTCAGTAGAGGGGGGGGGGGTTAGGAGAGCCGCCGGCGATATCCCATCTGGCCAACGATTTCTTGGGAGAATTCAGAGTGCTGAACACAGTGCCCACAGAACCTCGGTCCACAGATGAATACAGCTGGGCCCTCTTGTAGACGGTAGCTGCCGGTCCACAACGAAGAGACGTGAGGCGACCTCACTCGGGGTAGAGCGCCGTCTCACCTGGACTCCTCTCGGGGGGTAGTTCCAACACTTACCAGTGTTGGCTGTTATCCATGGCATAATCAAAGCACCCAAAGCAAGTAGATAATCCAAGCCGTGTAGGGCTCGCCGTCGTCCGGGTAAAGTAATCCAATGTGCAGGTCCACTCGTCCTGGCCCAGAACTCCTCGGATGAAAGCACCACACGTGGTCTGCCCAGCCTGGTTAAGACTCTAGATAACGCGAGGAAACGATGGGGGTACTGCTCACTTTATAACTCTAACCGAACGATGCACCATACATAATAGACTATTATTAACTTAATAGAAATACGTCCCACTCGACGGTATAGTGCCAAACTATGACAATTCAACTATTAATCCACACGATGTCTCAATGCCATTCTGAGGCCAAGTTGACCATACTGCACCACACGTGTATCGTGGGTGAGGCTTAACGTCTTGCCACTAGGTTGGAGGGTAAAGAACTAATGGACTAAAGGACTAAAAGAAAGTTCTACTTTACTTGCGCCATATATATATGCGCTGTGAACAAATAGTACCATTCGTATTTCGCCAGACGTATTCCTACGCGGAACCGGGCTAGTAACGACATGTTCGTCGGCACGATTGAACTTGAACCAAGGGGCTTGGCTGCTGGCGCCAAGTTCTTGTCCAATGAGAGAATGAAACTATTATGGGCTGTTAGTAGACTAAAGGGATATTCAGTGTATATGTACAAGGAATATACAAGGGATATCAAACGATATACAAATACTATTAAATATATATCCATAAATAAATATATATATTCGGTTTAATCTGATCCTTCACAACACAAGGGATATCAAACGATATACAAATACTATTCAATATATATCCATAAATAAATATATATATTCGGTTTAATCTGATCCTTCACAACATTATGTATATAACCAAGTTCTATGAATACTGGTGACGCTCAGCGTCATTCTGCACTAACCTCACTTCGTGCACAGCACTGAATAAAAAATCCACAATGTACCTTTACATACCGACATCCGTCTGGCCACACCCCTATCCGCTTACCTTCATAAGCAGGTGTGTGGTCACCTACTCGCCTCCTTCCCAAACTTTCACCACAAGGCGTTCTATATCATACTGGCTTCCGCTCAGCGTCATTCTGCACAACAGGAGCTGAGCGGGAGCCAGAAGCTCGACAAATGTACCCCGCTGAGGCCCCCCACAACCATCAGACCGGAGAGGACCGAGCCCCCCGACCCTCCCTAATGGAAGATACCCTCCCTATTGGAGGACGGGAGGGAGACAAATCCGACCGTGCGAAGAGAAACTCGAGCAACTCAGCGCACAGGGTGAGCAAACCGTGGCTTGACCCCACGACTACGCACACGCACAACCCGCATGCCACCAGGGAATGAACGAAAGGAACAACCCTCGTTACTGCCCCCAAAATCACGGGGTCAAGAGCAAACTCAACCCCGTGGCAAGGCCGTAGCAGCGGAGCGCGAAGGAAGACCCAGACCCACTGAAGGGACTGGATCCCCTGGAAAAAGGGGGCCCGGAGAGGTCAATGACGCCAAGCATCAAGACCTCACCAGGCGGTCACTTAGTGACACCGCCCCCCACATCGCCAGCGTATTCGGACAGCGCCCCTCCAAGAGCGGGCCCTTCCCCCCACTAGTACGCCGCCTGGCACACTGACCCTGCAACACAGGCAGTCAGCATGGCCGTAACTTGAAGCACTCAAAAGGCTAACCATAAGGGAAGCAGGCAGCGCACCGGGGAGACGACCCCAGAGGGGTTGATCCCTTAAACCAGGCAGCAGGCTTTAGACCCAAGCCTGGAGCACTGCAGACGAGACAGGCGCCAAAGGGGTCAACTGAAAACAGCACCCCGGCGGAAGGGCCGTATGCTGGCATTGTTGCGCACCATGATAAAGCCTCCACCAAAAACCCCCACCCAGAGGGGTCGAGGCAGAGAAGGCTGACACGATTGGCAGACGTCATGAACGTGCAGGGGCACACTCAACCGGGTAACCCGGGAGTTGACTCTGCTCCAACACACCAGGGAATCAACCACCCTCTTGGTACCACAGGCGGTGGTTGTTCCTATAACCCCTCAAGAAAAAACTCCAAAACACACCTGCGGGTATACACCGGCTACACCGCAGTACAAGTGTTTCAGTTTTCAAAAAAGGGTTATTCCAGGCCTACGGGTCGACGAAACACAACTTCGGACCGGGCCCGGCGGCTCGGGAAGCACACAGGGGTACCAGAGGAGGTCCAGAAGACCACCCCAATAGCCCCCTCTTCGCCATGCGTGAGAGAGGAGCGAAAAGAATGGAGAACCAGCCCCTTTATGATAGCACAGGGTACAACCTGTACCCAACAAAGGGTCTCCATAACGCCCAACCCTGTGACACCCGGGCCGACCCGGCATTTTTCCCCCCGAAAAAAGCACAAGTCCCTCAGGGTACCAGAACAGCAGATCTGCGTCCCCGGCGGACAACGGGTTAACTGACCTGGACCAGCGCGACCAGAACCAGTCCCATGCCCTAACCACGCCGACATCCCCACTCCAGGAGAGGGGGTAGGCATACGTGTTGATCTAAAACATGAAAAGAGGGCGCCACCCAGACGGTCCCATTTGTACCTCGCTCAGTGGCCCACCCCAAGGGCGTGAGACCCCTCTACCTATGTTCTGATCTATTCTGTTAACATCCCCCAGATATGAACGAGAATCCGTCGAGACCCAGTAACAGGCGCTCGGAAGAGGAAAAAATCCCCCATCCCAGTTGCCCTATAAAAACGCTGTTTTAATAACGAGCAACCAAGGCGTACTAGCCTCCTGCGTGATTCTTATCAGAAAACACCCCGAGCCAGCACTATGTACGCGTCGAGACCCAAACACATCAATGGATAGTCTAACCAGACACCAGACATTGGTCCTTCAAGTCGCCTGGGAGAATTATTAAAAAGAAAGAAACACAGACTGACATGAATCCCACGTGACGCGGCCGAGGGTAAATCTTTTTTACATTCTTACATCCCGCCACCCTCACCACAGAGAGGAGAAGGGAATCCTCAGAGAGACTTCCCACGTGAGCCATAGATTGAAAAGTCACGGTAACATTGAGTCATGTGACCAACAGACTCAAGTCACACGTATATCGAGCGTAGTAGAACAGTAAGTTCCTACGCTCTGCCCCGACAACTTGACAATAACAGACCCTACATACGGGTCTGAAAAAAACTCACGGAAGCCGTCGTCCAATAGAAACGTGCCTAGTGATGTTTTCTATGACGGGGGGAAACCCATGACTCAACTGCCTGTGATAGGTGCGGAGTCAGGGAAACCCTCCCCCCCCCCCCCCCCCCCAGTGCCAAGCTGCCTAACAGCTTGGCCCTGACCGAATGAAAAAGAGAGTCCAAGAAACCCCCTGACCAATCAGAAGAGGGAAGGAGGGGTTTATCCGTTACCCCCTCGTAAGCCCAACCCTTGCATACGACAACAACAAACAGCCATATGATACCTTAAGTAGCCAGTATGCTAATGAACAGCGCAAAGCTAATTCAATGCACGCTAGCCACAGACACGTCTGTGAACAGGGTTTATAACAAGGCCAAGTTATGTATGTGTGAACCCGACACCCGTGTTTATGTTGCAAGACACAGAATCTGATAGAGAGAGAGAGTGGCCTGAACCGCGGTACTTTTCATACACAAGCATTACTGCAGACCAACACAATAGTGTTGCGGCTCAAAATCACTGTTTAAGCAACAGAGCACACAACTAACCTCTACCTTTATGTGAAGATTCAGGTCGAGGCAGAAAACCTTTTTCAACCGAGTGTAAGCCGCAGGCCTTGCTTAAGCTCTAACATGAATGTAGCGATCAACAAGACTTAAAGTCTAGCCCTCCTATCAAACCCACACTAGCGAAAGATTCACACGTCGTATCCCCATCATATGTTTGGTGAATAAACACACAGTTTGTAACAAAAAATACAGTCCCTCTTTTTAGGAGGGACTCTTTATTTTCTATAAACAAAAATCATATTTGGGCCGGGAAGGGAACATGGGGGGACCACAGAGGGAAAAGTCATACTTTCAGCGACGCCTGCCACGAGCCGCTCGGGACTTGCCACCCCGGGGAGCCCCGGAGGGACAGTAAACGATCGGAGGCTGGTCATGACGATCCCTACCGTCACCTCCGGGCGTAGATGGGCCGGCTGCAGTGGCGGAGGCGCCCTCTCTCCTCCTGGCCTTCTTTGCCGAAGGTCCAGCAGTGGCGGCTACGGCGGCGGAACCCCGACGACGAGCCTGCCGTCTGACTCCACCGGTGACATCGGGCGGGGGGAAATTAGGCTGGAGCACGGAACGCTCCTCCTGCATCTCCCTGCAGGTTGAGGCAATCAATTGCAGTGCCGACCCGAAAAGTCCAGCATCGGAGAGGGGTGCCGTCAGAAGTGGAGTCCTCTTCTTCTCCGGCACACGCGCCTGCTCCAGCCAAAGGTGGCGCTGGACTAGAGTGGCCAGGGCGCGTACTTTCCCAGCGGCTATGGCCTGTGGCTGGATCAGATGCAGGATGGCTCCTGCCGACTGGGCGAGCTGATCATGTTGCAAATCAGTCAGCTCCATACCGCCCGTCAGTATCCCGGACATGAATCTCGCCAGCTGCGCAATGTTTGCGTCGCGGAGATAAATGTCTGGTCACTCCAGAAAGCCAACCGCCTCGCCGATTTCCCTTGGGGAACCGGCTTCCGTAACGGCTCCCACACCACCTCAGGACAAAGGAGCGCCGCCATCGGCCTATCAAGCCGAGGCACGCCCTCCTTCATGCCTTCTACCAAACCCACCACCCTCGTGACTTGCACGTAGGCGGGGGTGAGGCCCATGATGTGGGAGACCACCTGTCCCTGATGGACGTAGGCCTCCATTGAGGGGAAAAATGGACAGACAACGTCCACCCCTCTCACAGGACGGCGTTGCCATAGATGACCTATGAGATCGTCAGGAATAGGAACAGGCAGTGGCTGCGGCAGCGGCACACCGTTTGCGACTGCCGCCGCCGCCATGAGCTCGGGGAACAAAGCATGCATACTTTCCCCCACCGAGCTCGCGTCCCTCACATGCAGCAGACTACTGGTTACAGAGCCACATTCTGATGTGGCTGATAGCAGGGCATCCCGCCGCCGAGTCGGAGGTTCTAACCCAACATCTGCATACGAGGAATCCCAAGGAGACATCTCAGCCCCTCCAGTGTTACCTGGACGGGCGGCGGACATGTCTCCACCGGGGCGTCGAACAAGAACCCGTCCGCTTCTACCATGTAGTCCTCTGTTTCCATCGGCCATGGAGAATCAGACGCATCCTCATTCGGCTCCAGCAACTCACCAAAACCAGGCCGTTCTCGTCTACAAGCCACCATCTTGCGACGGGAGCGAGCCGACGCAAAAAGTTTGCGTCTCAAATCCTCCGCAACCAGAGGAGCCGGCCGCCCAACAGCGGACGACTCCCCGGAGGCAAAGGAACCAGAGCCGGAACTAGGCCATCGCACAGGAGACGGCGCTGGTGCACCAGCTCCTTGGAGAGGCAAACTATCTATCGGACGCCTACCGGGCGTGGCTGCCGACCACGAAAGAGGCCTCAACCCCGCTCCAAGACGCACGACAGAGGAGGCAATGGAGAACCGCTGGTGAAGGGTGACGTTGCTAACACGACCCTCCGAGGTAAACATTATGACTTCGTTTTTTTTTTTTTAATGTATGAGAGAAAGAAAAAAGCAAGAAAAAATTTAAACACGTAACTCAACTTTCTTCAGCTAACAACCTCGTCAAGTGGGTATATAACAGGCACTTCCTTGTGGTGAAAGTGAAGAAGGAGGCGAGTAGGTGACCACACACCTGCTTATGAAGGTAAGCGGATAGGGGTGTGGCCAGACGGATGTCGGTATGTAAAGGTACATTGTGGATTTTTTATTCAGTGCTGTGCATGAAGTGAGGTTAGTGCAGAATGACGCTGAGCGGAAGCCAGTATGATATAGAACAGTCTCTTGTCTGAAAGGGAACAGGAAGAAGCCAGATGCTTATCAGATCCTTATTGCAATAAACAAAATCACTTCATCGATCAAGTTAATATATAATAATTTCTGTTAATAAATAATACATTCTTTTTAGTGGTGGGACTCGATTAAAAAAAATTATCGAATTCATTTGAGACTTAGTTAAAACTTTCTATGCCACGAGGTGGCGCCAGAGTTAGCGCTTCAATGCCACCATCCACTTTAATGTTATCGTTAATATCGCCTAATCTATGTTTTAAATTATGGCTATGTGTCTAATCTGCCCGTCGCTTATCAAAGAATCATTTTCCAGTCAGTGCTGTCAAGGCAGATTGGTTTTTTATCGCTTCATTTCCGTTTGAGAGCATTTTGAAAAGCACCCGTTTTGAGGTAAAAAACAGTCCATTCTGGGGCATTCTATGAAAATCGTCTTTTACTGGAATATTCCAGAACGTTGATATTTGTCGGCCTATTTATGAATCGTTTTCAAATAAACGCTAGATGATCAATATTATACATACACGCACGCCCATTCGAGGCGCGCGCTGATAATAGCCGAGTTAATTTCCTCATGGATTTTTTCAGTAAAACCAATAGAGCCCATTTCACAAAACAGCCTATATCTTCATCAAAATGAGTCTGATTATCCTAACACTGATAACATAGATTCCTTACCTGACATCAGATGGTATCCAACTGGTATATTCCAATTCCTGATCACCATTCGAAAAAATCGATAAGTGTATAGATCCAATGTGTGTACAGTGTAACACATGATTCCGCGGGGCTGAGAGCCCCCTGAATGAACCCTGGTACTCCGGCTGCATGGGTGGACTGGAAAATGTGGAGTACAGGATTTTTTTCCCCATCCATTTTCATTGAGTCCATTCCAAAATCCCTTATGTCATCTGGGAGACGATAGGGGGCGCTTTTTTCCACATCTGATCGCCGGCGGCACTCGGGTATACTAGGGTAGGCTCGCGTGATGCAATATGATTTCAAAAAAAAAATTCAGAGAAATCTCGTGAGTGGCTTTCAATTAGATATTAA
The DNA here is from genome assembly GCF_963971535.1 of Notolepis coatsorum. NCBI lineage: Eukaryota > Metazoa > Chordata > Actinopteri > Aulopiformes > Paralepididae > Notolepis > Notolepis coatsorum. Next base: position 199,674,500 of record NC_140167.1, on the reverse strand, counting down.
TAATTCCGAGAATACTCGTGAGTGGCAGTGAAAGTGTTAATTAATCTAAATTAATCGCATTTTAAACACATATCAATATTTGATGCGAAAAGCAAAAATGTTCAATTCAAATGGATTTTGGTATACGAGTGAATCAATGAATATACATTATACATACGTTTAAGCATCAAAATCTTGTTTATTAGCTACTACACAGATCAATGCAATTTTTAACAAAGTTCAGCAATTTTAGGAATAGTATATATATAGCTCAAAGGACCTTTTCTCTTTTGAAAGGTAACATTCCGAAGTTTCTTACACAATAAAGAAAAATCACTTTGAGTGCTAATGAAATAGAGTAACAGAGGTTTGAACACACTGAAGTAAAAGTTGTGTACTCACATTTCTGTTTACTGGTTGCCATATGCCTGTTTTTAAGTTTCAGCTGAGAGGCAGGAGCTGGAAAACACAACGGTTCCATAGCCTGAAGTCTTATAGTCATACAGGTTCAAAGTTTATAAAAATCCCAGAGTGTTTCACAATGGTTTTTGTAATGTGTGTACCATAATAATTCAGCGTGAATCATGGCCGCCCACTGCCTTTATTTTGCCTCTTGAGTCAAAACAAAGGACTTCTTCGTCCGAACGGCTTGTCAAATGACGCTCGCCGGATGTTTCGTCTTCTAACTCGAGACCCGAAGCACGCAATAGGTTGATGGGGTGACGATCGAAAGGCGGCAAATTCAACTTTCCAACAAGGTTGATTGGCGAGAACGCAGCCCGGACGTGCGATAAAAGTGTCATTTTTTTTTAACGTAATTAATTATATATATTCTTTTTATTAATGCGATAAAGTCCCAGCCCTAATTATTTTACAACAAGGCTGGGTAACCCCCAGCATCAATCCAAGTCATCCGGAAGCAAAGGCAGGAGCAGTTTTGCTACATCGGTGACACCAGTGGAAACGGAGAAGCAAAGGTTGGATGGCAAAGTCAGTTCAAACGCATTTTGTAAGCCATGCTTATTTTGTACTGCAGAACACGCCATGGAGTGTTGTAAGAAAATGATTCTGAAGCCTCATAAGGAGAAGATTGAATTTCTCAGGACAAAGGGAATCGGCTTTGCATGCCTAAACAGAGGACACATGAGCAAGTTGTGTAGGAATCGCCTGACTTGTCGCTCTTGTCAGCTCAAACACCCAACTCTCCTGCACATAAATAGAACAGACAATCCCAGGAAGGAAGAGGGCACCACCACAGCTACAGCTAAAGGTGAGGAAGTTTCCAGCGCCCTGGTCTCACTACAGGCTTGCGGGCTTACCGGGGCCGGCGGAAAGGAATGTGCTCTAGCCATTCTGCCTATCCAGGTTAAGATGGCTAAAGGAAGCAAAGTAATCAGAACATATGCGTTCCTGGATCATGGAAGCTCTGCTACCTTCTGTACCGAGAGCCTGATGAAGAAGCTGGATGCCAGAGGCCAGAAAACAGAGATACTGCTCAGGACAATGGGCCAGGAACGGCCTGTGAGCAGTTACAGATTGGATGGGCTGGAAGTGAGTGATTTGGAAAGCAATAACTTCTTTGCTCTCCCTGAAGTTTACACACAGCTCGCTATACCAGTTTCACAAGAAAACATACCAACACAAGAGGGTCTAAAAGAATGGCCTTATCTGAAAGACGTACCTCTGACTACTATTGAGGAGGAAGTTGGACTGTTGATTGGGATTAATGCTGTCAAAGCCATGGAGCCACGGGAAATAATTAACAGCAAAGGAAACGGGCCCTATGCAGTGAGAACCTGTCTCGGATGGGTGGTTAATGGTCCCCTGAGCGGCAGCCTGCCCATTCACAAGCAGGGTCGACCACGTACAACGTCAAACCGAGTAACCATAGCGAACCTGGAAGAAAACTTCTCATCAAACAGTACAATCAAGACTTCCCAGAGCGAGGCTATGATGAGAAGGCCGAGCCGTCTGCAGAGGACAAGCAATTCCTGGACATTGCAGCTAAGTCCATCACATTGAAGGATGGTCACTACCAACTACGATTGTCATTTCGCAAAGAGGACGTGAATCTGCCAAATAATAGAAGGATGGCAGAGCAGCGAGCCACGAACCTCATTAAGAGATTCAGGAAGGACGAGGCATACTTTGCTGATTATAAAGGGTTCATGAGTGACATCCTGGATAAGGGGCACGCCGAGCGGGTGCCAGAAGGACAGCTGCACAGAGAAGATGGAAAGGTATGGTACATACCTCACCACGGTGTGTACCACAAGAAAAAAGGGAAAATGCGTGTGGTATTTGACTGCGCTGCATTATTCCATGGGACATCTCTCAATAATGAGTTGCTACAAGGTCCCGATCTCACAAACACATTACTGGGTGTCATCCTTAGATTCCGCCAGGAACCAGTAGCCGTCATGGCAGACATTGAAGGCATGTTCCATCAAGTCCAAGTAACGGAGCAAGATGTTGATTTCCTGCGCTTCTTGTGGTGGCCCAACAATGACTTCAGCCAGCCATTAGCTGAATACAGGATGACGGTCCATCTATTCGGAGCGGTCTCGTCACCCAGCTGTGCCAACTATGCACTCAAGAGAACAGCGGATGACAATGAGGGTAAGGCTAGTGATGATGTCCTACGCACCATCCGTCGGAACTTTTACATTGACGACTGTCTCAAGTCGGTTCCGAATGTCAATCAAGCCATCTCCCTAACTCAAGATTTCAGAGCCGTCTGTTCTACTGGTGGGTTCAGACTTACGAAGTGGATCAGTAACAGCTGTGCTGTTCTGTCTGCCATTCCAGACAAAGATAAAGCCAAGGAAGTGAAGAAGCTCGATCTCGACAGAGAAGAACTACCGGTGGAACGAGCTCTCGGAATCCAGTGGCATGTGGAAACCGACACCTTCTCCTTCAAGACTGCTACAAAGCAACAACCCTCAACCAGGAGGGGTATTCTGTCTGTGACTAATTCTGTTTACGACCCCATGGGATTCCTCGCCCCACTGGTTCTCCCAGCGAAGAGGATCATGCAAGATCTTTGCTAAATGAATTGTGGATGTGATGACAAGAACCCAGAGGCCCACGCTCGGTCATGGCAGAGATGATTGGAGGATCTAGGCAAGCTGTCAAACCTCCACATCAGCCGTTGCCTTAAACCCAGTAATTTTGGAAAACCACACACTGCACAACTACATCACTACAGTGATGCTAGCGAACACAGGTATGGTACCTGCAACTGACCAACCTCAAAGGTGACGTCCATATTGTCTTTGTCATGGGCAAAGCACGGGTAGCCCCACTGAAGCAGATGACAATACCCAGAATGGAGCTGGCGGCAGCAGTGGTCGCAGTCCGCATTGATAAAATGCTGAAAGAGGAACTGGAAGTGGAACTTCTGGAATCTGTCTTTTGGACAGATAGCACGTCTGTCCTCAAGTACCTCAACAACACAACCAGTCGATTCCAGACATACGTTTCAAACTGGATTTCGACCATCCGAGAACTGTCTGACCGATCACAGTGGCGCTATGTACATACAGCAGTCAACCCTGCAGATGACGCGTCACGAGGCCTGACCATGGATTCTTTTCTCAAATCCAGTCGATGGTTGAACGGCCCGGACTTCTTACAGAGGCCTGAGAAAGACTGGCCAAAGTCCCCAGAGGAGCTGCCTGCCCTCTGTGAGGATGGTCCAGAAGTTAAGATGAGCACTATCACGTTCAGTACAGCCGTGATGGATCATGACAGTGATCCCATTGCCAAGCTTATCAAGCACTTCTCATCATGGGATAAGTTAAAGAAAGCTACAGCATGGATCTTGAAGTTCAAATAAACACTTCAGAATCTAAGCCTCAAAAGAAAGGAGCTGCAGGCTGCAACCTGCACAAAGAATCCAGACCAGAAACGACAAGACCATCTGGATGACCAGATGAACAAAACAAGAGCTTAGCTAGGAGCTCAGAGTCTCTCAATTGAAGATCTTGCGCATGCTGAGGAGACACTTGTATGCTACGTACAGCAGCAGCATTTCCAGGATGAAATATCTGCGCTGAAGAAAGAGAATACTGTAAATAAAAGGAGCACCATTTACAGACTGGACCCAATGCTACTGAACGGCGTGCTGAGAGTTGGAGGAAGAGTCAGTAGAATGGCGATGCCAGAGGAATCCAAGCATCCGGCTATCCTTTCTAAAACCAGCCATTTGTCTCATCTTCTACTGAGCCATATACACATGGTCGTAGGCCATTCCGGAAGAAACCACATGCTCTCAAGGCTTCGCCAGAAGTACTGGATAATGCGAGCCAACTCTGCTGCCAGGAAGATCGTCAATGACTGCGTTCTGTGTCGACGATTTAATGCCACAGTGAAAGAGCAGAAGATGGCCGACCTACCAAGGAATCACATTTCTCCAGACTTGCCAGCATTCACGCATGTGGGAACAGATTATTTCAGGCCTATAGAGGTGAAGAGAGGGAGGAGCCTGGTCAAAAGGTACGGCGTACTCTTTACGTGCCTGGTGAGCCGTGCCGTTCATCTTGAAATGGCATACTCCTTGGATATTGACTCCTGCATATCAGCACTGCGGCGGTTCATCTGCAGAAGAGGTCAAGTTAAAGAGATGGTATCAGACAACGGAACCAATTTTGTCTGAGCTGAGCGGGAGTTGCGGGAGGCACTTTCCAACCTGGACCACAGCAAGATCCAACATGCACTGCTCGACGAGGGAATCCACCTACTGGCTCCCGCCACGGAGGCGTTTGGGAGCGACTAATACGGTCAATAAAGAAAGTGCTGTACTCAGTACTCCGCCAGCAGACCCCGGATGACGAGAGTCTCCAAACCGCCCTATGTGAAACTGAGGCCATTCTCAACGACCGTCCTATTACCACCGTCTCAGATGACTCTAACGATCTTGAGGCTCTGACCCCGAACCATCTACTGCAGTTGAAAGGAAAACCCATTCTACCACCTGGTTTGTTTACAAAGGAGGATTCGTACTGCAGAAGGAGATGGCGGCAGGTCCAGTACATGGCCGACCTCTTCTGGAGGTGATGGAAAAAGGAGTACATCCCTCTGCTTCAAGAACGTCAGAAATGGAACGAAGTAAGGAAGAACTTAGCCCCAGGGGACGTGGTCCTCATTGTGGATGAGTCATCACCAATAAATTCCTGGCTCATGGGTAAGGTGGAAGAGACAATGCCTGACAGCAGAGGGCATGTACGCAAGGTAAAGGTCAAGACCAAGTACAATATCCTAGAAAGGCCCATCAGCAAACTATGCTTGCTGAAAGAAGCAGATTGACTGACATTGACTAGCCCCTACTGACTTTTTCACGCACTTTTGTTTTTTCTTTTTTGAGGGCAATGCCCGAAACTTTGTTACGCTGATGGACTACACCTTTTTGTGGATTATACCTTTTTTGTGGATTATACGCTTTTTTGTGGAACATACCCCCTTTTTGGAATATTTCGATTCCTACATGGACTATATAAAGACATGTTCAGGCTCCTGTTAACATACTTGCATAGAATAATTGTCCCTTTTTAGAATAATGGACAATTAGAGGCCGGGATGTAGGAGCCATTCTTGAGTTATTTAATCTTTGTGTTTGTATCATGCAATTATTTGAATTATGAAAATGCTTTATGGATTATGAAATATGAAAACGAAAACTGATAATAAAGTCATGATATTATTTACACTGATTATGTTATTGTAACTATTCTTATGATTTGAAACTATGTGTACTTTCCCTTTAAAGAGACCTACCCGAGCTATTCACCTGTGCGGTTTACCTTGATAAGGGGTGGTGGCCTGCGTGGGAGGGGTGGACCGGGAAAGCAAACAGTTTTTGTACCGCACTGCACGCAACGCACGCATGTACCGCATGTATTAGATATACGAGTTTTGTTTGTTTTGCAGCTTGGAAATAAATGATTGATCCATTGTGACAGCCAAACGGATGGATCAGAATCTTTATTATGTGCGGTGCGCATAGACTAAAGCTATCCCCGGAGTGGAAGTGGCAAATAAGAAATACGAAATTTTTTGTAAATTGCCACTATAAGGCTAACTGTCCATCCAGTATCTTTAGAAAGCGAAAGGTATATGATGACTAGATCAGAACAAATCTCTATTTGATATGACAATTAATACAATGCAACTCTGAAATGGCTGTGTGTGTGCGTGTGTGTGTGTGTGTGTGTGTGTGTGTGTCTCTGTGTGTCTCTGTGTGTGTGTGTGTGTGTGTGTCTGTGTGTGTGTATCGTGTGTGTGTGTGTGTGTGTGTGTGTGTGTGTATGTGTGTGTCTGTGTGTGTGTGTGTGTGTGTGTCTCTGTGTGTGTGTGTGTGTGTCTCTGTGTGTGTGTGTGTGTGTGTGTGTGTGTGTGTGTGTGTGTGTGTGTGTGTGTGTGTGTGTGTGTGTGTGTGTGTGTGTGTGTGTGTGTGTGTGTGTGTCTCCACAGATCTCCACGATAGCAGAGAGTGAGGACTCTCAGGAGTCGGTGGACAGCAGTGTGATCGACTCACAAAAACGCAGGGAGATTCTTTCACGACGACCCTCATACAGGTGTGTGTGTGTGTGCGTGTGTCTTTGAGTTTTATTTAGTTATAGTGTGTGTGCATGTGTTAGCGTGTGCGCGTGCGCAGGCGTGTGTGTGTATGTATGTACGTGTGTGTATGCGTGTGTATGTATGTACGTGTGTGTGTTTGCGTGTATGCGTGTGTATGTATGTACGTGTGTGTGTGTGTTTGCGTGTATGCGTGTGTATGTATGTACGTGTGTGTGTGTGTGTGTGTGTGCCGTTTCTTGTGTACAAGTGTTCTACGTCACCTTGACCCCCTGACCCCGACCCTAACAGGAAGATCCTGAACGACCTGTCGTCAGACGTCCCGGCGGTGGCTCGCATCGAGGAGGAGAAGGCAGAGGACGACCAGGTCACCGTGACAACCGTCAGCCAGCCCTCCATCACCACGGTGACCGTTCCCACACCCATCTACCAGACCAGCAGCGGACAGTACAGTAGGTCACAAGATATTTGCATCACGTGATTGCTGTTAGATGATAATAATAATAATAATAATAATAATAATAATAATAATAATAATAATAATAATAATAATAATAATAATAATAATAATAATAATAATTATTATTATTATTATTATTATTATTATTATTATTATTATTATTATTATTATGATTGCCGTTAGATGAGATGCGATATTCCTTTATTGATCCCCTTGGGGCAATTCGGGTGTCATTGCAGCATGGGGGAGGGGGGAGGTACAGGTATAATAATAATACACTTTATTTGTATAGCACTTTTCAAACAGAAATTGCAGTTCAAAGTGCTTCATAGCAGTAAAAAATACAGGCATAAAGTGCAGACATTTAAAACATCATTGGTTACAGACATATAAAGCAAGCATAAAAGATATTAAGAAGGTAGCAGCAAGGTAAGGCACATCACAGTTTTTCACATTAGGATCTAACATCCCAACAGGCCTCTGTTTACGTACCATACAATGTTCATTCATAAAAACTGACATCACTGACATGACCACACTAACATGACATTCAGGCCCCGTTTAGACGGAAACGCTAGCAGGTGAATCCGCAAAAATATTTTTGCGGATGTGCCTTTCGTTTATACGGAAACGGCGTTTTTACGGGGTGAAACCGCAAAAAAGTGAGACTACCTTCCAGGGTGGAATTCCTAGAAACGCAAAAGCTTTGCGATCTCGTCTAAACTATCAAAACGTATAAATCTGTTAAAACGATGACGAACGGGTTGTCACGGCTCTGGTCGCGCGTACTGCTTACGTCACAGGTAGCAGATATGCGCCAGTAGCCGAGACGTAAACAAAGCAAGTATGTCTGACTTATATCAACGGAGATCACCTGAAGGCTACATTGGCAGTACTTTTAACCCTTTCACTGCCACACGACAGAAGGTTACCCCTTTACTATCACACAACCGGCTGTCGTGTGGCAGTGAAAGGGTTAAATACACAAGAATCTGTCCCGCGGCGTGACTGGTCCCTCTGTCTGTGAGTGACTCTGCTTTGGTGCAATCACATTCCCCATCCACAGTCTGCGAATCAGAGGCAGAGTAGGGCGGGTCTTCACAGCACGTCATGTGACATATGCGCCAATCGCGTGACAGCGGGTCTCCGTCGTTACAGCGTCGTCTGCACGGAGAATTCCACTCCAAAACGCTCGTCTAAACGTAAAATTAAAAGTGAAACCGCAAGATGACTTTTGCGGTTTCTGTTCACAAAACGCTCGTCTAAACGGGGCCTCAGTCAGTACAACATCATTAACATCCCTGTCTAACAGCCATTTCCTGAGTTGGCCCCTAAAGGTGGACAGGGTGGTACACAACCTTAAGGGGACCGGAAGGCTGTTCCATGTTCCACTTCCCTTTATCGATAGAACATTTTTGCTGAAGGCGGTCTTTCTAAAATGGACCTCACAATCCCCTCTGGTGTTTGACCTAGTGGCTAATCCAGTGTTCCTTTTCTCGTGGATAAACTCCTTGAGAGGGGGAGGGGCTAATCTGTGCAGGCATTTATATACAAAGCAGGAACTTTTATAACGTCTGAGGTTTTCAAAATAAAAAATGTGATGCAAAATGGAATTAGAACGTTATTCCACATAATGGGCCGTTGGAACAGACGAAAGTCACAGAACTTTGTGAGCATCTAGCGCAGGGGTGGCCAACCCATGGCTTGCGAGCTGCATGTGGCTCTTTGCCCGTCAATGTGTGGCTCTTCCATCAAAAAAAAAGAAGAAACAAATTATAATATTTCTTTTTTTTATAAAAATAAAAATAAAAAATTATGTCACTCAAACCTACATTTCATTGTGGTAAACCTCATATTTTTATATTCAGAGGTAATTATATAGTTTACACTGTTTATTTTTCTCATATTTCTCATATAAGCTGTCGGGTCATCTGACCCGTTCCGGCGGGAATCAGTGACATTTTCTCCATGGCTGTGCTAGTGTTAAAGGGGAACTATCTTATAAATGGCCTTTTTGAGTGTTTAGCATTGTTTCCTAGCTATGTGAACTTATATTAATATGATCTATGTCTCAAAATTCTCATATTGGCGCATTCTTCCAATTCTCCTCTCACAATATTCACCCTCACTGAACTGAGTCGTTTGAAAATGTGCCTATATGTGATGTCATATAGTCACTGCTGCATGTTAATGTTCAAGAGGCGGCGCAGGCCACACAGTGGTTTAGGAGCCCAGGCTCAAAACAGCTCGAGATCTTGAGGTAGAAAAATGCTGTTTTTGAGGACTTGATTAGAAATACAAAACAATGAATAAAAAAAATATATATATTACAGAGGTGTTCCATAGACTCACAGGAATTGTGTAAAAGTGCCCAAATAGTGAAAGAAATAGTAAAATAGTTCCCCTTTAAGGGGATGCAGACCAGAGAAAGACAGGTAGAATAAAATCAAATGGAATATAAACAAAATTAAGATAAAAGTACAATAGAATATAATAGAATAATAAAATAGGCTAGGGCTGTACAATTGTGGTCGAGTATATACATATCGCTGCTGGTGGGACAAAACCTTGTAACTCCAAAAACCTTTTCAGCAGATGAAAAAAACGAACACAGATTTGAGGGCGAATAGAGTTACGAGGTTTAGAGAGATGATTGGTTTAATGCTTTCCCATTGTGTAGACTTTGTAAAACCACACACACATGGAGGATGATCTACTGAGTTGATAAAAAAATATATATATATTGTTACGAGGTTTTGTCCCGCCAGCAGCGATATACACTAATTAGAATAAAAATAAAAACACAGTGGGATGGACTATTTAACAGGGCTGTGTGATTGAGCAGGAATGTGCAAAAGTGTAGGTACAGTGAAGAATGAACAAGTAGGCAAACTCCACATAGGGAGGCCCAGGAGAGACAGTGGCGACAGTGTTAACCCCTACACCACCTCTCTGCCCCCCCTC
>NC_140167.1:199635400-199664321 GCF_963971535.1 Notolepis coatsorum | reverse complement strand
AAAATTAACGTGTTTTTAATCGACCGTGAATGAAAGTGTCAATGCTGTTTGTCATTTTAACAGCAGATACACTTTCTTAAATGCCATCTTCCCCGACAGAGCGGTGTGACGGGGAGCTCGGACTTGTTTCGCTTGCTGGTGTTATTATAGCATTAGCTGAAAAGCTAGCTAGTTATTATTAGCATTATCTGAAAAGCTAGCTAGTTGTTATTAGCATTAGCTGAAAAGCTAACTAGTTGTTATTAGCATTAGCTGAAAAGCTAGCTAGTTGTTATTAGCATTAGCTGAAAAGCTAACTAGTTGTTATTAGCATTAGCTGAAAAGCTAGCTAGTTGGAACAACATCCACTTTAACGTTACATAAAATCAGATGATCGCCTGTCTTTTCTCGAGGACCCGACACTGGCCGTCTATCAACAATAATGCACCCACAGTGAACCTGATTCAAGCCAAGTAGCTACCGACTAGTGTTAGCCGACTAATGTTATCAAATATCAATGTGAAGAACCCTGTGGGAGGGGTAGCTAGCTTAGCTTGATAACGGTACCTTGGCTAAAGTTGGCCACAGTTGGGGCTATTCCTAATCAAGCAATAATGGCTGCAGACCTGCAAGAAAAGTACAGCAAGTTGGCACAGGAGTATTCCAAGGTAAATAACTTTTCCCCCAGTAGTAACGTTACATTGTCTTTCCATCTAGCTCACGTTAACTGGCTAACGTCACTGACCGACCTCTCGCACACAGGCACGCAATTAATGACATGTTGCCGGACAGCCATGCCGGTGACAATGTTTAGCTTGTAGTGTCGAAGGATAGGAGTCGAGTCTCAAAAGAGAAAGTTGAATATCTATTGTGCATCGAAAATCACAACATACACCCGTCTCGTTACTAGCTAACTGATCCAGTGCCGACAGGATAGCTATAAAGTCCGTGCCGTGTTACACATGGCTCTTGGTATGTAGGGTCTTATGATTGAGGACATTTTTATAATACAGATATCCTTCTTTAGCCTGGTATCAGTATCTGTGCGTCCTTCCTAACCTCTAACCCCCCCCCCCCCCCCCCAGCGGCCTCAGGGGACGTCCAGGCGTACCAGATCCGAGCCGCCCCGGCCAGCACCATGACCTCAGGGGTCGTCATGGCCTCCTCCCCCGCCCTGCCCGCACATGGGGACACCGTGGGGGTCACCCGCAAGAGGGAGGTGCGCCTGATGAAGAACAGGTGAGGAGGGGGGGGGGGGAAGCCAGGGGAGAGGAGGGGGGGGGGGGGGGGGGGGGGCTGATGCATGTAGTCACTGTGTGTTGTTGTAGCCACCGGGTAAATCGTGATTTTTTTATTTGTTTGTCATGACAAACCAATTACATAATCCAACATATGTGACTCGCCGTGACCAAACCCGATTTGATCCCAAAAATCGAAATCTTGATTTTTTTTACATATTTGAATTGTCATTAATCTGTTCCATTATTTGCCCTTAGTTGCAAACTTAAATACAACTTGTAAATGAGGTAATTATTGCTATAATAGTTCCACAAATTTTCTTCCAAGTGAGGATAAAAAACTACACGAGCGGGCTGTGGGCCTGTCCAGGTAGCAAGTACTTCTACTTAATAGGTGTTAACACACAGACGTCATTATTTAGCTCTCCTTTCTCAGAGAGAGAATAACACACTATTAATACACTATCTTAATGTTATAAGTTATAAGCAACGTAACGCAGTGTCTAAAAAAAAGATAAAAAAAAGAGGCCTTGACCCGTTATAAAACGCATGTTTTAACTTAATTAAAAACCATTAAAACACAGTTAGAATTTTATGAGCGAACGAATTTCGTTAGGGTGCATTTTTTCCAACCTAATGGGTAAATACATCTAAATAACATTGTTGAAAGCTTGGCTGTGTCGACGTTACAAAATGTCCAATCGCGCGGCTTGGTGCACTGCTCAGCAGCTGCAGCGCGAGGCTGGACTGCTGGAGAGATGTTGTAACCCTTTCACTGCCACACTACAGAAGCGCTTAGTAACGCGGATTTCTTTGTGCAGAATAAAAATCCCCAAAGAAACTCAGATTCTGGTTCAGAAGAAGAAGACAACGCAGACGTTATGCGGGCTATAATCACCAGCAACGCTGAAGAGCTGCTGCTGTTGCAGCGCGCAAGAGAGATGTTTTTTTTTTTTTTTTTTTTGGTCTTTTTCCCCCTCCATTTTCCTCCGATTTTCTCCCATCCCAATGTTAGTCGTATGCCAATTCCCAGTCCCTTCCTGATCGCTGCGCACTTACCCCCCACAGTCAGATCATCTGGGAGAGTGGAGGCTACCACGTGCTTCCTCCGACACACGTCCAGCCAATCACCGCTTCTTTTCACCTGGCAGCGCGGATTCTCATTGAGAGGGCGTAGCGTGTGGGAGGACCACACTATCCCCCTCACGTCCAATCCGTGCTTAGCAGGCGCCCCGACCGAACTGTAGGAGTCGCTGTTTACAACGACCCGGACCCACCCCGCCAGCTTCTCCCACCCTCTGATACAGCCAATTGTATCAGTGCAGACGGCCAGCCAAGCTGGTGACAACCCCGGAGCTGTGAGCTGGATTCGAACAGGCGAATCGAGCTCACAGCTCCGGGGCTGGTGACGAACGCAATCTCCGCTCGGCCACCTAACCGCCCCACAAGAGAGATGTTGTAACGCTTTCACTGCCACACTACAGAAGCGCTTAGTAACGCTTCACCTCAAAGCCGTTTCTGGCCGAATTAGTCATTGAATCTTTAATTTTTTTTTTAATTCTTATTCAGAGGTATTTCGTCGAGATTTCATAATTTGTAATGTGGCAGCGAAATGTGTAGAAATATGGTAAAAAAAACTATTTATCCGTTTTTTTATCCGTCACTACCACACTACAGAAGGTTAACCTTTCACTACCACACTACAGAAGGTTAACCTAGTTGTTGTGTCTTTCACTACCACACTACATGTATTTACATCTAAATGCTTCTGGAGAGGCCATCAGAACATTGAACATTGACTTTAGCATGTCTATTTTTATCTCGTGTTATTTTAAATGCTAATAAAATCTTGAAACTTGATTTGTCTCTTGTTTATTATCAGGGTCCCTTTCACTACCACACTACAGAAGGTTAACCCTTTCACTACCACACTACAGAAGGTTAACCTTTCACTACCACACTACAGAAGGTTAACCTTTCACTACCACACTACAGAAGGTTAACCCTTTCACTACCGCACTACAGAAGGTTAACCTTTCACTACCACACTACAGAAGGTTAACCCTTTCACTACCACACTACAGAAGGTTAACCTTTCACTACCACACTACAGAAGGTTAACCTTTCACTACCACACTACAGAAGGTTAACCTTTCACTACCACACTACAGAAGGTTAACCCTTTCACTACAACACCACAGAAGGTTAACCTTTCACTACCACACTACAGAAGGTTAACCTTTCACTACCACACTACAGAAGGTTAACCCTTTCACTACCACACTACAGAAGGTTAACCTTTCACTACCACACTACAGAAGGTTAACCTTTCACTACCACACTACAGAATGTTAACCTTTCACTACCACACTACAGAAGGTTAACCCTTTCACTACCACACTACAGAAGGTTAACCTTTCACTACCACACTACAGAAGGTTAACCTAGTTGTTGTGTCTTTCACTACCACACTACATGTATTTACATCTAAATGCTTCTGGAGAGAATCAGAACATTGAACATTGACTTTAGCATGTCTATTTTTATCTCGTGTTATTTTAAATGCTAATAAAATCTTGAAACTTGATTTGTCTCTTGTTTATTATCAGGGTCCCTTTCACTACCACTACCAGTCACCAGACTCATTGTAATAACAAAGAGCCTCAGACTGGAAAGCTGCCAGGTGTTAATTGCCCTAGAGAGAGGGGGGCCATGGATTACAATGACTTCTGGGTAGTGTTGTAGTTGTTTCACTATTGTCACCGAATAGCCTGCTCGTCTCTTGAAGGCTATTATCTCTGAATACGTTTTGTGATAATCACCATGAATCATAGGAAGTAGCTTGCAAAGTATCCCACCAAAATGTTCAAGTGATGGCTTATTTTGAAGGTATGAATCTGTACTTTCATAATATGTAAAAAAAAAAAAAAAAATTAAGATCCCTCAACATGACCCTGAAGTCCATACCTGGTCACATATGTGTAAAGGCACAACATATTCCAGTTAACGGTATTTTTTTTTAATGATTCGTTACGGCGCAATCAATACTTCCATGCGTTCGGGACCTCCATGTTTTGGGGGTATTCATCAGAAAAATCGGATCCAGGATTCGGCTCCCATCAGTCGGGCAAGAACTGCGGGTTTTCAGCCTCTCTCCTCTCTCCTGGAGCTTAGCGCTCGGCCAATCAGAGAAACGCGGAAGTGCATGTTGGTTGCCTTAAGTGTTCACGCGTCCAGGAGGCCAAAGAAAGCCATTTGTTGTAATTTCCTGCAACGTAAAAATGTTAAGTACAGTGTAGAAGGTTTAACACAAAAACACACACACATGCACACACAGTGGAATAATAGAGGACAGATCATGACGTATTAGACACCGATGCCGAAGCCGCACCAACTGAAAAAAATGTATTAATAAAAAAGAATATTAAGGGGCGGCTACGTGGTGCAGTGGGCAAGGCGCTCACCACGAATGCTGGAGACGCTGGGATCGCCTGTTCGAGCCCAGCGCTCCACATTGCTTTCAGTTTAGCTGGTCGTCCGTACTAATACACATTGGCAGTATTAGGGGGAGGGAAACTGATGGGTGGGGATCGGGCGTTGTGGACAGCGACTCCTACAGGTCGGTTGGTGCGCCTGCGCAGTAGAATCAAGAAGCGACGGGGGCGGGGCCCCTCCAAAGCCCAGACCCCTGACACTGAAAGATCGCGCTGCGCAGGTGAAAAGATGCGACTGCTGTTACCTCGAGTATCGGAGGGGACTCGTGCTATGTATGACTTAGTCCACATTGCAGCCGGCTTGTGGGAGGGATGAAACAGCGTTCAAAGACAGGGGAGGGTTGAATTGGATGATACGAAAATTGGGGATGGGAGAAAAATAGAAAATGGGAGAAAAAAAGTGGATAAAAAAAAATAAAAAATACCACATGGTGGCGCTAGCACGTTGTCATAGTGTCACTGCGCCCCTAGACCATTGTTTAGGGAAGGCCCTGGAAACAGATAAGGATGCTGTGTGTGTGTGTGTGTGTGTGTGTGTGTGTGTGTGTGTGTGTGTGTGTGTGTGTGTGTGTGTGTGTGTGTGTGTGTGTGTGTGTGTGTGTGCTGCATGTCCACCAACATGATTGATTCAGGCAGCAACTCAAAGTAACGTTAGGTTATGACTATAACCAAGTTCTGTTAATTAGGGGTGACGCTTGGCATCACTCTGCACTCTCTCGCGTACGTGCACGCGCACTGAATAAATTCCACAAATGTACCTTTAATACCAGTATTAGTCTGACCACACCCCTCATCAGCTTACCTTCATAAGCAGGTGTGTGGTCACCTGCTCTCCTCCTTCCCAAGCTTTCACCACAAGGTGAGGTCAAGGGCTGCAGCGGCCGTCGGATGCCAAGCGTCACCCCTAATTAACAGAACTTGGTTATAGTCATAACCTAACGTTCTGTATCATTAGGGGCTCTGCTTGGCATCACTCTGCACAAAGGGAGGCCAAGCGGAGCCACTGGCCGACAAATACACCCAGCTGAAGGCCCCCCACAACCAACAGAACAGGGAGGGCCGAGCCCCCCCGACCCCCCCTAATGGAGGGCACCCCCCCTATTAGAGGTTTACCGGGAGGGCGACGGACCCGACCGTGCGAAGAGGCACTCAAGCAACTCAACGCACAGGATGAGCAGACCGTGGCTTGACCCCACGACTACACACACGCACAACCCGCATGCCACCCGGGAACGAACGGAGGGAAACAACCTCGTTACTGCCCCCAGAATCACGGGATCAAGGGCAAACCCAACCCCGTGGCAAGGCCGTAGCAGCGGAGCGCGAAGGAAGACCCAGACCCACCAAAAGGACTGGACTCCCTGGAATGGGGGCCCGGAGAAGTCCATGATGCCAGCATCAAGACCCCACCAGGTGGGCACTTAGTGACCCCGCCCCCCACATCGCCAGCGTATTCGGACAAAGGCCCCTCAGCCGAGCGGGCCCTGTCCTCCCCAACAGTACACCGTCTGGCACACTGGCCCTGCAACAGGCAGACAGCATGGCCGTAAACACACAAGAGTTAACCAACGGAAGCAGGCAGTGCACCGGGAAAAAAGACCAGGCAACAGGCTGTTAACCCTAGCCTGGAGACTGCGGACGAGACAGGCGCCAGAAAGGACAGCTGAACACAGCCGCCCCGGCGGAAGGGGCATATGCTGGCGTTGTCGCATAACCAAGCCTCCACAGAGAAAGCTGACACGATTGGCAGACGTCATGAACGTACAGGGGCACCCTCAACCGGTGAACCCGGGAGTTGACACTGCAGCAACACACCAGAGAACCAACCACCCAGGCGTTACCCTATGCAATGGTTGGTCCCATAACCCCTCAGGAAAAAAAACCCAAAACACACCTGCGGCAGCCCGTGTTCCAGTTTCCAACAGGGTTATCCCGGACCTACGGGTCAACGAAACATTACCCCGGACCGGGCCCGGTGATACGGGGAGCACAGGGTCCCCCGAGGAGGCCAAAACCACCCCAACAGGCCCCTCTTCGCCATGCGTAAGAGAAGAGCGTAAAAAAAATGGAAGACCAGCCCTAGCACCCCGCACTCGGTATTCCCAGGAGGTCACCCAACCAAGTACCAACCAAGACCAACCTGCATGGCGGCCGAGATCCGACGAGATCGGGCGCGTACAGGTTGGCACGGCCGTAAGCCATTACGACAGTGTAGAATACAATGTACCCAACAAGGGTTCCATAACGCTCAACCCTGTGACACCCGGACCGACCTAGCATTTTTTCCCCCTGAAAAAAGCCCAAGTCCCTCAGGGTACCAGAACAGCAGATCTGCATCCCCGGCGGACAACGGGTGTAACTGATCTGGACCAGCGCGACCAGAACCAGTCCCGTGCCCTAACCACGCCGACCTGCCAACCCCAGGAGAAGGGGCAGATATGCGTGTTGATCCTAAAACATAAAAAGAAGGCGCCACCCAGACGTTTCGGTACGAACCGCGCCCGGCGGCCCACCCCCAGGGCGTGAGACCCTTCCCCATATGTTCAGATCCATTCCGTTATCATCCCCTGATATGAACGGGAACCCATCGACAACCACACAGGGTGTCGGAAGAGGAAAAAAAACCCATCCCAATTGCTTCATAAAAACGCTGTTTTAACCCCAAGCAATCAAGGCGCGCCAGTCAGCCAATGTCCAACAGAACAACCTGAGCTAGCACTATGTGTGCGTTTTGACATACCCACATCAACAATAGGCTATTTAGACCATCTTATTGAATCCCCAAGACGCCCAGGGGAACGACAAGAGGGGCGAGATGCAATCAACTCCATGAATGAATGAATGAAAACTTTACCCAACAGATTGCAGAAAGGGTACAACCCAGTACGGCGCAATACACACAATTGGTTAAGGGGAGGCAGACCAGCTGGGAGTAAAAAACCTGTTTTCACATGATTTTAATCCAGTCACTCTTTTTAATCAGAGTGTAAGACCAGACCCTCCCAGAAACACCTTCCCACATGAGTTTATAGTCATGAAAAAGATATGCCAACTGTGAGTCACGTGACCAACTGACTCAAGTTTACACATAAATCTGGCGCAGCAGAACTGTGAGCCCTACGCCCTAACTCGACACCTTTAAGACACCGTAACTCATGGAAGGCGTCGCCATAGCAACACCGCTACAACGGGCGGGGAATCCTGCCGGCTCCTGTCTTGTAATATGAGTTGGCAGAATAACCCCCCCCCCCCTGCCAAGACGTCCCACCGGCTCGGCCCTGACTGGCTCAGCAGAAGAGATCAAAAATCCCCTAAACCAATCAAGTGGGAAAGGAGGGGTTTATTCGACACCCCCTCACGAAAACACACTTCGTTCCCTACACACAGAAAAACAACCGTAGCCATTTTGAAAACCTCCGGTAGAATGCAATGCATAGCATAAGCTAATACAATGCCCGCTACCCACAAAAGTGAACAGGATTTACAACAAAACACAAGTCGCATGTGTGTGAATCCTACACCCGTTGACTATGTCGTACATAGCAAAAAACGCTGACCGAGAGTAACGGCTAGGCCGTGGAATGTGCGTGTACGAGTATTACTGCAACTAAACAACACAGCATTGTGAGACACATACTTAGTTCAAGCAATGGAATAACACCAGTTTCTACCTGCATGTGGAGCATCAAGCTAATAGAACTTATTACTGAGTGTATGTTGCAGACCTTGCTTAACCTCGTAACACAACACGACTCATCTCACAACGTAAAAGTGCAGATTCATATATACACAACCCCACCATATGAATTGTTGAAGAAACACACCGTTCGGCCAAAACACAGTCCCCCTTATGTCGGGGAACTTCTT
Organism: Notolepis coatsorum; assembly: GCF_963971535.1. Lineage (NCBI taxonomy): Eukaryota > Metazoa > Chordata > Actinopteri > Aulopiformes > Paralepididae > Notolepis > Notolepis coatsorum. The sequence goes on along the minus strand of NC_140167.1, from coordinate 199,655,743 downwards.
TATTTATAATGTTTTTTAAGGCACAAAATCATAGAGGGGCCGGGGAGGGTGTAAAAGAGAGGGGATACAGAGGGGAAAAGTCACTCAGCAGCGTCTGCCACCTCACGCCGCTCGAGTCTTGCCACCCCGAGGAGCCCCGGAGGGACGGTAGGTTACTGTCTGCTGGACACGACGTTCCCTACCGTCTCCTCCGGTCGTGGATGGGCCAGCGGTGGCAGAAGCGTCGTCTCTTCCCCTGGCCCTCTTGGAAGGGCCAGCAGCGGAGGCAGTGGTAGCGGCGACGGAGACAGCTCGACGTCGCGGAAGCCTTCTGACTCCACCGGCAAAGACGGGAGGCGGAAAATGGGGTTGGAGGATGGATCTCTCCTCTGCCATCTCTCTGCATGTTGAGGTCATCAACCGCAGGGCCTTCCCGAACAGACCAGCGTCGGAGAGGGCGGCCGTCAGAAGAGGAGCTCTCTTCTTCTCTGGCACACGGGCCTGCTCCAGCCAAAGATGACGCTGGCACAGGGTGGCCAGGGCGCGCACTTTCCCCATGGCTATGGCCAGCACCTGGGAAAGGTGCAGGACAGCTCCCGCAGCCTGGGTGATCTGATCGCATTTTACCTCATTCGGATCCGTGCCGCCCGTCATGATCCCTGATACAAATCTAGCCAGGTGGGCGATGTTAGACGCCGCAGCCAGCGATTGTGTACCAGCGATGAATGACTGGTCACCCCAATAAGCCAATCGCCTAGCCGATTTCCCCTGGAGGACCGGCTTGCATAGGGGTTCCCACACCATATCCGGACAGAGGAGAGCGGCCATCGGACTGTCAAGCCGAGGCACGCCCTCCCCCATACCTTTGACTAACCCCGACACCCGCGTAACTGGTACGTAGGTGGGAGTTAGTCCCATGATGTTGGACACCGCCTGACCCCGACGAACATAGGCCCCCATCGAGGGGAAAAATGGGTAGACAGCGTCCACCCCTCTCACTGGGTGACGCTGCCAGGGATGACCTATGAGATCATCAGGGACAGGTGCAGGCAATGGCAGCGGCAGCGGCACGCCGTTTGCGGCGGCGGCTGCCGCCATGAGCTCGGGAAACAAAGCCCGCAGTTCCCCCTGCGGACCTTCCTCCACCGACCCCGCATCCCTCACATGCAGCAGGCTGCGACTGGTTAAGGAGCCACAGTCTGATGTGGCCGACAGTAGGGCATCCTGCTGATGAGGCCAAGGTGGTTCCTCGACATCCTCGAACAGGGAGCCCCATGGAGCCATTTCCCCCCCCTCCGGGGTCTCCTGAGGAGGGATACTCTCCTCCACGGGACCATCATACAAGAATCCGTCCGCCTCTTCCATGAAGTCCTCAGTTTCCATCGGAAATCCAGAGCCGGACGCATCCTCGCTGGTCTCCAGCAGTTCCCCAAACCCAGGCCGTTCGCGTCTGCACGCTACCATCTTGCGACGTGAACGGGCTGACGCGAAAAGTTTGCGTCGCAAATCCTCTGGCTCCAAGACAACCCCCCGTTCACCAACGGGCGATTCCCCGGAACCAGAAGAACCAGAGTCGAGATCAGGCCATCGCCGGAGCGACGGCACCGACTCCTCGGCTCTTCGGAGAGGCAAACTATCCATCGGCTGTCTCCTGGGCTGGGTCGGCAACCACGAAAGTGGCAACAGCCCAGCACCAAGACGCACGACGGAGGCAGGAATGGAGAACCGCTGGTGAAGAGTAGGTCTAGCGGGTCTACTCTCCGCGGAATACATTATGACCCAAACTTTTTCTTTACAACAGATGTGAGAGAAGAAAAAATTAAGCACAATGTAAACTCGTCACAACTCTTTTCAACTAACAACACGTCAAGTGGGGTACTACCAGGCACTTCCTTGTGGTGAAAGCGAGAAGGAGGAGAGCAGGTGACCACACACCTGCTTATGAAGGTAAGCTGATGAGGGGTGTGGTCAGACTAATACTGGTATTAAAGGTACATTTGTGGAATTTATTCAGTGCGCGTGCACGTACGCGAGAGAGTGCAGAGTGATGCCAAGCAGAGCCCCTAATGATACAGAACTGAAAAGTGTCCGACTGTGTATTTGACTGCAGTTACATTGTTCATGTCGGTTGCCTGTTTGTAATTCATGTGTACATAATTAAATCATCTGTGTGTGTGTGCTTGCGTGTGTGTGTGTGCATGTGTGTGTGTGTGTGCATGTTTGCGTGTGTGTGTAAATGGTAAATGGTGCATTTATATAGCGCTTTACAATTTTTGTTCCTCACATTCACCCATTCACTCACACATTACGACAACGATGGCAGAGAGAGAGACAGAGAGAGAGAGATACAGATAGAGAGAGGGACAGAGATAGAGAGAGAGAGACAGATGGAGAGAGAGAGAGACAGAGAGAGGAAGAGAGAGAGAGAGCAGAATTTTGCAAATCCATTCCCCGCACCCAACGGAAAACACCAAATAATGCATGCAGAGCAGAACTAGGAAGATACCCACTAATTATCTAAATCCAAAAAAGAGCATTTAAATTCTATATACCCAGACACACTCCACAAGATAGCCCTCACCCACAGAGAGACCCTCGATAGATGCCCACTCAGCCAAATGGTTCTGGGACTCTGCTCACAAACACAAGCAGAGCCACCAGACAGAAACCACACTGGACTAAATCAAATGATAAGAAAACAAAAAGAAAACGATCTGACACATTGGAAAGAATCAACCCAAAACCAGAGCAAATTGAAATGCTATTTGGCCCTAAACAGAGAGTACACAGTGGCAGAATACCTGAGCACTGTGACTGATCCAAAACTAAGAAGATCCTTGACTAGGTACAGACTCAGCGAGCACAGCCTAGCCATCGAGAAAGGCCGCCATAGGCAGACCTGGCTCCCAAGAGAAGACAGACTGTGCACCCACTGCACACAAGATGAGGTGGAAACCGAGCTCCACTTCTTAACAACCTGCCCACTATACCAAGACATCAGAGACATATACTTCCCACAAATTGCAAACACCAAAAGAGACTTTGAAAACATGGACAATAACTCAAAACTCCCATACCTACTGGGAGAAATACAACACTGTGCAAACACAGCAGCAAGATTTGTGAGCTGCTGTGACAAGAAAAGGACATCCAACGGAATACAACCACCATAAAGACTGTCAATCATACAAGCAATTCCTTCTGTAATGTACTGATTTCTTCTGATGTCTCTGTTTGATTGTTTTGTTTGGCTTTGGCAATGTAAACGTATGTTTCCCATGTCAATAAAGCCCATTTGAATTGAATTGAGAGAGAGAGTCAACCTGTCCCGTCTCTTCCGCAGGGAGGCGGCCCGTGAATGTCGCAGGAAGAAGAAGGAGTACGTCAAGTGTCTGGAGAACCGCGTGGCCGTACTGGAGAACCAGAACAAGACGCTGATCGAGGAACTCAAAGCCCTCAAGGACCTCTACTGTCACAAGACAGAGTAGAGCTCCTCCCGTCACCCCGAGCGCTCGCCCCGCGCCCCGTCCCCCAAGCGTTTGCCCCCGCCCCGTCCCCTGAGCGCTCGCCCCGTCACCCCGAGCGCTCGCCCCCCGCCCCGTCACCCCGAGCGCTCGGCTCCCGCCCTGTCCCCCGAGCGTTCGCCCACTCCCCGGACGTTTTGGGGTCGTTCTGGACGAGACTGTGATGTCGCTGTCGTTGCGTCAGGCATGCTCAATCAATAGCAGATAGAGTGTTTGAATGAATTTCTTTCTTTTTGATCCACGTCTGAGTGCCCGTCTTGAACCCAGACCGACCGGTCCAGTTCTGTGGCTGCTTGTAGAGAGGGGAGCCCGCCTGACGTCAGGGTGTGGGGAGGGGAGCCCGCCTGACATCAGCGTGTGGGGCATGTAGAGAGGGGAGCCCGCCTGACGTCAGGGTGTAGAGAGGGGAGCCCGCCTGACGTCAGCGTGTGGGGCATTGGACAAGAGGAAGCGCTTTTCTGTTTTGTTGTTGTTTTGTTTTTTCTAACTGTTACTTGTCCTTTCGTACAAGTTATGTTTTTGTAGGTTTTTATTGGTTTTTGCTATCCGGGCAGTCCGGTAGAGAGAGAGAGAGAGAGAGAGAGAGAGAGAGAGAGAGAGAGGAGGAATGGGAGATAGATCGGGGAAGACATTCGGCAAAGATCACCGGGTCCGGGAGTCGAACCCGGGTCGGCCGTGTTGCACCGTAGTGCTGTATGCGGTGCGCCACTCGGGGGCGCCCCAGGTTTGTTTTTTCTAACTGTCTTTAAAGACACGAGAGGCGACGGAGCGTGGAAGGAGGCAGAAGGCCGTACATCGACGGATCGCCACGGCCGGAGTTTGTTTCAACAGGGATGACGGCGCCTTCGGGGGAAAAGACACAACGTTTTCACTCATGTACCCATCGAGCAGCAGAGTGCTCACTCCTGTCAGTCGTGTGAGATTATTAGCGGGCTGTGAAGTTTCTTTTTCTCTCTCTTTTTTTTAGATCACATCTATTGATAGATTTAATCAGTGAACAGTTATTGTTCTCCTCCCAGATATATACATACAGGAGTATGATCCTGACGTGTTCACGGACAGGACAAGAGGTCTTCCATGGCGTCGATGCAGGCGACAGTCGTTTCAGTTTATAGCTGCAGCGGGGTCATCCTGTTTTGTATAAGGTGTGTGTTTCCAGTGAACGGTGGTAAAAAATATGGATCGCAAGCGCGGTTTCTGATTTGCGTATCGGATTGGAACGTACACTGTATGTAAGGCCACCATGACACGCGTTCAGCACGTAATAACGTCTGGAACATACGTGTGGACATTTCTCGATTCTAAGATGCATCGCGATGTGGACGTGGGCGATTCAGCATCGATAACATAATAATCGATTATTAAAATGTTTAAAATATTTGTTTTACTCTCTTGCAGCTTTTATGTTCTTTTACAATGTAGCGCCCTACAAATCAAATATATTATTATTATTATTATTATTATTATTATTATTATTATTATTATTATTATTATTATTATTATTATTATTATTATTATTATTATTATTATTATTATTGTAATATTAAAGCTAGTGCTCTGGTCATGCATCCACTCAACTCATAGAAAATACAGCATCAGGCTATTCTAAAAGTATTGATACTGATACTAATAAAAAGAGTATTGAACCGTTTTGAACAGCTGGGTATCGAGATACCTTTCTAGGGTCTGTATCATGCAACACTAGTAAAGACATTTATTTTGACATTCTGATTTAAGAACTTTCTAAATAAAAGTAAATTTACCTGACTGCTTCTATTAATTGATGAAAAAGTAGCCATGTGCAGTAATATAGATTATGAAATTGAGGATGTAATATATTATTGAGCTGCATCGAGATGCATCGTAGAATCTAATCGAATCGTGGACAGCTGAATCGTAATCGAAACGTGAGGCCAGTGAAGAGTCACAGCTCTGGAACATACACTGTATGTCAGGCCACCATGACACTGTTCAGCACGTAATAACTCACGAGTGATGCGTCGCATTGGAAACGGTGATATAACTTGTGTTTTGTTATGTTGAGATGATATGTGTATTACATATTGGTTCCGTTTTGTTTTGATATTACCATACATGGAATCTACAGCATGTGTAGATCTTGTGTATTTCTATTGCTTTGATATGAAAAAAATATATATTATTATGGCTTATATGAAACCAGCTTTGCATATTTGTATCATATACAACAATATATATAGAGGACATTGTACAAGTATATTCATTTAATCCACCAGGCCTAACACAATCATGGCAGCTATATGAGAAAGAACAAGGCCTTTGTTTTAAAAGTCATATTTTGGAGTATCCTCTACTTCAGGAATGAAAGTGTATATTTGTAGAGAAAGATCTTTTGAATCTGTTGAGAGCTATGATGATCCACAAGATCTATCGGTTCAATTAACCCCCCCTGTTTTCATTTAGTCTGAAACAGCTGATCAATAAATTCGCTGGCGCCTGTTGAACCATCAGTTCTGGCCACGGAGTGGTTTTAAAAAAAATCTACGGATGGTTTCATTCTTAATATAGATGTGTTTTTATTGCGTAGACCAAGAGGGAGGTGGCTGGTTTGTACAACATCTTTCATTTCCCCAACTCCCCCAAGTAAAGGCACAAAGTCCATGTTTCAATTTGAGCTGTTTTCATGTTCAAGTTCTTTAATAGTTGTCATACTGTGATCATGTGATCGTTTTTATTATACTCTGTAGACTGCAGCTGCTGCAAGTCAAGGCTATTTTTTATTATTATTTCCTCATTGACAATGTTTCAGTGGATGAGAATCATGAACCATCCAATTCCAAACCTGTAATATAACACAGCTAAAACATACATATATATATATATGTAACGGATGGTATTGTGAAGCACAGTCACGAAGGGCTGGGGTGAGTAGCGGTGCTATGGGTTAAACTCACGCTCACATCCTCAAAAGACACAGACACGTTACGAAGAAGTGAGTTCACCTCTTGGTATACCTGTGCTGTTGCCCGCGGCGTGGGAGACACGGGTTCGGGGCATCGAAGTTTAAGGTGACAATGTCACAACCGTTACATATATATTATATAATAATAATAATAATAATAAACACTGGCCAGTGTAAATATTTCATGTGTCAATTCAGTTCTCGTTCAGTTCAGCTGGAATCATACACCACCACGTGCATCTATCTTGCAAAACATAACAAACCAAATGGTTTTAGAGTGAAAAGGTGAAGTTGTGTGTGTCGGGAATCTTTTTCAAACACCTTTCATTGTAAAGATGAAACACCTTTCAAACACCTTTCATTTTGTTTGGTCTTCGGGAGGAAGAGAGAATTCTTAAAAATGACTTTTTATGCTGTGTCGTGTTTTCGTTGTTTTTCCATTGTTCCGTACCACATTTACTCTTTTATTTTTCTACATTAAAGAAATGTCAATAATGTACAGTATTCATATGCATTTGTAATATTATGACGGAAAGGAGATAGAGTTGAAATTGTTCCAGGAATGAAAACACATGACTACGGTATAGCCGCACCGCGTTCAGCGTGGGGAGCGATCTCTAACAGTGAGGGGAGCAGCTCTCTAACAGTGAGGGGAGCAGCTCTAACAGTGAGGGGAGCAGCTCTCTAACAGTGAGGGGAGCAGCTCTCTAACAGTGAGGGGAGCAGCTCTAACAGTGAGGGGAGCAGCTCTCTAACAGTGAGGGGAGCAGCTCTAACAGTGAGGGGAGCAGCTCTCTAACAGTGAGGGGAGCAGCTCTCTAACAGTGAGGGGAGCAGCTCTAACAGTGAGGGGAGCAGCTCTCTAACAGCGCGGGGAGCAGCTCTAACAGTGAGGGGAGCAGCTCTCTAACAGTGAGGGGAGCAGCTCTCTAACAGTGAGGGGAGCAGCTCTCTAACAGTGAGGGGAGCAGCTCTCTAACAGTGAGGGGAGCAGCTCTCTAACAGTGAGGGGAGCAGCTCTAACAGTGAGGGGAGCAGCTCTCTAACAGTGAGGGGAGCAGCTCTCTAACAGTGAGGGGAGCAGCTCTAACAGTGAGGGGAGCAGCTCTAACAGTGAGGGGAGCAGCTCGCTAACAGTGAGGGGAGCAGCTCTCTAACAGTGAGGGGAGCAGCTCTAACAGTGAGGGGAGCAGCTCTCTAACAGTGAGGGGAGCAGCTCTCTAACAGTGAGGGGAGCAGCTCTCTAACAGTGAGGGGAGCAGCTCTAACAGTGAGGGGAGCAGCTCTAACAGTGAGGGGAGCAGCTCTCTAACAGTGAGGGGAGCAGCTCTAACAGTGAGGGGAGCAGCTCTAACAGTGAGGGGAGCAGCTCTCTAACAGTGAGGGGAGCAGCTCTCTAACAGTGAGGGGAGCAGCTCTAACAGTGAGGGGAGCAGCTCTCTAACAGTGCGGGGAGCAGCTCTAACAGTGAGGGGAGCAGCTCTCTAACAGTGAGGGGAGCAGCTCTCTAACAGTGAGGGGAGCAGCTCTAAGAGTGAGGGGAGCAGCTCTAACAGTGAGGGGAGCAGCTCTAACAGTGAGGGGAGCAGCTCTCTAACAGTGAGGAGAGCAGCTCTCTAACAGTGAGGGGAGCAGCTCTAACAGTGAGGGGAGCAGCTCTAACAGTGAGGGGAGCAGCTCTCTAACAGTGAGGGGAGCAGCTCTAACAGTGAGGGGAGCAGCTCTCTAACAGTGAGGGGAGCAGCTCTCTAACAGTGAGGGGAGCAGCTCTAACAGTGAGGGGAGCAGCTCTCTAACAGTGAGGGGAGCAGCTCTCTAACAGTGAGGGGAGCAGCTCTAACAGTGAGGGGAGCAGCTCTCTAACAGTGAGGGGAGCAGCTCTAACAGTGAGGGGAGCAGCTCTCTAACAGTGAGGGGAGCAGCTCTCTAACAGTGAGGGGAGCAGCTCTCTAACAGTGAGGGGAGCAGCTCTCTAACAGTGAGGGGAGCAGCTCTCTAACAGTGAGGGGAGCAGCTCTAACAGTGAGGGGAGCAGCTCTAACAGTGAGGGGAGCAGCTCTAACAGTGAGGGGAGCAGCTCTAACAGTGAGGGGAGCAGCTCTAACAGTGAGGGGAGCAGCTCTAACAGTGAGGGGAGCAGCTCTCTAACAGTGAGGGGAGCAGCTCTCTAACAGTGAGGGGAGCAGCTCTCTAACAGTGAGGGGAGCAGCTCTAACAGTGAGGGGAGCAGCTCTAACAGTGAGGGGAGCAGCTCTAACAGTGAGGGGAGCAGCTCTCTAACAGTGAGGGGAGCAGCTCTCTAACAGTGAGGGGAGCAGCTCTAACAGTGAGGGGAGCAGCTCTCTAACAGTGAGGGGAGCAGCTCTAACAGTGAGGGGAGCAGCTCTCTAACAGTAAGGGGAGCAGCTCTAACAGTGAGGGGAGCAGCTCTAACAGTGAGGGGAGCAGCTCTAACAGTGAGGGGAGCAGCTCTAACAGTGAGGGGAGCAGCTCTCTAACAGTGAGGGGAGCAGCTCTCTAACAGTGAGGGGAGCAGCTCTAACAGTGAGGGGAGCAGCTCTCTAACAGTGAGGGGAGCAGCTCTAACAGTGAGGGGAGCAGCTCTCTAACAGTGAGGGGAGCAGCTCTAACAGTGAGGGGAGCAGCTCTAACAGTGAGGGGAGCAGCTCTCTAACAGTGAGGGGAGCAGCTCTAACAGTGAGGGGAGCAGCTCTCTAACAGTGAGGGGAGCAGCTCTCTAACAGTGAGGGGAGCAGCTCTAACAGTGAGGGGAGCAGCTCTAACAGTGAGGGGAGCAGCTCTCTAACAGTGAGGGGAGCAGCTCTCTAACAGTGAGGGGATCAGCTCTCTAACAGTGAGGGGAGCAGCTCTAACAGTGAGGGGAGCAGCTCTAACAGTGAGGGGAGCAGCTCTAACAGTGAGGGGAGCAGCTCTAACAGTGAGGGGAGCAGCTCTAACAGTGAGGGGAGCAGCTATCTAACAGTGAGGGGAGCAGCTCTCTAACAGTGAGGGGAGCAGCTCTAACAGTGAGGGGAGCAGCTCTAACAGTGAGGGGAGCAGCTCTCTAACAGTGAGGGGAGCAGCTCTCTAACAGTGAGGGGAGCAGCTCTCTAACAGTGAGGGGAGCAGCTCTCTAACAGTGAGGGGAGCAGCTCTAACAGTGAGGGGAGCAGCTCTAACAGTGAGGGGAGCAGCTCTAACAGTGAGGGGAGCAGCTCTCTAACAGTGAGGGGAGCAGCTCTCTAACAGTGAGGGGAGCAGCTCTCTAACAGTGAGGGGAGCAGCTCTAACAGTGAGGGGAGCAGCTCTCTAACAGTGAGGGGAGCAGCTCTCTAACAGTGAGGGGAGCAGCTCTAACAGTGAGGGGAGCAGCTCTCTAACAGTGATGGGAGCAGCTCTAACAGTGAGGGGAGCAGCTCTCTAACAGTGAGGGGAGCAGCTCTAACAGTGAGGGGAGCAGCTCTAACAGTGAGGGGAGCAGCTCTAACAGTGAGGGGAGCAGCTCTCTAACAGTGAGGGGAGCAGCTCTAACAGTGAGGGGAGCAGCTGTCTAACAGTGAGGGGAGCAGCTCTCTAACAGTGAGGGGAGCAGCTCTCTAACAGTGAGGGGAGCAGCTCTAACAGTGAGGGGAGCAGCTCTAACAGTGAGGGGAGCAGCTCTCTAACAGTGAGGGGAGCAGCTCTCTAACAGTGAGGGGAGCAGCTCTAACAGTGAGGGGAGCAGCTCTCTAACAGTGAGGGGAGCAGCTCTCTAACAGTGAGGGGAGCAGCTCTAACAGTGAGGGGAGCAGCTCTCTAACAGTGAGGGGAGCAGCTCTCTAACAGTGAGGGGAGCAGCTCTAACAGTGAGGGGAGCAGCTCTCTAACAGTGCGGGGAGCAGCTCTCTAACAGTGAGGGGAGCAGCTCTAACAGTGAGGGGAGCAGCTCTCTAACAGTGAGGGGAGCAGCTCTCTAACAGTGAGGGGAGCAGCTCTCTAACAGTGATGGGAGCAGCTCTCTAACAGTGAGGGGAGCAGCTCTCTAACAGTGAGGGTAGCAGCTCTAACAGTGAGGGGAGCAGCTCTCTAACAGTGAGGGGAGCAGCTCTCTAACAGTGAGGGGAGCAGCTCTAACAGTGAGGGGAGCAGCTCTAACAGTGAGGGGAGCAGCTCTCTAACAGTGAGGGGAGCAGCTCTCTAACAGTGAGGGGAGCAGCTCTAATAGTGAGGGGAGCAGCTCTCTAACAGTGAGGGGAGCAGCTCTCTAACAGTGAGGGGAGCAGCTCTCTAACAGTGAGGGGAGCAGCTCTAATAGTGAGGGGAGCAGCTCTCTAACAGTGAGGGGAGCAGCTCTCTAACAGTGAGGGGAGCAGCTCTCTAACAGTGAGGGGAGCAGCTCTCTAACAGTGAGGGGAGCAGCTCTCTAACAGTGAGGGGAGCAGCTCTAACAGTGAGGGGAGCAGCTCTAACAGTGAGGGGAGCAGCTCTCTAACAGTGAGGGGAGCAGCTCTAACAGTGAGGGGAGCAGCTCTAACAGTGAGGGGAGCAGCTCTAACAGTGAGGGGAGCAGCTCTCTAACAGTGAGGGGAGCAGCTCTAACAGTGAGGGGAGCAGCTCTAACAGTGAGGGGAGCAGCTCTCTAACAGTGAGGGAGGCAGCTCTCTAACAGTGAGGGAGCAGCTCTCTAACAGTGAGGGGAGCAGCTCTAACAGTGAGGGGAGCAGCTCTCTAACAGTGAGTGGAGCAGCTCTAACAGTGAGGGGAGCAGCTCTCTAACAGTGAGGGGAGCAGCTCTAACAGGGAGGGGAGCAGCTCTCTAACAGTGAGGGGAGCAGCTCTCTAACAGTGAGGGGAGCAGCTCTCTAATAGTGAGGGGAGCAGCTCTAACAGTGAGGGGAGCAGCTCTCTAACAGTGAGGGGAGCAGCTCTCTAACAGTGAGGGGAGCAGCTCTAACAGTGAGGGGAGCAGCTCTCTAACAGTGAGGGGAGCAGCTCTCTAACAGTGAGGGGAGCAGCTCTAACAGTGAGGGGAGCAGCTCTAACAGTGAGGGGAGCAGCTCTCTAACAGTGAGGGGAGCAGCTCTAACAGTGAGGGGAGCAGCTCTCTAACAGTGAGGGGAGCAGCTCTAACAGTGAGGGGAGCAGCTCTAACAGTGAGGGGAGCAGCTCTAACAGTGAGGGGAGCAGCTCTCTAACAGTGAGGGGAGCAGCTCTAACAGTGAGGGGAGCAGCTCTAACAGTGAGGGGAGCAGCTCTCTAACAGTGAGGGGAGCAGCTCTAACAGTGAGGGAGCAGCTCTAACAGTGAGGGGAGCAGCTCTAACAGTGAGGGGAGCAGCTCTCTAACAGTGAGGGGAGCAGCTCTCTAACAGTGAGGGGAGCAGCTCTAACAGTGAGGGGAGCAGCTCTCTAACAGTGAGGGGAGCAGCTCTCTAACAGTGAGGGGAGCAGCTCTAACAGTGAGGGGAGCAGCTCTCTAACAGTGAGGGGAGCAGCTCTAACAGTGAGGGGAGCAGCTCTCTAACAGTGAGGGGAGCAGCTCTCTAACAGTGAGGGGAGCAGCTCTCTAACAGTGAGGGGAGCAGCTCTAACAGTGAGGGGAGCAGCTCTCTAACAGTGAGGGGAGCAGCTCTAACAGTGAGGGGAGCAGCTCTCTAACAGTGAGGGGAGCAGCTCTAACAGTGAGGGGAGCAGCTCTCTAACAGTGAGGGGAGCAGCTCTAACAGTGAGGGGAGCAGCTCTCTAACAGTGAGGGGAGCAGCTCTAATAGTGAGGGGAGCAGCTCTCTAACAGTGAGGGGAGCAGCTCTCTAACAGTGATGGGAGCAGCTCTCTAACAGTGAGGGGAGCAGCTCTAACAGTGAGGGGAGCAGCTCTAACAGTGAGGGGAGCAGCTCTAACAGTGAGGGGAGCAGCTCTAACAGTGAGGGGAGCAGCTCTCTAACAGTGAGGGGAGCAGCTCTCTAACAGTGAGGGAGCAGCTCTCTAACAGTGAGGGGAGCAGCTCTAACAGTGAGGGGAGCAGCTCTCTAACAGTGAGGGGAGCAGCTCTAACAGTGAGGGGAGCAGCTCTCTAACAGTGAGGGGAAGGAGGGGAGCAGCTCTCTAACAGTGAGGGGAGCAGCTCTCTAACAGTGAGGGGAGCAGCTCTCTAACAGTGGCTCTAACAGTGAGGGGAGCAGCTCTCTAACAGTGAGGGGAGCAGCTCTCTAACAGTGAGGGGAGCAGCTCTAACAGTGAGGGGAGCAGCTCTAACAGTGAGGGGAGCAGCTCTCTAACAGTGAGGGGAGCAGCTCTAACAGTGAGGGGAGCAGCTCTCTAACAGTGAGGGGAGCAGCTCTCTAACAGTGAGGGGAGCAGCTCTAACAGTGAGGGGAGCAGCTCTAACAGTGAGGGGAGCAGCTCTCTAACAGTGAGGGGAGCAGCTCTAACAGTGAGGGGAGCAGCTCTAACAGTGAGGGGAGCAGCTCTCTAACAGTGAGGGGAGCAGCTCTCTAACAGTGAGGGGAGCAGCTCTAACAGTGAGGGGAGCAGCTCTCTAACAGTGAGGGGAGCAGCTCTCTAACAGTGAGGGGAGCAGCTCTAACAGTGAGGGGAGCAGCTCTCTAACAGTGAGGGGAGCAGCTCTCTAACAGGTGAGGGGAGCAGCTCTCTAACAGTGAGGGGAGCAGCTCTAACAGTGAGGGGAGCAGCTCTCTAACAGTGAGGGGAGCAGCTCTAACAGTGAGGGGAGCAGCTCTCTAACAGTGAGGGGAGCAGCTCTAACAGTGAGGGGAGCAGCTCTAACAGTGAGGGGAGCAGCTCTCTAACAGTGAGGGGAGCAGCTCTAACAGTGAGGGGAGCAGCTCTAACAGTGAGGGGAGCAGCTCTAACAGTGAGGGGAGCAGCTCTCTAACAGTGAGGGGAGCAGCTCTAACAGTGAGGGGAGCAGCTCTAACAGTGAGGGGAGCAGCTCTCTAACAGTGAGGGGAGCAGCTCTAACAGTGAGGGGAGCAGCTCTAACAGTGAGGGGAGCAGCTCTAACAGTGAGGGGAGCAGCTCTCTAACAGTGAGGGGAGCAGCTCTCTAACAGTGAGGGGAGCAGCTCTAACAGTGAGGGGAGCAGCTCTCTAACAGTGAGGGGAGCAGCTCTCTAACAGTGAGGGGAGCAGCTCTAACAGTGAGGGGAGCAGCTCTCTAACAGTGAGGGGAGCAGCTCTCTAACAGTGAGGGGAGCAGCTCTAACAGTGAGGGGAGCAGCTCTCTAACAGTGAGGGGAGCAGCTCTCTAACAGTGAGGGGAGCAGCTCTCTAACGGTGAGGGGAGCAGCTCTCTAACAGTGAGGGGAGCAGCTCTAACAGTGAGGGGAGCAGCTCTAACAGTGAGGGGAGCAGCTCTCTAACAGTGAGGGGAGCAGCTCTCTAACAGTGAGGGGATCAGCTCTCTAACAGTGAGGGGAGCAGCTCTAACAGTGAGGGGAGCAGCTCTAACAGTGAGGGGAGCAGCTCTAACAGTGAGGGGAGCAGCTCTAACAGTGAGGGGAGCAGCTCTAACAGTGAGGGGAGCAGCTATCTAACAGTGAGGGGAGCAGCTCTCTAACAGTGAGGGGAGCAGCTCTAACAGTGAGGGGAGCAGCTCTAACAGTGAGGGGAGCAGCTCTCTAACAGTGAGGGGAGCAGCTCTCTAACAGTGAGGGGAGCAGCTCTCTAACAGTGAGGGGAGCAGCTCTCTAACAGTGAGGGGAGCAGCTCTAACAGTGAGGGGAGCAGCTCTAACAGTGAGGGGAGCAGCTCTAACAGTGAGGGGAGCAGCTCTCTAACAGTGAGGGGAGCAGCTCTCTAACAGTGAGGGGAGCAGCTCTCTAACAGTGAGGGGAGCAGCTCTAACAGTGAGGGGAGCAGCTCTCTAACAGTGAGGGGAGCAGCTCTCTAACAGTGAGGGGAGCAGCTCTAACAGTGAGGGGAGCAGCTCTCTAGCAGTGATGGGAGCAGCTCTAACAGTGAGGGGAGCAGCTCTCTAACAGTGAGGGGAGCAGCTCTAACAGTGAGGGGAGCAGCTCTAACAGTGAGGGGAGCAGCTCTAACAGTGAGGGGAGCAGCTCTCTAACAGTGAGGGGAGCAGCTCTAACAGTGAGGGGAGCAGCTCTCTAACAGTGAGGGGAGCAGCTCTCTAACAGTGAGGGGAGCAGCTCTCTAACAGTGAGGGGAGCAGCTCTAACAGTGAGGGGAGCAGCTCTAACAGTGAGGGGAGCAGCTCTAACAGTGAGGGGAGCAGCTCTCTAACAGTGAGGGGAGCAGCTCTCTAACAGTGAGGGGAGCAGCTCTAACAGTGAGGGGAGCAGCTCTCTAACAGTGAGGGGAGCAGCTCTCTAACAGTGAGGGGAGCAGCTCTAACAGTGAGGGGAGCAGCTCTCTAACAGTGAGGGGAGCAGCTCTCTAACAGTGAGGGGAGCAGCTCTAACAGTGAGGGGAGCAGCTCTCTAACAGTGAGGGGAGCAGCTCTCTAACAGTGAGGGGAGCAGCTCTAACAGTGAGGGGAGCAGCTCTCTAACAGTGAGGGGAGCAGCTCTCTAACAGTGAGGGGAGCAGCTCTCTAACAGTGAGGGGAGCAGCTCTCTAACAGTGAGGGGAGCAGCTCTCTAACAGTGAGGGTAGCAGCTCTAACAGTGAGGGGAGCAGCTCTCTAACAGTGAGGGGAGCAGCTCTCTAACAGTGAGGGGAGCAGCTCTAACAGTGAGGGGAGCAGCTCTAACAGTGAGGGGAGCAGCTCTCTAACAGTGAGGGGAGCAGCTCTCTAACAGTGAGGGGAGCAGCTCTAACAGTGAGGGGAGCAGCTCTCTAACAGTGAGGGGAGCAGCTCTCTAACAGTGAGGGGAGCAGCTCTCTAACAGTGAGGGGAGCAGCTCTAACAGTGAGGGGAGCAGCTCTCTAACAGTGAGGGGAGCAGCTCTCTAACAGTGAGGGGAGCAGCTCTCTAACAGTGAGGGGAGCAGCTCTCTAACAGTGAGGGGAGCAGCTCTCTAACAGTGAGGGGAGCAGCTCTAACAGTGAGGGGAGCAGCTCTAACAGTGAGGGGAGCAGCTCTAACAGTGAGGGGAGCAGCTCTAACAGTGAGGGGAGCAGCTCTAACAGTGAGGGGAGCAGCTCTAACAGTGAGGGGAGCAGCTCTCTAACAGTGAGGGGAGCAGCTCTAACAGTGAGGGGAGCAGCTCTAACAGTGAGGGGAGCAGCTCTCTAACAGTGAGGGGAGCAGCTCTCTAACAGTGAGGGGAGCAGCTCTCTAACAGTGAGGGGAGCAGCTCTAACAGTGAGGGGAGCAGCTCTCTAACAGTGAGTGGAGCAGCTCTAACAGTGAGGGGAGCAGCTCTCTAACAGTGAGGGGAGCAGCTCTAACAGGGAGGGGAGCAGCTCTCTAACAGTGAGGGGAGCAGCTCTCTAACAGTGAGGGGAGCAGCTCTCTAATAGTGAGGGGAGCAGCTCTAACAGTGAGGGGAGCAGCTCTCTAACAGTGAGGGGAGCAGCTCTCTAACAGTGAGGGGAGCAGCTCTAACAGTGAGGGGAGCAGCTCTCTAACAGTGAGGGGAGCAGCTCTCTAACAGTGAGGGGAGCAGCTCTAACAGTGAGGGGAGCAGCTCTAACAGTGAGGGGAGCAGCTCTCTAACAGTGAGGGGAGCAGCTCTAACAGTGAGGGGAGCAGCTCTCTAACAGTGAGGGGAGCAGCTCTCTAACAGTGAGGGGAGCAGCTCTAACAGTGAGGGGAGCAGCTCTCTAACAGTGAGGGGAGCAGCTCTAACAGTGAGGGGAGCAGCTCTAACAGTGAGGGGAGCAGCTCTAACAGTGAGGGGAGCAGCTCTCTAACAGTGAGGGGAGCAGCTCTAACAGTGAGGGGAGCAGCTCTAACAGTGAGGGGAGCAGCTCTCTAACAGTGAGGGGAGCAGCTCTAACAGTGAGGGGAGCAGCTCTAACAGTGAGGGGAGCAGCTCTAACAGTGAGGGGAGCAGCTCTCTAACAGTGAGGGGAGCAGCTCTCTAACAGTGAGGGGAGCAGCTCTAACAGTGAGGGGAGCAGCTCTCTAACAGTGAGGGGAGCAGCTCTCTAACAGTGAGGGGAGCAGCTCTAACAGTGAGGGGAGCAGCTCTCTAACAGTGAGGGGAGCAGCTCTAACAGTGAGGGGAGCAGCTCTCTAACAGTGAGGGGAGCAGCTCTCTAACAGTGAGGGGAGCAGCTCTCTAACAGTGAGGGGAGCAGCTCTCTAACAGTGAGGGGAGCAGCTCTAACAGTGAGGGGAGCAGCTCTCTAACAGTGAGGGGAGCAGCTCTAACAGTGAGGGGAGCAGCTCTCTAACAGTGAGGGGAGCAGCTCTAACAGTGAGGGGAGCAGCTCTCTAACAGTGAGGGGAGCAGCTCTAACAGTGAGGGGAGCAGCTCTCTAACAGTGAGGGGAGCAGCTCTCTAACAGTGAGGGGAGCAGCTCTCTAACAGTGAGGGGAGCAGCTCTAATAGTGAGGGGAGCAGCTCTAACAGTGAGGGGAGCAGCTCTAACAGTGAGGGGAGCAGCTCTAACAGTGAGGGGAGCAGCTCTCTAACAGTGAGGGGAGCAGCTCTCTAACAGTGAGGGGAGCAGCTCTCTAACAGTGAGGGGAGCAGCTCTAACAGTGAGGGGAGCAGCTCTCTAACAGTGAGGGGAGCAGCTCTAACAGTGAGGGGAGCAGCTCTCTAACAGTGAGGGGAGCAGCTCTAACAGGGAGGGGAGCAGCTCTCTAACAGTGAGGGGAGCAGCTCTCTAACAGTGAGGGGAGCAGCTCTCTAACAGTGAGGGGAGCAGCTCTAACAGTGAGGGGAGCAGCTCTCTAACAGTGAGGGGAGCAGCTCTCTAACAGTGAGGGGAGCAGCTCTAACAGTGAGGGGAGCAGCTCTAACAGTGAGGGGAGCAGCTCTCTAACAGTGAGGGGAGCAGCTCTAACAGTGAGGGGAGCAGCTCTCTAACAGTGAGGGGAGCAGCTCTCTAACAGTGAGGGGAGCAGCTCTAACAGTGAGGGGAGCAGCTCTAACAGTGAGGGGAGCAGCTCTCTAACAGTGAGGGGAGCAGCTCTAACAGTGAGGGGAGCAGCTCTAACAGTGAGGGGAGCAGCTCTCTAACAGTGAGGGGAGCAGCTCTCTAACAGTGAGGGGAGCAGCTCTAACAGTGAGGGGAGCAGCTCTCTAACAGTGAGGGGAGCAGCTCTCTAACAGTGAGGGGAGCAGCTCTAACAGTGAGGGGAGCAGCTCTCTAACAGTGAGGGGAGCAGCTCTCTAACAGTGAGGGGAGCAGCTCTCTAACAGTGAGGGGAGCAGCTCTAACAGTGAGGGGAGCAGCTCTCTAACAGTGAGGGGAGCAGCTCTAACAGTGAGGGGAGCAGCTCTCTAACAGTGAGGGGAGCAGCTCTAACAGTGAGGGGAGCAGCTCTAACAGTGAGGGGAGCAGCTCTCTAACAGTGAGGGGAGCAGCTCTAACAGTGAGGGGAGCAGCTCTAACAGTGAGGGGAGCAGCTCTAACAGTGAGGGGAGCAGCTCTCTAACAGTGAGGGGAGCAGCTCTAACAGTGAGGGGAGCAGCTCTAACAGTGAGGGGAGCAGCTCTCTAACAGTGAGGGGAGCAGCTCTAACAGTGAGGGGAGCAGCTCTAACAGTGAGGGGAGCAGCTCTAACAGTGAGGGGAGCAGCTCTCTAACAGTGAGGGGAGCAGCTCTCTAACAGTGAGGGGAGCAGCTCTAACAGTGAGGGGAGCAGCTCTCTAACAGTGAGGGGAGCAGCTCTCTAACAGTGAGGGGAGCAGCTCTAACAGTGAGGGGAGCAGCTCTCTAACAGTGAGGGGAGCAGCTCTCTAACAGTGAGGGGAGCAGCTCTAACAGTGAGGGGAGCAGCTCTCTAACAGTGAGGGGAGCAGCTCTCTAACAGTGAGGGGAGCAGCTCTCTAACAGTGAGGGGAGCAGCTCTCTAACAGTGAGGGGAGCAGCTCTAACAGTGAGGGGAGCAGCTCTCTAACAGTGAGGGGAGCAGCTCTAACAGTGAGGGGAGCAGCTCTCTAACAGTGAGGGGAGCAGCTCTAACAGTGAGGGGAGCAGCTCTCTAACAGTGAGGGGAGCAGCTCTAACAGTGAGGGGAGCAGCTCTAACAGTGAGGGGAGCAGCTCTCTAACAGTGAGGGGAGCAGCTCTAACAGTGAGGGGAGCAGCTCTAACAGTGAGGGGAGCAGCTCTCTAACAGTGAGGGGAGCAGCTCTCTAACAGTGAGGGGAGCAGCTCTAACAGTGAGGGGAGCAGCTCTCTAACAGTGAGGGGAGCAGCTCTAACAGTGAGGGGAGCAGCTCTCTAACAGTGAGGGGAGCAGCTCTAACAGTGAGGGGAGCAGCTCTCTAACAGTGAGGGGAGCAGCTCTCTAACAGTGAGGGGAGCAGCTCTAACAGTGAGGGGAGCAGCTCTCTAACAGTGAGGGGAGCAGCTCTCTAACAGTGAGGGGAGCAGCTCTCTAACAGTGAGGGGAGCAGCTCTCTAACAGTGAGGGGAGCAGCTCTCTAACAGTGAGGGGAGCAGCTCTCTAACAGTGAGGGGAGCAGCTCTAACAGTGAGGGGAGCAGCTCTCTAACAGTGAGGGGAGCAGCTCTCTAACAGTGAGGGGAGCAGCTCTAACAGTGAGGGGAGCAGCTCTCTAACAGTGAGGGGAGCAGCTCTCTAACAGTGAGGGGAGCAGCTCTCTAACAGTGAGGGGAGCAGCTCTAACAGTGAGGGGAGCAGCTCTAACAGTGAGGGGAGCAGCTCTCTAACAGTGAGGGGAGCAGCTCTAACAGTGAGGGGAGCAGCTCTAACAGTGAGGGGAGCAGCTCTAACAGTGAGGGGAGCAGCTCTCTAACAGTGAGGGGAGCAGCTCTAACAGTGAGGGGAGCAGCTCTCTAACAGTGAGGGGAGCAGCTCTCTAACAGTGAGGGGAGCAGCTCTCTAACAGTGAGGGGAGCAGCTCTCTAACAGTGAGGGGAGCAGCTCTAACAGTGAGGGGAGCAGCTCTCTAACAGTGAGGGGAGCAGCTCTCTAACAGTGAGGGGAGCAGCTCTCTAACAGTGAGGGGAGCAGCTCTAACAGTGAGGGGAGCAGCTCTAACAGTGAGGGGAGCAGCTCTAACAGTGAGGGGAGCAGCTCTCTAACAGTGAGGGGAGCAGCTCTCTAACAGTGAGGGGAGCAGCTCTAACAGTGAGGGGAGCAGCTCTAACAGTGAGGGGAGCAGCTCTAACAGTGAGGGGAGCAGCTCTCTAACAGTGAGGGGAGCAGCTCTCTAACAGTGAGGGGAGCAGCTCTCTAACAGTGAGGGGAGCAGCTCTCTAACAGTGAGGGGAGCAGCTCTAACAGTGAGGGGAGCAGCTCTCTAACAGTGAGGGGAGCAGCTCTAACAGTGAGGGGAGCAGCTCTCTAACAGTGAGGGGAGCAGCTCTCTAACAGTGAGGGGAGCAGCTCTAACAGTGAGGGGAGCAGCTCTAACAGTGAGGGGAGCAGCTCTAACAGTGAGGGGAGCAGCTCTCTAACAGTGAGGGGAGCAGCTCTAACAGTGAGGGGAGCAGCTCTAACAGTGAGGGGAGCAGCTCTCTAACAGTGAGGGGAGCAGCTCTAACAGTGAGGGGAGCAGCTCTCTAACAGTGAGGGGAGCAGCTCTAACAGTGAGGGGAGCAGCTCTAACAGTGAGGGGAGCAGCTCTCTAACAGTGAGGGGAGCAGCTCTAACAGTGAGGGGAGCAGCTCTCTAACAGTGAGGGGAGCAGCTCTCTAACAGTGAGGGGAGCAGCTCTCTAACAGTGAGGGGAGCAGCTCTAACAGTGAGGGGAGCAGCTCTAACAGTGAGGGGAGCAGCTCTAACAGTGAGGGGAGCAGCTCTCTAACAGTGAGGGGAGCAGCTCTAACAGTGAGGGGAGCAGCTCTAACAG